>NW_027671563.1:0-600000 GCF_964165515.1 Mesoplodon bidens
AAATGCAGCACAGCCGTGTGGAACAGTGACACTTGTTACGCTGATGGGAAGGACGTAAATTGCCAAGAGCCACACTGCACAAGTCCATCGTGTTTCCTAAAACACCTGATGACTGAGCTACAGAGCTCAGGGTACTCCCACTCATGGGAGTGTACATAAGGAAAAACTGAAAATCAACAAGAAAAAACAACCCCAAAGTTTAGGGCAGCTTTGTTTACAAAAAAATCGACTTCAGAACACCTTAAATATGCCAGGAAAGACAAAAGTGGATAAAGAAGTTGTGGTACTTACGTACTACGGGATATCCCTCAGCCATGGAATCAATGTCATAAAGACAGTAGCAGCAAAAGGACTGGATTAAGGTACGATGATTCTAAGGGAAATAAGTAACACAGAAAAAGAAACTTCTCATAAGCTATCACTTATGAAGGGAATGTAAACATGGCTACACATGAGCTGAATTAGAAAACAGAACAGAGTCCCACATTTAGGGAAAAAAAAAAACCCTTATGCCTGCTCTAGGGGAAAGGTGAGGTGGCTTGATGCATAAAACCAGAGTTTGATATTAGCACAGGTAGCGTTCCATAAAACAAATGTATAATAGACAAGACCTACTCCTTGCTCAGTGAACTGAACGCAACATCCCCTATTCCCTGCAGATTAATATATCTGACTAGAAAGAATCTTAATACCTATGTATTGAAATGTCTCCGTAAGGGAATCAAGAGTGTATAGAGTGGCATAAACACGGCAGGGAAAATCAGCTCAAGCCCATTATAAAAATAAATTTCAATCTACAACACAAAAAGAGCGAAATCCTTACGGAACTCGTTAAGGGGCTCTGATGCAATTGGGACTGACCACATCTACACCCACAGCTGGATGAGACATAAGGCTGGACACATGGGGCTGAGAGGATTGGTGAGGTTTTGTGAGCAAATGCAGACCATTTAAAGCAATAATGCGTGCAACCCATTCCTTGGGTCTCAACTCTCTGTGGTCCAGGGAATCTTATTGCAGCTGAAACATGCATGAGAAACCCAGAGGATGGGACAATGTGTGATCTGGACAGGTTTCTAAAATACACCTCCTTTATCATCTCCTTGTGCTCAGGTTCACCATTCCAGCCACTTTACTATAAATCTCCCCGCCTAGAGAGTCAGTGCCTTTAACCTCCTGTTTCACACAGTTTGCAATTTGTGCAGAGCTTAAAAGGGAATAGGGGGAACCAATGAGAGACATGCTGTAAGCATTTGGATGGGCACGCACCACTCTAATTTCCCATCATGAATAATATTAAACCAAACGCTCAGCGTGCTGCACCAGAACTCAGATATGACTTGATGCAATCTTGCGGGTTTGTGGCCAGCTCACAAAAAAAGTGAGTTGAAAAACTGAGCTCAAGTTCTCTAGAATTCACAAACCTGCAGAGTTATAATGGACAACTATCGTCCAAAATCTGTTAAAGGAAGGAAACAATGAGGATGTTGATTCGACGCAGGATTTCAGGAAACATATTTCAAGAAGTAGATTGGAATCGCATTTTAAGCACAGGAAATGCAGTGCAATTTTGACATCGATACACTTGGCCAAAAATGGTGTATGTGTTTTCCCGCAATATATTTATCTAAACACGTATAAGCCCTTTTTGACCAGCCAAGCAAGTGGGCAATGCAAATCCTCACTACAAAGTAGTCTCATTTCCAACTGGTTAAACAGAACATGAAAAAAAAATATTGTAAACACTAGAAAGGCAGCACAGCTGTGTGGAACAGGAAGTCTTTTGATAATGGTGGGCGGGATGTAAATTGACAAGAGCCACTCTGGAGAAGTCCATGGTGTTTCCTAAAACATCTAAAAACAGAGCTACAGAGCCTAGGGTACTTCCACTCATGGGCTATTACATTGGGCAAACATAAAATCAACAAGAAACAGACACACCACAGTTTACGGCTGCTCTGTTTACAACAAAATCAACTTCAGTACACCTTAAATATCCAAGGACAGAATAAAAATAGATAAAGAAGTTGTGGTACTTACATACTATGGAATATCCCTCAGCCATGGAATCAATGTCATAAAGCCAGTAGCAGCATAATTACTGGATTTAGGTACGTTGTTTCTAAGTGAAATATGAAACACAGAAAAAGAAACTTATCATAAGATATCACTTATGAAGGGTATGTAAACATGGATACACATGAGCTGAATTAGAAAACAGAACAGAGTCTCACGTTTAGAAAAAAAATAACTCTTATATCTGCTTAAACGGAAAGGTGAGGTGGGGTGGTGCATAAAAACAGAGTTTGATATTAGCACAGGTACATTTCCATAAACCAAACGTGTAATAGACAAGACCTACTCCTTGCTCAGTGAACTGGACTCAACATCCCCTTTTCCCTGCAGAGGAATATATCTGACTAGTATGAATTTTCATTCCTATGTATTCAAATATGTCCGTAAGGGAATCAAACGTGTATAGAGTGGCATAAACACGGTAGTGAACATCAGCTCAACCCCATTATAAAAATTAATTTAGATAACATTACACAAATACAACCAAATTCTTACAAAATTCATTCAGGGGCTCTGAAGCAACCTGGATTGACCACATCAACACCCACAGGTGGATGAGACATAACGCTGGACACTTGGGGCTGAGAGCATTGGTGAGGTTGTGAGCAAATGCAGACCATTTAAAGCAATAAAGCATGCAACCCATTCCATGGGTCCCAACACTCTAGATTCAAGGGAATCTTATTACTGCTTCAAAATGCATGGGACACCCAGAGGGTGGGACAACGTGTGTTCCGGACCGCTTTATAAAACCCTACTTTTTCCTCTCCTTGTGCACGGGTTTGCCATTCCAGTCACTTTACTATTCATCTCCCCTCTTGGAGAATCAGCACATTTAACCTCATGTTTCACACTCTTCACAAATTGTGTGCAGGATGAAAGGAACGAAGTGGAACCTATGAGAGATTTGCGGTGATCATTTGGATGGGCATATGGCAATCTAATTTCCCATCATGAAGAAGAGTTAACCCAAACCTCATTCTGCTGCCTCAGAACCCAGATAGGGCCTGAAGCAAACCTACGGGTCTGTGGCAAGCTCAGAAAAAAAGCGAGTTGAAAAATGGAGCTCAGGGTCTCAGGAATTCCCAAACATTCAGAGTTATAAGGGACAACTATCGTCCAAAAATCTGTTGGGGGAAGGAAACGAGGAGGACCGGAAATTGAGGCAGGACTGCAGAAAACATATTTGAAGAGGTAGATAGGAATCGCGTTTAAGCCCAGGAAATGTGGCACAACTTCGACAATGATGCACTTGTCCAAAAGGGCCTATGTGCTTTTTCCTCAATATATTCAAGAAAACACGCATAAGCACATTTTGGCCAATGAATCAAGTGGGCAATGCAAAGCCGGATGACCAGTAATCTCAATTCCCACTGGTCACACAGAACATCCGAAAAAAAATGTAAAATCTAGAAATGCAGCACAGCCGTGTGGAACAGTGACACTTGTTACGCTGATGGGAAGGACGTAAATTGCCAAGAGCCACACTGCACAAGTCCATCGTGTTTCCTAAAACACCTGATAACTGAGCTACAGAACTCAGGGTACTCCCACTCATGGAAGTATACATTGGGAAAAACGGAAAATCAACAAGAAAAAACAACCCCAAAGTTTAGGGCTGCGTTGTTTACAAAAAAATCGACTTCAGTAAACCTTAAATATGCCAGGAAAGACAAAAGTGGATAAAGAAGTTGTGGTACTTACGTACTATGGGATATCCCTAGGCCATGGAATCAATGTCATAAAGAGAGTAGCAGCAAAAAGACTGGATTTAGGTACGATGATTCTAAGGGAAATAAGTAACACAGAAAAAGAAACTTCTCATAAGCTATCACTTATGAAGGGAATGTAAACATGGCTACACATGAGCTGAATTAGAAATCAGAACAGAGTCCCACATTTAGGGGAAAAAAAAACCCTTATGCCTGCTCTAGGGGAAAGGTGAGGTGGCTTGATGCATAAAACCAGAGTTTGATATTAGCACAGGTAGCGTTCCATAAAACAAATGTGTAATAGACAAGACCTACTCCTTGCTCAGTGAACTGAACGCAACATCCCCTATTCCCTGCAGATTAATATATCTGACTAGAAAGAATCTTAATACCTATGTATTGCTATGTCTCCGTAAGGGAATCAAGAGTGTATAGAGTGGCATAAACACGGCAGTGAAAATCAGCTCAAGCCCATTATAAAAATAAATTTCAATCTACAACACAAAAAGAGCGAAATCCTTACGGAATTCGTTAAGGGGCTCTGATGCAATTGGGACTGACCACATCTACACCCACAGCTGGATGAGACATAAGGCTGGACACATGGCGCTGAGAGGATTGGTGAGGTTTTGTGAGCAAATGCAGACCATTTAAAGCAATAATGCGTGCAACCCATTCCTTGGGTCTCAACTCTCTGGGGTCCAGGGAATCTTATTGCAGCTGAAACATGCATGAGAAACCCAGAGGATGGGACAATGTGTGATCTGGACAGGTTTCTAAAATACACCTCCTTTATCATCTCCTTGTGCTCAGGTTCACCATTCCAGCCACTTTACTATAAATCTCCCCGCCTAGAGAGTCAGTGCCTTTAACCTCCTGTTTCACACAGTTTGCAATTTGTGCAGAGATTAAAAGGAAATAGGGGGAACCAATGAGAGACATGCTGTAAGCATTTGGATGGGCACGCACCACTCTAATTTCCCATCATGAATTATATTAAACCAAATGCTCAGCGTGATGCACCAGAACACAGATATGACTTGATGCAATCTTGCGGGCTTGTGGCCAGCTCACAAAAAAAGTGAGTTGAAAAACTGAGCTCAAGTTCTCTAGAATTCACAAACCTGCAGAGTTATAATGGACAACTATCGTCCACAATCTGTTGAAGGAAGGAAACAATGAGGACGTTGATTCGACGCAGAATTTCAGGAAACATATTTCAAGAAGTAGATTGGAATCGCATTTTAAGCACAGGAAATGCAGTGCAATTTTGACATCGATACACTTGGCCAAAAATGGTGTATGTGTTTTCCCGCAATATATTTATCTAAACACGTATAAGCCCTTTTTGACCAGCCAAGCAAGTGGGCAATGCAAATCCTCACTACAAAGTAGTCTCATTTCCAACTGGTTAAACAGAACATGCAAAAAAAATATTGTAAACACTAGAAAGGGAGCACAGCTGTGTGGAACAGGAAGTCTTGTGACAATGATGGGCGGGATGTAAATTGACAAGAGCCACTCAGGAGAAGTCCATGGTGTTTCCTAAAACATCTAAAAACAGAGCTACAGAGCCTAGGGTACTTCCACTCATGGGCTAATACATAGGGCAAACAGGAAATCAACAAGAAACAGACACACCACAGTTTAGGGCTGCTCTGTTTACAACAAAATCAACTTCAGTACACCTTAAATATCCAAGGACAGAAAAAAAAATAGATAAAGAAGTTGTGGTACTTACATACTATGGAATATCCCTCAGCCATGGAATCAATGTCATAAAGCCAGTAGCAGCATAATGACTGGATTTAGGTACGTTGTTTCTAAGTGAAATATGAAACACAGAAAAAGAAACTTATCATAAGATATCACTTATGAAGGATTTGTAAACATGGATACACATGAGCTGAATTAGAAAACAGAACAGAGTCTCACGTTTAGAAAAAAAAATAACTCTTATATCTGCTTAAACGGAAAGGTGAGGTGGGGTGGTGCATAACAACAGAGTTTGATATTAGCACAGGTACAATTCCATAAACCAAACGTGTAATAGACAAGACCTACTCCTTGCTCAGTGAACTGGACTCAACATCCCCTTTTCCCTGCAGAGGAATATATCTGACTAGTATGAATTTTCATTCCTATGTATTCAAATATGTCCGTAAGGGAATCAAACGTGTATAGAGTGGCATAAACACGGTAGTGAACATCAGCTCAACCTCATTATAAAAATTAATTTAGATAACATTACACAAATACAACCAAATTCTTACAAAATTCATTCAGGGGCTCTGAAGCAACCTGGATTGACCACATCAACACCCACAGGTGGATGAGACATAACGCTGGACACTTGGGGCTGAGAGCATTGGTGAGGTTGTGAGCAAATGCAGACCATTTAAAGCAATAAAGCATGCAACCCATTCCATGGGTCCCAACACTCTAGATTCAAGGGAATCTTATTACTGCTACAAAATGCATGGGACACCCAGAGGGTGGGACAACGTGTGATCCGGACCGCTTTATAAAACCCTCCTTTTTCCTCTCCTTGTGCTCGGGTTTGCCATTCCAGTCACTTTACTATTCATCTCCCCTCTTGGAGAATCAGCACATTTAACCTCATGTTTCACACTCTTCACAAATTTTGTGCAGGATGAAAGGAACGAAGTGGAACCAATGAGAGATTTGCGGTGATTATTTGGATGGGCATACGGCAATCTAATTTCCCATCATGAAGAAGAGTTAACCCAAACCTCATTCTGCTGCCTCAGAACACAGATAGGGCCTGAAGCAAACCTACGGGTCTGTGGCAAGCTCAGAAAAAAAGCGAGTTGAAAAATGGAGCTCAGGGTCTCAGGAATTCACAAACTTTCAGAGTTATAAGGGACAACTATCGTCCAAAAATCTGTTGGGGGAAGGAAATGAGGAGGACCGGAAATTGAGGCAGGACTGCAGGAAACATATTTGAAGAGGTAGATAGGAATCGCGTTTAAGCCCAGGAAATGTGGCACAACTTCGACAATGATGCACTTGTCCAAAAGGGCCTATGTGCTTTTTCCTCAATATATTCAAGAAAACACGCATAAGCACATTTTGGCCAATGAATCAAGTGGGCAATGCAAAGCCGGACGACCAATAATCTCAATTCCCACTGGTCACACAGAACATCCGAAAAAAAATGTAAAATCTAGAAATGCAGCACAGCCGTGTGGTACAGTGACACTTGTTACGCTGATGGGAAGGACGTAAATTGCCAAGAGCCACTCTGCACAAGTCCATCGTGTTTCCTAAAACACCTGATAACTGAGCTACAGAGCTCAGGGTACTCCCACTCATGGGAGTGTACATTGGGAAAAACTGAAAATCAACAAGAAAAAACAACCCCAAAGTTTAGGGCTGCGTTGTTTACAAAAAAATCGACTTCAGTACACCTTAAATATGCCAGGAAAGACAAAAGTGGATAAAGAAGTTGTGGTACTTACGTACTACGGGATATCCCTCAGCCATGGAATCAATGTCATTAAGACAGTAGCAGCAAAAGGACTGGATTAAGGTACGATGATTCTAAGGGAAATAAGTAACACAGAAAAAGAAACTTCTCATAAGCTATCACTTATGAAGGGAATGTAAACATGGCTACACATGAGCTGAATTAGAAAACAGAACAGAGTCCCACATTTAGGGAAAAAAAAACCCTTATGCCTGCTCTAGGGGAAAGGTGAGGTGGCTTGATGCATAAAACCAGAGTTTGATATTAGCACAGGTAGCGTTCCATAAAACAAATGTGTAATAGACAAGACCTACTCCTTGCTCAGTGAACAGAACGCAACATCCCCTATTCCCTGCAGATTAATATATCTGACTAGAAAGAATCTTAATACCTATGTATTGCTATGTCTCTGTAAGGGAATCAAGAGTGTATAGAGTGGCATAAACACGGCAGTGAAAATCAGCTCAAGCCCATTATAAAAATAAATTTCAATCTACAACACAAAAAGAGCGAAATCCTTACGGAATTCGTTAAGGGTCTCTGATGCAATTGGGACTGACCACATCTACACCCACAGCTGGATGAGACATAAGGCTGGACACATGGGGCTGAGAGGATTGGTGCGGTTTTGTGAGCAAATGCAGACCATTTAAAGCAATAATGCGTGCAACCCATTCCATGGGTCCCAACACTCTAGATTCAAGGGAATCTTATTACTGCTACAAAATGCATGGGACACCCAGAGGGTGGGACAACGTGTGTTCCGGACCGCTTTATAAAACCCTCCTTTTTCCTCTCCTTGTGCTCGGGTTTGCCATTCCAGTCACTTTACTATTCATCTCCCCTCTTGGAGAATCAGCACACTTAAACTCATATTTCACACTGTTCACAAATTGTGTGCAGGATGAAAGGAACGAAGTGGAACCAATGAGAGATTTGCGGTGATCATTTGGATGGGCATATGGCAATCTAATTTCCCATCATGAAGAAGAGTTAACCGAAAGCTCATTCTGCTGCCTCATAACCCAGATAGGGCATGAAGCAACCCTACGGGTCTGTGGCAAGCTCAGAAAAAAAGCGAGTTGAAAAATGGAGCTCAGGGTCTCAGGAATTCACAAACTTTCAGAGTTATAAGGGACAACTCTCGTCCAAAAATCTGTTGGGGGAAGGAAACGAGGAGGACCGGAAATTGAGGCAGGACTGCAGGAAACATATTTGAAGAGGTAGATAGGAATCGCGTTTAAGCCCAGGAAATGTGGCACAACTTCGACAATGATGCACTTGTCCAAAAGGGCCTATGTGCTTTTTCCTCAATATATTCAAGAAAACACGCATAAGCACATTTTGGCCAATGAATCAAGTGGGCAATGCAAAGCCGGACGACCAATAATCTCAATTCCCACTGGTCACACAGAACATCCGAAAAAAAATGTAAAATCTAGAAATGCAGCACAGCCGTGTGGAACAGTGACACTTGTTACGCTGATGGGAAGGACGTAAATTGCCAAGAGCCACTCTGCACAAGTCCATCGTGTTTCCTAAAACACCTGAAAACTGAGCTACAGAGCTCAGGGTACTCCCACTCATGGGAGTGTACATTGGGAAAAACTGAAAATCAACAAGAAAAAACAACCCCAAAGTTTAGGGCTGCTTTGTTTACAAAAAAATCGACTTCAGTACACCTTAAATATGCCAGGAAAGACAAAAGTGGATAAAGAAGTTGTGGTACTTACGTACTACGGGATATCCCTCAGCCATGGAATCAATGTCATAAAGACAGTAGCAGCAAAAGGACTGGATTAAGGTACGATGATTCTAAGGGAAATAAGTAACACAGAAAAAGAAACTTCTCATAAGCTATCACTTATGAAGGGAATGTAAACATGGCTACACATGAGCTGAATTAGAAAACAGAACAGAGTCCCACATTTAGGGAAAAAAAAACCCTTATGCCTGCTCTAGGGGAAAGGTGAGGTGGCTTGATGCATAAAACCAGAGTTTGATATTAGCGCAGGTAGCGTTCCATAAAACAAATGTGTAATAGACAAGACCTACTCCTTGCTCAGTGAACAGAACGCAACATCCCCTATTCCCTGCAGATTAATATATCTGACTAGAAAGAATCTTAATACCTATGTATTGATATGTCTCCGTAAGGGAATCAAGAGTGTATAGAGTGGCATAAACACGGCAGGGAAAATCAGCTCAAGCCCATTATAAAAATAAATTTCAATCTACAACACAAAAAGAGCGAAATCCTTACGGAACTCGTTAAGGGGCTCTGATGCAATTGGGACTGACCACATCTACACCCACAGCTGGATGAGACATAAGGCTGGACACATGGCGCTGAGAGGATTGGTGAGGTTTTGTGAGCAAATGCAGACCATTTAAAGCAATAATGCGTGCAACCCATTCCTTGGGTCTCAACTCTCTGGGGTCCAGGGAATCTTATTGCAGCTGAAACATGCATGAGAAACCCAGAGGATGGGACAATGTGTGATCTGGACAGGTTTCTAAAATACACCTCCTTTATCATCTCCTTGTGCTCAGGTTCACCATTCCAGCCACTTTACTATAAATCTCCCCGCCTAGAGAGTCAGTGCCTTTAACCTCCTGTTTCACACAGTTTGCAATTTGTGCAGAGCTTAAAAGGAAATAGGGGGAACCAATGAGAGACATGCTGTAAGCATTTGGATGGGCACGCACCACTCTAATTTCCCATCATGAATTATATTAAACCAAATGCTCAGCGTGATGCACCAGAACACAGATATGACTTGACGCAATCTGGCGGGTTTGTGGCCAGCTCACAAAAAAAGTGAGTTGAAAAACTGAGCTCAAGTTCTCTAGAATTCACAAACCTGCAGAGTTATAATGGACAACTATCGTCCACAATCTGTTGAAGGAAGGAAACAATGAGGACGTTGATTCAACGCAGGATTTCAGGAAACATATTTCAAGAAGTAGATTGGAATCGCATTTTAAGCACAGGAAATGCAGTGCAATTTTGACATCGATACACTTGGCCAAAAATGGTGTATGTGTTTTCCCGCAATATATTTATCTAAACACGTATAAGCCCTTTTTGACCAGCCAAGCAAGTGGGCAATGCAAATCCTCACTACAAAGTAGTCTCATTTCCAAATGGTTAAACAGAACATGCAAAAAAAAATATTGTAAACACTAGAAAGGCAGCACAGCTGTGAGGAACAGGAAGTCTTGTGACAATGATGGGCGGGATGTAAATTGACAAGAGCCACTCTGGAGAAGTCCATGGTGTTTCCTAAAACATCTAAAAACAGAGCTACAGAGCCTAGGGTACTTCCACTCATGGGCTATTACATTGAGCAAACAGAAAATCAACAAGAGACAGACACACCACAGTTTAGGGCTGCTCTGTTTACAACAAAATCAACTTCAGTACACCTTAAATATCCAAGGACAGAAAAAAAAATAGATAAAGAAGTTGTGGTACTTACATACTATGGAATATCCCACAGCCATGGAATCAATGTCATAAAGCCAGTAGCAGCATAATGACTGGATTTAGGTACGTTGTTTCTAAGTGAAATATGAAACACAGAAAAAGAAACTTATCATAAGATATCACTTATGAAGGGTATGTAAACATGGATACACATGAGCTGAATTAGAAAACAGAACAGAGTCTCACGTTTAGAAAAAAAAAAATAACTCTTATATCTGCTTAAACGGAAAGGTGAGGTGGGGTGGTGCATAAAAACAGAGGTTGATATTAGCACAGGTACAATTCCATAAACCAAACGTGTAATAGACAAGACCTACTCCTTGCTCAGTGAACTGGACTCAACATCCCCTTTTCCCTGCAGAGGAATATATCTGACTAGTATGAATTTTCATTCCTATGTATTCAAATATGTCCGTAAGGGAATCAAACGTGTATAGAGTGGCATAAACACGGTAGTGAACATCAGCTCAACCCCATTATAAAAATTAATTTACATAACATTACACAAATACAACCAAATTCTTACAAAATTCATTCAGGGGCTCTGAAGCAACCTGGATTGACCACATCAACCCCCACAGGTGGATGAGACATAACGCTGGACACTTGGGGCTGAGAGCATTGGTGAGGTTGTGAGCAAATGCAGACCATTTAAAGCAATAAAGCGTGCAACCCATTCCATGGGTCCCAACACTCTAGATTCAAGGGAATCTTACTACGGCTACAAAATGCATGGGACACCCAGAGGGTGGGACAACGTGTGATCCGGACCGCTTTATAAAACCCTCCTTTTTCCTGTCCTTGTTCTCGGGTTTGCCATTCCAGTCACTTTACTATTCATCTCCCCTCTTGGAGAATCAGCACATTTAACCTCATGTTTCACACTCTTCACAAATTGTGTGCAGGATGAAAGGAACGAAGTGGAACCAATGAGAGATTTGCGGTGATCATTTGGATGGGCATACGGCAATCTAATTTCCCATCATGAAGAAGAGTTAACCCAAACCTCATTCTGCTGCCTCAGAACACAGATAGGGCCTGAAGCAAACCTACGGATCTGTGGCAAGCTCAGAAAAAAAAGCGAGTGGAAAAATGGAGCTCAGGGTCTCAGGAATTCCCAAACTTTCAGAGTTATAAGGGACAACTCTCGTCCAAAAATCTGTTGGGGGAAGGATACGAGGAGGACCGGAAATTGAGGCAGGACTGCAGGAAACATATTTGAAGAGGTAGATAGGAATCGCGTTTAAGCCCAGGAAATGTGGCACAACTTCGACAATGATGCACTTGTCCAAAAGGGCCTATGTGCTTTTTCCTCAATATATTCAAGAAAACACGCATAAGCACATTTTGGCCAATGAATCAAGTGGGCAATGCAAAGCCGGACGACCAATAATCTCAATTCCCACTGGTCACACAGAACATCCGAAAAAAAATGTAAAATCTAGAAATGCAGCACAGCCGTGTGGAACAGTGACACTTGTTACGCTGATGGGAAGGACGTAAATTGCCAAGAGCCACTCTGCACAAGTCCATCGTGTTTCCTAAAACACCTGAAAACTGAGCTACAGAGCTCAGGGTACTCCCACTCATGGGAGTGTACATTGGGAAAAACTGAAAATCAACAAGAAAAAACAACCCCAAAGTTTAGGGCTGCTTTGTTTACAAAAAAATCGACTTCAGTACACCTTAAATATGCCAGGAAAGACAAAAGTGGATAAAGAAGTTGTGGTACTTACGTACTACGGGATATCCCTCAGCCATGGAATCAATGTCATAAAGACAGTAGCAGCAAAAGGACTGGATTAAGGTACGATGATTCTAAGGGAAATAAGTAACACAGAAAAAGAAACGTCTCATAAGCTATCACTTATGAAGGGAATGTAAACATGGCTACACATGAGCTGAATTAGAAAACAGAACAGAGTCCCACATTTAGGGAAAAAAAAACCCTTATGCCTGCTCTAGGGGAAAGGTGAGGTGGCTTGATGCATAAAACCAGAGTTTGATATTAGCACAGGTAGCGTTCCATAAAACAAATGTGTAATAGACAAGACCTACTCCTTGCTCAGTGAACAGAACGCAACATCCCCTATTCCCTGCAGATTAATATATCTGACTAGAAAGAATCTTAATACCTATGTATTGATATGTCTCCGTAAGGGAATCAAGAGTGTATAGAGTGGCATAAACACGGCAGGGAAAATCAGCTCAAGCCCATTATAAAAATAAATTTCAATCTACAACACAAAAAGAGCGAAATCCTTACGGAACTCGTTAAGGGGCTCTGATGCAATTGGGACTGACCACATCTACACCCACAGCTGGATGAGACATAAGGCTGGACACATGGCGCTGAGAGGATTGGTGAGGTTTTGTGAGCAAATGCAGACCATTTAAAGCAATAATGCGTGCAACCCATTCCTTGGGTCTCAACTCTCTGGGGTCCAGGGAATCTTATTGCAGCTGAAACATGCATGAGAAACCCAGAGGATGGGACAATGTGTGATCTGGACAGGTTTCTAAAATACACCTCCTTTATCATCTCCTTGTGCTCAGGTTCACCATTCCAGCCACTTTACTATAAATCTCCCCGCCTAGAGAGTCAGTGCCTTTAACCTCCTGTTTCACACAGTTTGCAATTTGTGCAGAGCTTAAAAGGAAATAGGGGGAACCAATGAGAGACATGCTGTAAGCATTTGGATGGGCACGCACCACTCTAATTTCCCATCATGAATTATATTAAACCAAATGCTCAGCGTGATGCACCAGAACACAGATATGACTTGACGCAATCTGGCGGGTTTGTGGCCAGCTCACAAAAAAAGTGAGTTGAAAAACTGAGCTCAAGTTCTCTAGAATTCACAAACCTGCAGAGTTATAATGGACAACTATCGTCCACAATCTGTTGAAGGAAGGAAACAATGAGGACGTTGATTCAACGCAGGATTTCAGGAAACATATTTCAAGAAGTAGATTGGAATCGCATTTTAAGCACAGGAAATGCAGTGCAATTTTGACATCGATACACTTGGCCAAAAATGGTGTATGTGTTTTCCCGCAATATATTTATCTAAACATGTATAAGCCCTTTTTGACCAGCCAAGCAAGTGGGCAATGCAAATCCTCACTACAAAGTAGTCTCATTTCCAAATGGTTAAACAGAACATGCAAAAAAAAAATATTGTAAACACTAGAAAGGCAGCACAGCTGTGAGGAACAGGAAGTCTTGTGACAATGATGGGCGGGATGTAAATTGACAAGAGCCACTCTGGAGAAGTCCATGGTGTTTCCTAAAACATCTAAAAACAGAGCTACAGAGCCTAGGGTACTTCCACTCATGGGCTATTACATTGAGCAAACAGAAAATCAACAAGAGACAGACACACCACAGTTTAGGGCTGCTCTGTTTACAACAAAATCAACTTCAGTACACCTTAAATATCCAAGGACAGAAAAAAAAATAGATAAAGAAGTTGTGGTACTTACATACTATGGAATATCCCTCAGCCATGGAATCAATGTCATAAAGCCAGTAGCAGCATAATGACTGGATTTAGGTACGTTGTTTCTAAGTGAAATATGAAACACAGAAAAAGAAACTTATCATAAGATATCACTTATGAAGGGTATGTAAACATGGATACACATGAGCTGAATTAGAAAACAGAACAGAGTCTCACGTTTAGAAAAAAAAAATAACTCTTATATCTGCTTAAACGGAAAGGTGAGGTGGGGTGGTGCATAAAAACAGAGGTTGATATTAGCACAGGTACAATTCCATAAACCAAACGTGTAATAGACAAGACCTACTCCTTGCTCAGTGAACTGGACTCAACATCCCCTTTTCCCTGCAGAGGAATATATCTGACTAGTATGAATTTTCATTCCTATGTATTCAAATATGTCCGTAAGGGAATCAAACGTGTATAGAGTGGCATAAACACGGTAGTGAACATCAGCTCAACCCCATTATAAAAATTAATTTACATAACATTACACAAATACAACCAAATTCTTACAAAATTCATTCAGGGGCTCTGAAGCAACCTGGATTGACCACATCAACCCCCACAGGTGGATGAGACATAACGCTGGACACTTGGGGCTGAGAGCATTGGTGAGGTTGTGAGCAAATGCAGACCATTTAAAGCAATAAAGCGTGCAACCCATTCCATGGGTCCCAACACTCTAGATTCAAGGGAATCTTACTACGGCTACAAAATGCATGGGACACCCAGAGGGTGGGACAACGTGTGATCCGGACCGCTTTATAAAACCCTCCTTTTTCCTGTCCTTGTTCTCGGGTTTGCCATTCCAGTCACTTTACTATTCATCTCCCCTCTTGGAGAATCAGCACATTTAACCTCATGTTTCACACTCTTCACAAATTGTGTGCAGGATGAAAGGAACGAAGTGGAACCAATGAGAGATTTGCGGTGATCATTTGGATGGGCATACGGCAATCTAATTTCCCATCATGAAGAAGAGTTAACCCAAACCTCATTCTGCTGCCTCAGAACACAGATAGGGCCTGAAGCAAACCTACGGATCTGTGGCAAGCTCAGAAAAAAAAGCGAGTGGAAAAATGGAGCTCAGGGTCTCAGGAATTCCCAAACTTTCAGAGTTATAAGGGACAACTCTCGTCCAAAAATCTGTTGGGGGAAGGATACGAGGAGGACCGGAAATTGAGGCAGGACTGCAGGAAACATATTTGAAGAGGTAGATAGGAATCGCGTTTAAGCCCAGGAAATGTGGCACAACTTCGACAATGATGCACTTGTCCAAAAGGGCCTATGTGCTTTTTCCTCAATATATTCAAGAAAACACGCATAAGCACATTTTGGCCAATGAATCAAGTGGGCAATGCAAAGCCGGACGACCAATAATCTCAATTCCCACTGGTCACACAGAACATCCGAAAAAAAATGTAAAATCTAGAAATGCAGCACAGCCGTGTGGAACAGTGACACTTGTTACGCTGATGGGAAGGACGTAAATTGCCAAGAGCCACTCTGCACAAGTCCATCGTGTTTCCTAAAACACCTGAAAACTGAGCTACAGAGCTCAGGGTACTCCCACTCATGGGAGTGTACATTGGGAAAAACTGAAAATCAACAAGAAAAAACAACCCCAAAGTTTAGGGCTGCTTTGTTTACAAAAAAATCGACTTCAGTACACCTTAAATATGCCAGGAAAGACAAAAGTGGATAAAGAAGTTGTGGTACTTACGTACTACGGGATATCCCTCAGCCATGGAATCAATGTCATAAAGACAGTAGCAGCAAAAGGACTGGATTAAGGTACGATGATTCTAAGGGAAATAAGTAACACAGAAAAAGAAACTTCTCATAAGCTATCACTTATGAAGGGAATGTAAACATGGCTACACATGAGCTGAATTAGAAAACAGAACAGAGTCCCACATTTAGGGAAAAAAAAACCCTTATGCCTGCTCTAGGGGAAAGGTGAGGTGGCTTGATGCATAAAACCAGAGTTTGATATTAGCACAGGTAGCGTTCCATAAAACAAATGTGTAATAGACAAGACCTACTCCTTGCTCAGTGAACAGAACGCAACATCCCCTATTCCCTGCAGATTAATATATCTGACTAGAAAGAATCTTAATACCTATGTATTGATATGTCTCCGTAAGGGAATCAAGAGTGTATAGAGTGGCATAAACACGGCAGGGAAAATCAGCTCAAGCCCATTATAAAAATAAATTTCAATCTACAACACAAAAAGAGCGAAATCCTTACGGAACTCGTTAAGGGGCTCTGATGCAATTGGGACTGACCACATCTACACCCACAGCTGGATGAGACATAAGGCTGGACACATGGCGCTGAGAGGATTGGTGAGGTTTTGTGAGCAAATGCAGACCATTTAAAGCAATAATGCGTGCAACCCATTCCTTGGGTCTCAACTCTCTGGGGTCCAGGGAATCTTATTGCAGCTGAAACATGCATGAGAAACCCAGAGGATGGGACAATGTGTGATCTGGACAGGTTTCTAAAATACACCTCCTTTATCATCTCCTTGTGCTCAGGTTCACCATTCCAGCCACTTTACTATAAATCTCCCCGCCTAGAGAGTCAGTGCCTTTAACCTCCTGTTTCACACAGTTTGCAATTTGTGCAGAGCTTAAAAGGAAATAGGGGGAACCAATGAGAGACATGCTGTAAGCATTTGGATGGGCACGCACCACTCTAATTTCCCATCATGAATTATATTAAACCAAATGCTCAGCGTGATGCACCAGAACACAGATATGACTTGACGCAATCTGGCGGGTTTGTGGCCAGCTCACAAAAAAAGTGAGTTGAAAAACTGAGCTCAAGTTCTCTAGAATTCACAAACCTGCAGAGTTATAATGGACAACTATCGTCCACAATCTGTTGAAGGAAGGAAACAATGAGGACGTTGATTCAACGCAGGATTTCAGGAAACATATTTCAAGAAGTAGATTGGAATCGCATTTTAAGCACAGGAAATGCAGTGCAATTTTGACATCGATACACTTGGCCAAAAATGGTGTATGTGTTTTCCCGCAATATATTTATCTAAACACGTATAAGCCCTTTTTGACCAGCCAAGCAAGTGGGCAATGCAAATCCTCACTACAAAGTAGTCTCATTTCCAAATGGTTAAACAGAACATGCAAAAAAAAATATTGTAAACACTAGAAAGGCAGCACAGCTGTGAGGAACAGGAAGTCTTGTGACAATGATGGGCGGGATGTAAATTGACAAGAGCCACTCTGGAGAAGTCCATGGTGTTTCCTAAAACATCTAAAAACAGAGCTACAGAGCCTAGGGTACTTCCACTCATGGGCTATTACATTGAGCAAACAGAAAATCAACAAGAGACAGACACACCACAGTTTAGGGCTGCTCTGTTTACAACAAAATCAACTTCAGTACACCTTAAATATCCAAGGACAGAAAAAAAAATAGATAAAGAAGTTGTGGTACTTACATACTATGGAATATCCCTCAGCCATGGAATCAATGTCATAAAGCCAGTAGCAGCATAATGACTGGATTTAGGTACGTTGTTTCTAAGTGAAATATGAAACACAGAAAAAGAAACTTATCATAAGATATCACTTATGAAGGGTATGTAAACATGGATACACATGAGCTGAATTAGAAAACAGAACAGAGTCTCACGTTTAGAAAAAAAAAAATAACTCTTATATCTGCTTAAACGGAAAGGTGAGGTGGGGTGGTGCATAAAAACAGAGGTTGATATTAGCACAGGTACAATTCCATAAACCAAACGTGTAATAGACAAGACCTACTCCTTGCTCAGTGAACTGGACTCAACATCCCCTTTTCCCTGCAGAGGAATATATCTGACTAGTATGAATTTTCATTCCTATGTATTCAAATATGTCCGTAAGGGAATCAAACGTGTATAGAGTGGCATAAACACGGTAGTGAACATCAGCTCAACCCCATTATAAAAATTAATTTACATAACATTACACAAATACAACCAAATTCTTACAAAATTCATTCAGGGGCTCTGAAGCAACCTGGATTGACCACATCAACCCCCACAGGTGGATGAGACATAACGCTGGACACTTGGGGCTGAGAGCATTGGTGAGGTTGTGAGCAAATGCAGACCATTTAAAGCAATAAAGCGTGCAACCCATTCCATGGGTCCCAACACTCTAGATTCAAGGGAATCTTACTACGGCTACAAAATGCATGGGACACCCAGAGGGTGGGACAACGTGTGATCCGGACCGCTTTATAAAACCCTCCTTTTTCCTGTCCTTGTTCTCGGGTTTGCCATTCCAGTCACTTTACTATTCATCTCCCCTCTTGGAGAATCAGCACATTTAACCTCATGTTTCACACTCTTCACAAATTGTGTGCAGGATGAAAGGAACGAAGTGGAACCAATGAGAGATTTGCGGTGATCATTTGGATGGGCATACGGCAATCTAATTTCCCATCATGAAGAAGAGTTAACCCAAACCTCATTCTGCTGCCTCAGAACACAGATAGGGCCTGAAGCAAACCTACGGATCTGTGGCAAGCTCAGAAAAAAAAGCGAGTGGAAAAATGGAGCTCAGGGTCTCAGGAATTCCCAAACTTTCAGAGTTATAAGGGACAACTCTCGTCCAAAAATCTGTTGGGGGAAGGATACGAGGAGGACCGGAAATTGAGGCAGGACTGCAGGAAACATATTTGAAGAGGTAGATAGGAATCGCGTTTAAGCCCAGGAAATGTGGCACAACTTCGACAATGATGCACTTGTCCAAAAGGGCCTATGTGCTTTTTCCTCAATATATTCAAGAAAACACGCATAAGCACATTTTGGCCAATGAATCAAGTGGGCAATGCAAAGCCGGACGACCAATAATCTCAATTCCCACTGGTCACACAGAACATCCGAAAAAAAATGTAAAATCTAGAAATGCAGCACAGCCGTGTGGAACAGTGACACTTGTTACGCTGATGGGAAGGACGTAAATTGCCAAGAGCCACTCTGCACAAGTCCATCGTGTTTCCTAAAACACCTGATAACTGAGCTACAGAGCTCAGGGTACTCCCACTCATGGGAGTGTACATTGGGAAAAACTGAAAATCAACAAGAAAAAACAACCCCAAAGTTTAGGGCTGCTTTGTTTACAAAAAAATCGACTTCAGTACACCTTAAATATGCCAGGAAAGACAAAAGTGGATAAAGAAGTTGTGGTACTTACGTACTACGGGATATCCCTCAGCCATGGAATCAATGTCATAAAGACAGTAGCAGCAAAAGGACTGGATTAAGGTACGATGATTCTAAGGGAAATAAGTAACACAGAAAAAGAAACTTCTCATAAGCTATCACTTATGAAGGGAATGTAAACATGGCTACACATGAGCTGAATTAGAAAACAGAACAGAGTCCCACATTTAGGGAAAAAAAAACCCTTATGCCTGCTCTAGGGGAAAGGTGAGGTGGCTTGATGCATAAAACCAGAGTTTGATATTAGCACAGGTAGCGTTCCATAAAACAAATGTGTAATAGACAAGACCTACTCCTTGCTCAGTGAACAGAACGCAACATCCCCTATTCCCTGCAGATTAATATATCTGACTAGAAAGAATCTTAATACCTATGTATTGATATGTCTCCGTAAGGGAATCAAGAGTGTATAGAGTGGCATAAACACGGCAGGGAAAATCAGCTCAAGCCCATTATAAAAATAAATTTCAATCTACAACACAAAAAGAGCGAAATCCTTACGGAACTCGTTAAGGGGCTCTGATGCAATTGGGACTGACCACATCTACACCCACAGCTGGATGAGACATAAGGCTGGACACATGGCGCTGAGAGGATTGGTGAGGTTTTGTGAGCAAATGCAGACCATTTAAAGCAATAATGCGTGCAACCCATTCCTTGGGTCTCAACTCTCTGGGGTCCAGGGAATCTTATTGCAGCTGAAACATGCATGAGAAACCCAGAGGATGGGACAATGTGTGATCTGGACAGGTTTCTAAAATACACCTCCTTTATCATCTCCTTGTGCTCAGGTTCACCATTCCAGCCACTTTACTATAAATCTCCCCGCCTAGAGAGTCAGTGCCTTTAACCTCCTGTTTCACACAGTTTGCAATTTGTGCAGAGCTTAAAAGGAAATAGGGGGAACCAATGAGAGACATGCTGTAAGCATTTGGATGGGCACGCACCACTCTAATTTCCCATCATGAATTATATTAAACCAAATGCTCAGCGTGATGCACCAGAACACAGATATGACTTGACGCAATCTGGCGGGTTTGTGGCCAGCTCACAAAAAAAGTGAGTTGAAAAACTGAGCTCAAGTTCTCTAGAATTCACAAACCTGCAGAGTTATAATGGACAACTATCGTCCACAATCTGTTGAAGGAAGGAAACAATGAGGACGTTGATTCAACGCAGGATTTCAGGAAACATATTTCAAGAAGTAGATTGGAATCGCATTTTAAGCACAGGAAATGCAGTGCAATTTTGACATCGATACACTTGGCCAAAAATGGTGTATGTGTTTTCCCGCAATATATTTATCTAAACACGTATAAGCCCTTTTTGACCAGCCAAGCAAGTGGGCAATGCAAATCCTCACTACAAAGTAGTCTCATTTCCAAATGGTTAAACAGAACATGCAAAAAAAAATATTGTAAACACTAGAAAGGCAGCACAGCTGTGAGGAACAGGAAGTCTTGTGACAATGATGGGCGGGATGTAAATTGACAAGAGCCACTCTGGAGAAGTCCATGGTGTTTCCTAAAACATCTAAAAACAGAGCTACAGAGCCTAGGGTACTTCCACTCATGGGCTATTACATTGAGCAAACAGAAAATCAACAATAGACAGACACACCACAGTTTAGGGCTGCTCTGTTTACAACAAAATCAACTTCAGTACACCTTAAATATCCAAGGACAGAAAAAAAATAGATAAAGAAGTTGTGGTACTTACATACTATGGAATATCCCTCAGCCATGGAATCAATGTCATAAAGCCAGTAGCAGCATAATGACTGGATTTAGGTACGTTGTTTCTAAGTGAAATATGAAACACAGAAAAAGAAACTTATCATAAGATATCACTTATGAAGGGTATGTAAACATGGATACACATGAGCTGAATTAGAAAACAGAACAGAGTCTCACGTTTAGAAAAAAAAAATAACTCTTATATCTGCTTAAACGGAAAGGTGAGGTGGGGTGGTGCATAAAAACAGAGGTTGATATTAGCACAGGTACAATTCCATAAACCAAACGTGTAATAGACAAGACCTACTCCTTGCTCAGTGAACTGGACTCAACATCCCCTTTTCCCTGCAGAGGAATATATCTGACTAGTATGAATTTTCATTCCTATGTATTCAAATATGTCCGTAAGGGAATCAAACGTGTATAGAGTGGCATAAACACGGTAGTGAACATCAGCTCAACCCCATTATAAAAATTAATTTACATAACATTACACAAATACAACCAAATTCTTACAAAATTCATTCAGGGGCTCTGAAGCAACCTGGATTGACCACATCAACCCCCACAGGTGGATGAGACATAACGCTGGACACTTGGGGCTGAGAGCATTGGTGAGGTTGTGAGCAAATGCAGACCATTTAAAGCAATAAAGCGTGCAACCCATTCCATGGGTCCCAACACTCTAGATTCAAGGGAATCTTACTACGGCTACAAAATGCATGGGACACCCAGAGGGTGGGACAACGTGTGATCCGGACCGCTTTATAAAACCCTCCTTTTTCCTGTCCTTGTTCTCGGGTTTGCCATTCCAGTCACTTTACTATTCATCTCCCCTCTTGGAGAATCAGCACATTTAACCTCATGTTTCACACTCTTCACAAATTGTGTGCAGGATGAAAGGAACGAAGTGGAACCAATGAGAGATTTGCGGTGATCATTTGGATGGGCATACGGCAATCTAATTTCCCATCATGAAGAAGAGTTAACCCAAACCTCATTCTGCTGCCTCAGAACACAGATAGGGCCTGAAGCAAACCTACGGATCTGTGGCAAGCTCAGAAAAAAAAGCGAGTGGAAAAATGGAGCTCAGGGTCTCAGGAATTCCCAAACTTTCAGAGTTATAAGGGACAACTCTCGTCCAAAAATCTGTTGGGGGAAGGATACGAGGAGGACCGGAAATTGAGGCAGGACTGCAGGAAACATATTTGAAGAGGTAGATAGGAATCGCGTTTAAGCCCAGGAAATGTGGCACAACTTCGACAATGATGCACTTGTCCAAAAGGGCCTATGTGCTTTTTCCTCAATATATTCAAGAAAACACGCATAAGCACATTTTGGCCAATGAATCAAGTGGGCAATGCAAAGCCGGACGACCAATAATCTCAATTCCCACTGGTCACACAGAACATCCGAAAAAAAATGTAAAATCTAGAAATGCAGCACAGCCGTGTGGAACAGTGACACTTGTTACGCTGATGGGAAGGACGTAAATTGCCAAGAGCCACTCTGCACAAGTCCATCGTGTTTCCTAAAACACCTGAAAACTGAGCTACAGAGCTCAGGGTACTCCCACTCATGGGAGTGTACATTGGGAAAAACTGAAAATCAACAAGAAAAAACAACCCCAAAGTTTAGGGCTGCTTTGTTTACAAAAAAATCGACTTCAGTACACCTTAAATATGCCAGGAAAGACAAAAGTGGATAAAGAAGTTGTGGTACTTACGTACTACGGGATATCCCTCAGCCATGGAATCAATGTCATAAAGACAGTAGCAGCAAAAGGACTGGATTAAGGTACGATGATTCTAAGGGAAATAAGTAACACAGAAAAAGAAACGTCTCATAAGCTATCACTTATGAAGGGAATGTAAACATGGCTACACATGAGCTGAATTAGAAAACAGAACAGAGTCCCACATTTAGGGAAAAAAAAACCCTTATGCCTGCTCTAGGGGAAAGGTGAGGTGGCTTGATGCATAAAACCAGAGTTTGATATTAGCACAGGTAGCGTTCCATAAAACAAATGTGTAATAGACAAGACCTACTCCTTGCTCAGTGAACAGAACGCAACATCCCCTATTCCCTGCAGATTAATATATCTGACTAGAAAGAATCTTAATACCTATGTATTGATATGTCTCCGTAAGGGAATCAAGAGTGTATAGAGTGGCATAAACACGGCAGGGAAAATCAGCTCAAGCCCATTATAAAAATAAATTTCAATCTACAACACAAAAAGAGCGAAATCCTTACGGAACTCGTTAAGGGGCTCTGATGCAATTGGGACTGACCACATCTACACCCACAGCTGGATGAGACATAAGGCTGGACACATGGCGCTGAGAGGATTGGTGAGGTTTTGTGAGCAAATGCAGACCATTTAAAGCAATAATGCGTGCAACCCATTCCTTGGGTCTCAACTCTCTGGGGTCCAGGGAATCTTATTGCAGCTGAAACATGCATGAGAAACCCAGAGGATGGGACAATGTGTGATCTGGACAGGTTTCTAAAATACACCTCCTTTATCATCTCCTTGTGCTCAGGTTCACCATTCCAGCCACTTTACTATAAATCTCCCCGCCTAGAGAGTCAGTGCCTTTAACCTCCTGTTTCACACAGTTTGCAATTTGTGCAGAGCTTAAAAGGAAATAGGGGGAACCAATGAGAGACATGCTGTAAGCATTTGGATGGGCACGCACCACTCTAATTTCCCATCATGAATTATATTAAACCAAATGCTCAGCGTGATGCACCAGAACACAGATATGACTTGACGCAATCTGGCGGGTTTGTGGCCAGCTCACAAAAAAAGTGAGTTGAAAAACTGAGCTCAAGTTCTCTAGAATTCACAAACCTGCAGAGTTATAATGGACAACTATCGTCCACAATCTGTTGAAGGAAGGAAACAATGAGGACGTTGATTCAACGCAGGATTTCAGGAAACATATTTCAAGAAGTAGATTGGAATCGCATTTTAAGCACAGGAAATGCAGTGCAATTTTGACATCGATACACTTGGCCAAAAATGGTGTATGTGTTTTCCCGCAATATATTTATCTAAACACGTATAAGCCCTTTTTGACCAGCCAAGCAAGTGGGCAATGCAAATCCTCACTACAAAGTAGTCTCATTTCCAAATGGTTAAACAGAACATGCAAAAAAAAATATTGTAAACACTAGAAAGGCAGCACAGCTGTGAGGAACAGGAAGTCTTGTGACAATGATGGGCGGGATGTAAATTGACAAGAGCCACTCTGGAGAAGTCCATGGTGTTTCCTAAAACATCTAAAAACAGAGCTACAGAGCCTAGGGTACTTCCACTCATGGGCTATTACATTGAGCAAACAGAAAATCAACAAGAGACAGACACACCACAGTTTAGGGCTGCTCTGTTTACAACAAAATCAACTTCAGTACACCTTAAATATCCAAGGACAGAAAAAAAATAGATAAAGAAGTTGTGGTACTTACATACTATGGAATATCCCTCAGCCATGGAATCAATGTCATAAAGCCAGTAGCAGCATAATGACTGGATTTAGGTACGTTGTTTCTAAGTGAAATATGAAACACAGAAAAAGAAACTTATCATAAGATATCACTTATGAAGGGTATGTAAACATGGATACACATGAGCTGAATTAGAAAACAGAACAGAGTCTCACGTTTAGAAAAAAAAAATAACTCTTATATCTGCTTAAACGGAAAGGTGAGGTGGGGTGGTGCATAAAAACAGAGGTTGATATTAGCACAGGTACAATTCCATAAACCAAACGTGTAATAGACAAGACCTACTCCTTGCTCAGTGAACTGGACTCAACATCCCCTTTTCCCTGCAGAGGAATATATCTGACTAGTATGAATTTTCATTCCTATGTATTCAAATATGTCCGTAAGGGAATCAAACGTGTATAGAGTGGCATAAACACGGTAGTGAACATCAGCTCAACCCCATTATAAAAATTAATTTACATAACATTACACAAATACAACCAAATTCTTACAAAATTCATTCAGGGGCTCTGAAGCAACCTGGATTGACCACATCAACCCCCACAGGTGGATGAGACATAACGCTGGACACTTGGGGCTGAGAGCATTGGTGAGGTTGTGAGCAAATGCAGACCATTTAAAGCAATAAAGCGTGCAACCCATTCCATGGGTCCCAACACTCTAGATTCAAGGGAATCTTACTACGGCTACAAAATGCATGGGACACCCAGAGGGTGGGACAACGTGTGATCCGGACCGCTTTATAAAACCCTCCTTTTTCCTGTCCTTGTTCTCGGGTTTGCCATTCCAGTCACTTTACTATTCATCTCCCCTCTTGGAGAATCAGCACATTTAACCTCATGTTTCACACTCTTCACAAATTGTGTGCAGGATGAAAGGAACGAAGTGGAACCAATGAGAGATTTGCGGTGATCATTTGGATGGGCATACGGCAATCTAATTTCCCATCATGAAGAAGAGTTAACCCAAACCTCATTCTGCTGCCTCAGAACACAGATAGGGCCTGAAGCAAACCTACGGATCTGTGGCAAGCTCAGAAAAAAAAGCGAGTGGAAAAATGGAGCTCAGGGTCTCAGGAATTCCCAAACTTTCAGAGTTATAAGGGACAACTCTCGTCCAAAAATCTGTTGGGGGAAGGATACGAGGAGGACCGGAAATTGAGGCAGGACTGCAGGAAACATATTTGAAGAGGTAGATAGGAATCGCGTTTAAGCCCAGGAAATGTGGCACAACTTCGACAATGATGCACTTGTCCAAAAGGGCCTATGTGCTTTTTCCTCAATATATTCAAGAAAACACGCATAAGCACATTTTGGCCAATGAATCAAGTGGGCAATGCAAAGCCGGACGACCAATAATCTCAATTCCCACTGGTCACACAGAACATCCGAAAAAAAATGTAAAATCTAGAAATGCAGCACAGCCGTGTGGAACAGTGACACTTGTTACGCTGATGGGAAGGACGTAAATTGCCAAGAGCCACTCTGCACAAGTCCATCGTGTTTCCTAAAACACCTGAAAACTGAGCTACAGAGCTCAGGGTACTCCCACTCATGGGAGTGTACATTGGGAAAAACTGAAAATCAACAAGAAAAAACAACCCCAAAGTTTAGGGCTGCTTTGTTTACAAAAAAATCGACTTCAGTACACCTTAAATATGCCAGGAAAGACAAAAGTGGATAAAGAAGTTGTGGTACTTACGTACTACGGGATATCCCTCAGCCATGGAATCAATGTCATAAAGACAGTAGCAGCAAAAGGACTGGATTAAGGTACGATGATTCTAAGGGAAATAAGTAACACAGAAAAAGAAACGTCTCATAAGCTATCACTTATGAAGGGAATGTAAACATGGCTACACATGAGCTGAATTAGAAAACAGAACAGAGTCCCACATTTAGGGAAAAAAAAACCCTTATGCCTGCTCTAGGGGAAAGGTGAGGTGGCTTGATGCATAAAACCAGAGTTTGATATTAGCACAGGTAGCGTTCCATAAAACAAATGTGTAATAGACAAGACCTACTCCTTGCTCAGTGAACAGAACGCAACATCCCCTATTCCCTGCAGATTAATATATCTGACTAGAAAGAATCTTAATACCTATGTATTGATATGTCTCCGTAAGGGAATCAAGAGTGTATAGAGTGGCATAAACACGGCAGGGAAAATCAGCTCAAGCCCATTATAAAAATAAATTTCAATCTACAACACAAAAAGAGCGAAATCCTTACGGAACTCGTTAAGGGGCTCTGATGCAATTGGGACTGACCACATCTACACCCACAGCTGGATGAGACATAAGGCTGGACACATGGCGCTGAGAGGATTGGTGAGGTTTTGTGAGCAAATGCAGACCATTTAAAGCAATAATGCGTGCAACCCATTCCTTGGGTCTCAACTCTCTGGGGTCCAGGGAATCTTATTGCAGCTGAAACATGCATGAGAAACCCAGAGGATGGGACAATGTGTGATCTGGACAGGTTTCTAAAATACACCTCCTTTATCATCTCCTTGTGCTCAGGTTCACCATTCCAGCCACTTTACTATAAATCTCCCCGCCTAGAGAGTCAGTGCCTTTAACCTCCTGTTTCACACAGTTTGCAATTTGTGCAGAGCTTAAAAGGAAATAGGGGGAACCAATGAGAGACATGCTGTAAGCATTTGGATGGGCACGCACCACTCTAATTTCCCATCATGAATTATATTAAACCAAATGCTCAGCGTGATGCACCAGAACACAGATATGACTTGACGCAATCTGGCGGGTTTGTGGCCAGCTCACAAAAAAAGTGAGTTGAAAAACTGAGCTCAAGTTCTCTAGAATTCACAAACCTGCAGAGTTATAATGGACAACTATCGTCCACAATCTGTTGAAGGAAGGAAACAATGAGGACGTTGATTCAACGCAGGATTTCAGGAAACATATTTCAAGAAGTAGATTGGAATCGCATTTTAAGCACAGGAAATGCAGTGCAATTTTGACATCGATACACTTGGCCAAAAATGGTGTATGTGTTTTCCCGCAATATATTTATCTAAACATGTATAAGCCCTTTTTGACCAGCCAAGCAAGTGGGCAATGCAAATCCTCACTACAAAGTAGTCTCATTTCCAAATGGTTAAACAGAACATGCAAAAAAAAAATATTGTAAACACTAGAAAGGCAGCACAGCTGTGAGGAACAGGAAGTCTTGTGACAATGATGGGCGGGATGTAAATTGACAAGAGCCACTCTGGAGAAGTCCATGGTGTTTCCTAAAACATCTAAAAACAGAGCTACAGAGCCTAGGGTACTTCCACTCATGGGCTATTACATTGAGCAAACAGAAAATCAACAAGAGACAGACACACCACAGTTTAGGGCTGCTCTGTTTACAACAAAATCAACTTCAGTACACCTTAAATATCCAAGGACAGAAAAAAAAATAGATAAAGAAGTTGTGGTACTTACATACTATGGAATATCCCTCAGCCATGGAATCAATGTCATAAAGCCAGTAGCAGCATAATGACTGGATTTAGGTACGTTGTTTCTAAGTGAAATATGAAACACAGAAAAAGAAACTTATCATAAGATATCACTTATGAAGGGTATGTAAACATGGATACACATGAGCTGAATTAGAAAACAGAACAGAGTCTCACGTTTAGAAAAAAAAAATAACTCTTATATCTGCTTAAACGGAAAGGTGAGGTGGGGTGGTGCATAAAAACAGAGGTTGATATTAGCACAGGTACAATTCCATAAACCAAACGTGTAATAGACAAGACCTACTCCTTGCTCAGTGAACTGGACTCAACATCCCCTTTTCCCTGCAGAGGAATATATCTGACTAGTATGAATTTTCATTCCTATGTATTCAAATATGTCCGTAAGGGAATCAAACGTGTATAGAGTGGCATAAACACGGTAGTGAACATCAGCTCAACCCCATTATAAAAATTAATTTACATAACATTACACAAATACAACCAAATTCTTACAAAATTCATTCAGGGGCTCTGAAGCAACCTGGATTGACCACATCAACCCCCACAGGTGGATGAGACATAACGCTGGACACTTGGGGCTGAGAGCATTGGTGAGGTTGTGAGCAAATGCAGACCATTTAAAGCAATAAAGCGTGCAACCCATTCCATGGGTCCCAACACTCTAGATTCAAGGGAATCTTACTACGGCTACAAAATGCATGGGACACCCAGAGGGTGGGACAACGTGTGATCCGGACCGCTTTATAAAACCCTCCTTTTTCCTGTCCTTGTTCTCGGGTTTGCCATTCCAGTCACTTTACTATTCATCTCCCCTCTTGGAGAATCAGCACATTTAACCTCATGTTTCACACTCTTCACAAATTGTGTGCAGGATGAAAGGAACGAAGTGGAACCAATGAGAGATTTGCGGTGATCATTTGGATGGGCATACGGCAATCTAATTTCCCATCATGAAGAAGAGTTAACCCAAACCTCATTCTGCTGCCTCAGAACACAGATAGGGCCTGAAGCAAACCTACGGATCTGTGGCAAGCTCAGAAAAAAAAGCGAGTGGAAAAATGGAGCTCAGGGTCTCAGGAATTCCCAAACTTTCAGAGTTATAAGGGACAACTCTCGTCCAAAAATCTGTTGGGGGAAGGATACGAGGAGGACCGGAAATTGAGGCAGGACTGCAGGAAACATATTTGAAGAGGTAGATAGGAATCGCGTTTAAGCCCAGGAAATGTGGCACAACTTCGACAATGATGCACTTGTCCAAAAGGGCCTATGTGCTTTTTCCTCAATATATTCAAGAAAACACGCATAAGCACATTTTGGCCAATGAATCAAGTGGGCAATGCAAAGCCGGACGACCAATAATCTCAATTCCCACTGGTCACACAGAACATCCGAAAAAAAATGTAAAATCTAGAAATGCAGCACAGCCGTGTGGAACAGTGACACTTGTTACGCTGATGGGAAGGACGTAAATTGCCAAGAGCCACTCTGCACAAGTCCATCGTGTTTCCTAAAACACCTGAAAACTGAGCTACAGAGCTCAGGGTACTCCCACTCATGGGAGTGTACATTGGGAAAAACTGAAAATCAACAAGAAAAAACAACCCCAAAGTTTAGGGCTGCTTTGTTTACAAAAAAATCGACTTCAGTACACCTTAAATATGCCAGGAAAGACAAAAGTGGATAAAGAAGTTGTGGTACTTACGTACTACGGGATATCCCTCAGCCATGGAATCAATGTCATAAAGACAGTAGCAGCAAAAGGACTGGATTAAGGTACGATGATTCTAAGGGAAATAAGTAACACAGAAAAAGAAACTTCTCATAAGCTATCACTTATGAAGGGAATGTAAACATGGCTACACATGAGCTGAATTAGAAAACAGAACAGAGTCCCACATTTAGGGAAAAAAAAACCCTTATGCCTGCTCTAGGGGAAAGGTGAGGTGGCTTGATGCATAAAACCAGAGTTTGATATTAGCACAGGTAGCGTTCCATAAAACAAATGTGTAATAGACAAGACCTACTCCTTGCTCAGTGAACAGAACGCAACATCCCCTATTCCCTGCAGATTAATATATCTGACTAGAAAGAATCTTAATACCTATGTATTGATATGTCTCCGTAAGGGAATCAAGAGTGTATAGAGTGGCATAAACACGGCAGGGAAAATCAGCTCAAGCCCATTATAAAAATAAATTTCAATCTACAACACAAAAAGAGCGAAATCCTTACGGAACTCGTTAAGGGGCTCTGATGCAATTGGGACTGACCACATCTACACCCACAGCTGGATGAGACATAAGGCTGGACACATGGCGCTGAGAGGATTGGTGAGGTTTTGTGAGCAAATGCAGACCATTTAAAGCAATAATGCGTGCAACCCATTCCTTGGGTCTCAACTCTCTGGGGTCCAGGGAATCTTATTGCAGCTGAAACATGCATGAGAAACCCAGAGGATGGGACAATGTGTGATCTGGACAGGTTTCTAAAATACACCTCCTTTATCATCTCCTTGTGCTCAGGTTCACCATTCCAGCCACTTTACTATAAATCTCCCCGCCTAGAGAGTCAGTGCCTTTAACCTCCTGTTTCACACAGTTTGCAATTTGTGCAGAGCTTAAAAGGAAATAGGGGGAACCAATGAGAGACATGCTGTAAGCATTTGGATGGGCACGCACCACTCTAATTTCCCATCATGAATTATATTAAACCAAATGCTCAGCGTGATGCACCAGAACACAGATATGACTTGACGCAATCTGGCGGGTTTGTGGCCAGCTCACAAAAAAAGTGAGTTGAAAAACTGAGCTCAAGTTCTCTAGAATTCACAAACCTGCAGAGTTATAATGGACAACTATCGTCCACAATCTGTTGAAGGAAGGAAACAATGAGGACGTTGATTCAACGCAGGATTTCAGGAAACATATTTCAAGAAGTAGATTGGAATCGCATTTTAAGCACAGGAAATGCAGTGCAATTTTGACATCGATACACTTGGCCAAAAATGGTGTATGTGTTTTCCCGCAATATATTTATCTAAACACGTATAAGCCCTTTTTGACCAGCCAAGCAAGTGGGCAATGCAAATCCTCACTACAAAGTAGTCTCATTTCCAAATGGTTAAACAGAACATGCAAAAAAAAATATTGTAAACACTAGAAAGGCAGCACAGCTGTGAGGAACAGGAAGTCTTGTGACAATGATGGGCGGGATGTAAATTGACAAGAGCCACTCTGGAGAAGTCCATGGTGTTTCCTAAAACATCTAAAAACAGAGCTACAGAGCCTAGGGTACTTCCACTCATGGGCTATTACATTGAGCAAACAGAAAATCAACAAGAGACAGACACACCACAGTTTAGGGCTGCTCTGTTTACAACAAAATCAACTTCAGTACACCTTAAATATCCAAGGACAGAAAAAAAAATAGATAAAGAAGTTGTGGTACTTACATACTATGGAATATCCCTCAGCCATGGAATCAATGTCATAAAGCCAGTAGCAGCATAATGACTGGATTTAGGTACGTTGTTTCTAAGTGAAATATGAAACACAGAAAAAGAAACTTATCATAAGATATCACTTATGAAGGGTATGTAAACATGGATACACATGAGCTGAATTAGAAAACAGAACAGAGTCTCACGTTTAGAAAAAAAAAAATAACTCTTATATCTGCTTAAACGGAAAGGTGAGGTGGGGTGGTGCATAAAAACAGAGGTTGATATTAGCACAGGTACAATTCCATAAACCAAACGTGTAATAGACAAGACCTACTCCTTGCTCAGTGAACTGGACTCAACATCCCCTTTTCCCTGCAGAGGAATATATCTGACTAGTATGAATTTTCATTCCTATGTATTCAAATATGTCCGTAAGGGAATCAAACGTGTATAGAGTGGCATAAACACGGTAGTGAACATCAGCTCAACCCCATTATAAAAATTAATTTACATAACATTACACAAATACAACCAAATTCTTACAAAATTCATTCAGGGGCTCTGAAGCAACCTGGATTGACCACATCAACCCCCACAGGTGGATGAGACATAACGCTGGACACTTGGGGCTGAGAGCATTGGTGAGGTTGTGAGCAAATGCAGACCATTTAAAGCAATAAAGCGTGCAACCCATTCCATGGGTCCCAACACTCTAGATTCAAGGGAATCTTACTACGGCTACAAAATGCATGGGACACCCAGAGGGTGGGACAACGTGTGATCCGGACCGCTTTATAAAACCCTCCTTTTTCCTGTCCTTGTTCTCGGGTTTGCCATTCCAGTCACTTTACTATTCATCTCCCCTCTTGGAGAATCAGCACATTTAACCTCATGTTTCACACTCTTCACAAATTGTGTGCAGGATGAAAGGAACGAAGTGGAACCAATGAGAGATTTGCGGTGATCATTTGGATGGGCATACGGCAATCTAATTTCCCATCATGAAGAAGAGTTAACCCAAACCTCATTCTGCTGCCTCAGAACACAGATAGGGCCTGAAGCAAACCTACGGATCTGTGGCAAGCTCAGAAAAAAAAGCGAGTGGAAAAATGGAGCTCAGGGTCTCAGGAATTCCCAAACTTTCAGAGTTATAAGGGACAACTCTCGTCCAAAAATCTGTTGGGGGAAGGATACGAGGAGGACCGGAAATTGAGGCAGGACTGCAGGAAACATATTTGAAGAGGTAGATAGGAATCGCGTTTAAGCCCAGGAAATGTGGCACAACTTCGACAATGATGCACTTGTCCAAAAGGGCCTATGTGCTTTTTCCTCAATATATTCAAGAAAACACGCATAAGCACATTTTGGCCAATGAATCAAGTGGGCAATGCAAAGCCGGACGACCAATAATCTCAATTCCCACTGGTCACACAGAACATCCGAAAAAAAATGTAAAATCTAGAAATGCAGCACAGCCGTGTGGAACAGTGACACTTGTTACGCTGATGGGAAGGACGTAAATTGCCAAGAGCCACTCTGCACAAGTCCATCGTGTTTCCTAAAACACCTGATAACTGAGCTACAGAGCTCAGGGTACTCCCACTCATGGGAGTGTACATTGGGAAAAACTGAAAATCAACAAGAAAAAACAACCCCAAAGTTTAGGGCTGCTTTGTTTACAAAAAAATCGACTTCAGTACACCTTAAATATGCCAGGAAAGACAAAAGTGGATAAAGAAGTTGTGGTACTTACGTACTACGGGATATCCCTCAGCCATGGAATCAATGTCATAAAGACAGTAGCAGCAAAAGGACTGGATTAAGGTACGATGATTCTAAGGGAAATAAGTAACACAGAAAAAGAAACTTCTCATAAGCTATCACTTATGAAGGGAATGTAAACATGGCTACACATGAGCTGAATTAGAAAACAGAACAGAGTCCCACATTTAGGGAAAAAAAAACCCTTATGCCTGCTCTAGGGGAAAGGTGAGGTGGCTTGATGCATAAAACCAGAGTTTGATATTAGCACAGGTAGCGTTCCATAAAACAAATGTGTAATAGACAAGACCTACTCCTTGCTCAGTGAACAGAACGCAACATCCCCTATTCCCTGCAGATTAATATATCTGACTAGAAAGAATCTTAATACCTATGTATTGATATGTCTCCGTAAGGGAATCAAGAGTGTATAGAGTGGCATAAACACGGCAGGGAAAATCAGCTCAAGCCCATTATAAAAATAAATTTCAATCTACAACACAAAAAGAGCGAAATCCTTACGGAACTCGTTAAGGGGCTCTGATGCAATTGGGACTGACCACATCTACACCCACAGCTGGATGAGACATAAGGCTGGACACATGGCGCTGAGAGGATTGGTGAGGTTTTGTGAGCAAATGCAGACCATTTAAAGCAATAATGCGTGCAACCCATTCCTTGGGTCTCAACTCTCTGGGGTCCAGGGAATCTTATTGCAGCTGAAACATGCATGAGAAACCCAGAGGATGGGACAATGTGTGATCTGGACAGGTTTCTAAAATACACCTCCTTTATCATCTCCTTGTGCTCAGGTTCACCATTCCAGCCACTTTACTATAAATCTCCCCGCCTAGAGAGTCAGTGCCTTTAACCTCCTGTTTCACACAGTTTGCAATTTGTGCAGAGCTTAAAAGGAAATAGGGGGAACCAATGAGAGACATGCTGTAAGCATTTGGATGGGCACGCACCACTCTAATTTCCCATCATGAATTATATTAAACCAAATGCTCAGCGTGATGCACCAGAACACAGATATGACTTGACGCAATCTGGCGGGTTTGTGGCCAGCTCACAAAAAAAGTGAGTTGAAAAACTGAGCTCAAGTTCTCTAGAATTCACAAACCTGCAGAGTTATAATGGACAACTATCGTCCACAATCTGTTGAAGGAAGGAAACAATGAGGACGTTGATTCAACGCAGGATTTCAGGAAACATATTTCAAGAAGTAGATTGGAATCGCATTTTAAGCACAGGAAATGCAGTGCAATTTTGACATCGATACACTTGGCCAAAAATGGTGTATGTGTTTTCCCGCAATATATTTATCTAAACACGTATAAGCCCTTTTTGACCAGCCAAGCAAGTGGGCAATGCAAATCCTCACTACAAAGTTGTCTCATTTCCAAATGGTTAAACAGAACATGCAAAGAAAAATATTGTAAACACTAGAAAGGCAGCACAGCTGTGAGGAACAGGAAGTCTTGTGACAATGATGGGCGGGATGTAAATTGACAAGAGCCACTCTGGAGAAGTCCATGGTGTTTCCTAAAACATCTAAAAACAGAGCTACAGAGCCTAGGGTACTTCCACTCATGGGCTATTACATTGAGCAAACAGAAAATCAACAAGAAACAGACACACCACAGTTTAGGGCTGCTCTGTTTACAACAAAATCAACTTCAGTACACCTTAAATATCCAAGGACAGAAAAAAAAATAGATAAAGAAGTTGTGGTACTCACATACTATGGAATATCCCTCAGCCATGGAATCAATGTCATAAAGCCAGTAGCAGCATAATGACTGGATTTAGGTACGTTGTTTCTAAGTGAAATATGAAACACAGAAAAAGAAACTTATCATAAGATATCACTTATGAAGGGTATGTAAACATGGATACACATGAGCTGAACTAGAAAACAGAACAGAGTCTCACGTTTAGAAAAAAAAAAATAACTCTTATATCTGCTTAAACGGAAAGGTGAGGTGGGGTGGTGCATAAAAACAGAGGTTGATATTAGCACAGGTACAATTCCATAAACCAAACGTGTAATAGACAAGACCTACTCCTTGCTCAGTGAACTGGACTCAACATCCCCTTTTCCCTGCAGAGGAATATATCTGACTAGTATGAATTTTCATTCCTATGTATTCAAATATGTCCGTAAGGGAATCAAACGTGTATAGAGTGGCATAAACACGGTAGTGAACATCAGCTCAACCCCATTATAAAAATTAATTTACATAACATTACACAAATACAACCAAATTCTTACAAAATTCATTCAGGGGCTCTGAAGCAACCTGGATTGACCACATCAACCCCCACAGGTGGATGAGACATAACGCTGGACACTTGGGGCTGAGAGCATTGGTGAGGTTGTGAGCAAATGCAGACCATTTAAAGCAATAAAGCGTGCAACCCATTCCATGGGTCCCAACACTCTAGATTCAAGGGAATCTTACTACGGCTACAAAATGCATGGGACACCCAGAGGGTGGGACAACGTGTGATCCGGACCGCTTTATAAAACCCTCCTTTTTCCTGTCCTTGTTCTCGGGTTTGCCATTCCAGTCACTTTACTATTCATCTCCCCTCTTGGAGAATCAGCACATTTAACCTCATGTTTCACACTCTTCACAAATTGTGTGCAGGATGAAAGGAACGAAGTGGAACCAATGAGAGATTTGCGGTGATCATTTGGATGGGCATACGGCAATCTAATTTCCCATCATGAAGAAGAGTTAACCCAAACCTCATTCTGCTGCCTCAGAACACAGATAGGGCCTGAAGCAAACCTACGGATCTGTGGCAAGCTCAGAAAAAAAAGCGAGTGGAAAAATGGAGCTCAGGGTCTCAGGAATTCCCAAACTTTCAGAGTTATAAGGGACAACTCTCGTCCAAAAATCTGTTGGGGGAAGGATACGAGGAGGACCGGAAATTGAGGCAGGACTGCAGGAAACATATTTGAAGAGGTAGATAGGAATCGCGTTTAAGCCCAGGAAATGTGGCACAACTTCGACAATGATGCACTTGTCCAAAAGGGCCTATGTGCTTTTTCCTCAATATATTCAAGAAAACACGCATAAGCACATTTTGGCCAATGAATCAAGTGGGCAATGCAAAGCCGGACGACCAATAATCTCAATTCCCACTGGTCACACAGAACATCCGAAAAAAAATGTAAAATCTAGAAATGCAGCACAGCCGTGTGGAACAGTGACACTTGTTACGCTGATGGGAAGGACGTAAATTGCCAAGAGCCACTCTGCACAAGTCCATCGTGTTTCCTAAAACACCTGATAACTGAGCTACAGAGCTCAGGGTACTCCCACTCATGGGAGTGTACATTGGGAAAAACTGAAAATCAACAAGAAAAAACAACCCCAAAGTTTAGGGCTGCTTTGTTTACAAAAAAATCGACTTCAGTACACCTTAAATATGCCAGGAAAGACAAAAGTGGATAAAGAAGTTGTGGTACTTACGTACTACGGGATATCCCTCAGCCATGGAATCAATGTCATAAAGACAGTAGCAGCAAAAGGACTGGATTAAGGTACGATGATTCTAAGGGAAATAAGTAACACAGAAAAAGAAACTTCTCATAAGCTATCACTTATGAAGGGAATGTAAACATGGCTACACATGAGCTGAATTAGAAAACAGAACAGAGTCCCACATTTAGGGAAAAAAAAACCCTTATGCCTGCTCTAGGGGAAAGGTGAGGTGGCTTGATGCATAAAACCAGAGTTTGATATTAGCACAGGTAGCGTTCCATAAAACAAATGTGTAATAGACAAGACCTACTCCTTGCTCAGTGAACAGAACGCAACATCCCCTATTCCCTGCAGATTAATATATCTGACTAGAAAGAATCTTAATACCTATGTATTGATATGTCTCCGTAAGGGAATCAAGAGTGTATAGAGTGGCATAAACACGGCAGGGAAAATCAGCTCAAGCCCATTATAAAAATAAATTTCAATCTACAACACAAAAAGAGCGAAATCCTTACGGAACTCGTTAAGGGGCTCTGATGCAATTGGGACTGACCACATCTACACCCACAGCTGGATGAGACATAAGGCTGGACACATGGCGCTGAGAGGATTGGTGAGGTTTTGTGAGCAAATGCAGACCATTTAAAGCAATAATGCGTGCAACCCATTCCTTGGGTCTCAACTCTCTGGGGTCCAGGGAATCTTATTGCAGCTGAAACATGCATGAGAAACCCAGAGGATGGGACAATGTGTGATCTGGACAGGTTTCTAAAATACACCTCCTTTATCATCTCCTTGTGCTCAGGTTCACCATTCCAGCCACTTTACTATAAATCTCCCCGCCTAGAGAGTCAGTGCCTTTAACCTCCTGTTTCACACAGTTTGCAATTTGTGCAGAGCTTAAAAGGAAATAGGGGGAACCAATGAGAGACATGCTGTAAGCATTTGGATGGGCACGCACCACTCTAATTTCCCATCATGAATTATATTAAACCAAATGCTCAGCGTGATGCACCAGAACACAGATATGACTTGACGCAATCTGGCGGGTTTGTGGCCAGCTCACAAAAAAAGTGAGTTGAAAAACTGAGCTCAAGTTCTCTAGAATTCACAAACCTGCAGAGTTATAATGGACAACTATCGTCCACAATCTGTTGAAGGAAGGAAACAATGAGGACGTTGATTCAACGCAGGATTTCAGGAAACATATTTCAAGAAGTAGATTGGAATCGCATTTTAAGCACAGGAAATGCAGTGCAATTTTGACATCGATACACTTGGCCAAAAATGGTGTATGTGTTTTCCCGCAATATATTTATCTAAACACGTATAAGCCCTTTTTGACCAGCCAAGCAAGTGGGCAATGCAAATCCTCACTACAAAGTAGTCTCATTTCCAAATGGTTAAACAGAACATGCAAAAAAAAATATTGTAAACACTAGAAAGGCAGCACAGCTGTGAGGAACAGGAAGTCTTGTGACAATGATGGGCGGGATGTAAATTGACAAGAGCCACTCTGGAGAAGTCCATGGTGTTTCCTAAAACATCTAAAAACAGAGCTACAGAGCCTAGGGTACTTCCACTCATGGGCTATTACATTGAGCAAACAGAAAATCAACAAGAGACAGACACACCACAGTTTAGGGCTGCTCTGTTTACAACAAAATCAACTTCAGTACACCTTAAATATCCAAGGACAGAAAAAAAAATAGATAAAGAAGTTGTGGTACTTACATACTATGGAATATCCCTCAGCCATGGAATCAATGTCATAAAGCCAGTAGCAGCATAATGACTGGATTTAGGTACGTTGTTTCTAAGTGAAATATGAAACACAGAAAAAGAAACTTATCATAAGATATCACTTATGAAGGGTATGTAAACATGGATACACATGAGCTGAATTAGAAAACAGAACAGAGTCTCACGTTTAGAAAAAAAAAATAACTCTTATATCTGCTTAAACGGAAAGGTGAGGTGGGGTGGTGCATAAAAACAGAGGTTGATATTAGCACAGGTACAATTCCATAAACCAAACGTGTAATAGACAAGACCTACTCCTTGCTCAGTGAACTGGACTCAACATCCCCTTTTCCCTGCAGAGGAATATATCTGACTAGTATGAATTTTCATTCCTATGTATTCAAATATGTCCGTAAGGGAATCAAACGTGTATAGAGTGGCATAAACACGGTAGTGAACATCAGCTCAACCCCATTATAAAAATTAATTTACATAACATTACACAAATACAACCAAATTCTTACAAAATTCATTCAGGGGCTCTGAAGCAACCTGGATTGACCACATCAACCCCCACAGGTGGATGAGACATAACGCTGGACACTTGGGGCTGAGAGCATTGGTGAGGTTGTGAGCAAATGCAGACCATTTAAAGCAATAAAGCGTGCAACCCATTCCATGGGTCCCAACACTCTAGATTCAAGGGAATCTTACTACGGCTACAAAATGCATGGGACACCCAGAGGGTGGGACAACGTGTGATCCGGACCGCTTTATAAAACCCTCCTTTTTCCTGTCCTTGTTCTCGGGTTTGCCATTCCAGTCACTTTACTATTCATCTCCCCTCTTGGAGAATCAGCACATTTAACCTCATGTTTCACACTCTTCACAAATTGTGTGCAGGATGAAAGGAACGAAGTGGAACCAATGAGAGATTTGCGGTGATCATTTGGATGGGCATACGGCAATCTAATTTCCCATCATGAAGAAGAGTTAACCCAAACCTCATTCTGCTGCCTCAGAACACAGATAGGGCCTGAAGCAAACCTACGGATCTGTGGCAAGCTCAGAAAAAAAAGCGAGTGGAAAAATGGAGCTCAGGGTCTCAGGAATTCCCAAACTTTCAGAGTTATAAGGGACAACTCTCGTCCAAAAATCTGTTGGGGGAAGGATACGAGGAGGACCGGAAATTGAGGCAGGACTGCAGGAAACATATTTGAAGAGGTAGATAGGAATCGCGTTTAAGCCCAGGAAATGTGGCACAACTTCGACAATGATGCACTTGTCCAAAAGGGCCTATGTGCTTTTTCCTCAATATATTCAAGAAAACACGCATAAGCACATTTTGGCCAATGAATCAAGTGGGCAATGCAAAGCCGGACGACCAATAATCTCAATTCCCACTGGTCACACAGAACATCCGAAAAAAAATGTAAAATCTAGAAATGCAGCACAGCCGTGTGGAACAGTGACACTTGTTACGCTGATGGGAAGGACGTAAATTGCCAAGAGCCACTCTGCACAAGTCCATCGTGTTTCCTAAAACACCTGATAACTGAGCTACAGAGCTCAGGGTACTCCCACTCATGGGAGTGTACATTGGGAAAAACTGAAAATCAACAAGAAAAAACAACCCCAAAGTTTAGGGCTGCTTTGTTTACAAAAAAATCGACTTCAGTACACCTTAAATATGCCAGGAAAGACAAAAGTGGATAAAGAAGTTGTGGTACTTACGTACTACGGGATATCCCTCATCCATGGAATCAATGTCATAAAGACAGTAGCAGCAAAAGGACTGGATTAAGGTACGATGATTCTAAGGGAAATAAGTAACACAGAAAAAGAAACTTCTCATAAGCTATCACTTATGAAGGGAATGTAAACATGGCTACACATGAGCTGAATTAGAAAACAGAACAGAGTCCCACATTTAGGGAAAAAAAAACCCTTATGCCTGCTCTAGGGGAAAGGTGAGGTGGCTTGATGCATAAAACCAGAGTTTGATATTAGCACAGGTAGCGTTCCATAAAACAAATGTGTAATAGACAAGACCTACTCCTTGCTCAGTGAACAGAACGCAACATCCCCTATTCCCTGCAGATTAATATATCTGACTAGAAAGAATCTTAATACCTATGTATTGATATGTCTCCGTAAGGGAATCAAGAGTGTATAGAGTGGCATAAACACGGCAGGGAAAATCAGCTCAAGCCCATTATAAAAATAAATTTCAATCTACAACACAAAAAGAGCGAAATCCTTACGGAACTCGTTAAGGGGCTCTGATGCAATTGGGACTGACCACATCTACACCCACAGCTGGATGAGACATAAGGCTGGACACATGGCGCTGAGAGGATTGGTGAGGTTTTGTGAGCAAATGCAGACCATTTAAAGCAATAATGCGTGCAACCCATTCCTTGGGTCTCAACTCTCTGGGGTCCAGGGAATCTTATTGCAGCTGAAACATGCATGAGAAACCCAGAGGATGGGACAATGTGTGATCTGGACAGGTTTCTAAAATACACCTCCTTTATCATCTCCTTGTGCTCAGGTTCACCATTCCAGCCACTTTACTATAAATCTCCCCGCCTAGAGAGTCAGTGCCTTTAACCTCCTGTTTCACACAGTTTGCAATTTGTGCAGAGCTTAAAAGGAAATAGGGGGAACCAATGAGAGACATGCTGTAAGCATTTGGATGGGCACGCACCACTCTAATTTCCCATCATGAATTATATTAAACCAAATGCTCAGCGTGATGCACCAGAACACAGATATGACTTGACGCAATCTGGCGGGTTTGTGGCCAGCTCACAAAAAAAGTGAGTTGAAAAACTGAGCTCAAGTTCTCTAGAATTCACAAACCTGCAGAGTTATAATGGACAACTATCGTCCACAATCTGTTGAAGGAAGGAAACAATGAGGACGTTGATTCAACGCAGGATTTCAGGAAACATATTTCAAGAAGTAGATTGGAATCGCATTTTAAGCACAGGAAATGCAGTGCAATTTTGACATCGATACACTTGGCCAAAAATGGTGTATGTGTTTTCCCGCAATATATTTATCTAAACACGTATAAGCCCTTTTTGACCAGCCAAGCAAGTGGGCAATGCAAATCCTCACTACAAAGTAGTCTCATTTCCAAATGGTTAAACAGAACATGCAAAAAAAAATATTGTAAACACTAGAAAGGCAGCACAGCTGTGAGGAACAGGAAGTCTTGTGACAATGATGGGCGGGATGTAAATTGACAAGAGCCACTCTGGAGAAGTCCATGGTGTTTCCTAAAACATCTAAAAACAGAGCTACAGAGCCTAGGGTACTTCCACTCATGGGCTATTACATTGAGCAAACAGAAAATCAACAAGAGACAGACACACCACAGTTTAGGGCTGCTCTGTTTACAACAAAATCAACTTCAGTACACCTTAAATATCCAAGGACAGAAAAAAAAATAGATAAAGAAGTTGTGGTACTTACATACTATGGAATATCCCTCAGCCATGGAATCAATGTCATAAAGCCAGTAGCAGCATAATGACTGGATTTAGGTACGTTGTTTCTAAGTGAAATATGAAACACAGAAAAAGAAACTTATCATAAGATATCACTTATGAAGGGTATGTAAACATGGATACACATGAGCTGAATTAGAAAACAGAACAGAGTCTCACGTTTAGAAAAAAAAAATAACTCTTATATCTGCTTAAACGGAAAGGTGAGGTGGGGTGGTGCATAAAAACAGAGGTTGATATTAGCACAGGTACAATTCCATAAACCAAACGTGTAATAGACAAGACCTACTCCTTGCTCAGTGAACTGGACTCAACATCCCCTTTTCCCTGCAGAGGAATATATCTGACTAGTATGAATTTTCATTCCTATGTATTCAAATATGTCCGTAAGGGAATCAAACGTGTATAGAGTGGCATAAACACGGTAGTGAACATCAGCTCAACCCCATTATAAAAATTAATTTACATAACATTACACAAATACAACCAAATTCTTACAAAATTCATTCAGGGGCTCTGAAGCAACCTGGATTGACCACATCAACCCCCACAGGTGGATGAGACATAACGCTGGACACTTGGGGCTGAGAGCATTGGTGAGGTTGTGAGCAAATGCAGACCATTTAAAGCAATAAAGCGTGCAACCCATTCCATGGGTCCCAACACTCTAGATTCAAGGGAATCTTACTACGGCTACAAAATGCATGGGACACCCAGAGGGTGGGACAACGTGTGATCCGGACCGCTTTATAAAACCCTCCTTTTTCCTGTCCTTGTTCTCGGGTTTGCCATTCCAGTCACTTTACTATTCATCTCCCCTCTTGGAGAATCAGCACATTTAACCTCATGTTTCACACTCTTCACAAATTGTGTGCAGGATGAAAGGAACGAAGTGGAACCAATGAGAGATTTGCGGTGATCATTTGGATGGGCATACGGCAATCTAATTTCCCATCATGAAGAAGAGTTAACCCAAACCTCATTCTGCTGCCTCAGAACACAGATAGGGCCTGAAGCAAACCTACGGATCTGTGGCAAGCTCAGAAAAAAAAGCGAGTGGAAAAATGGAGCTCAGGGTCTCAGGAATTCCCAAACTTTCAGAGTTATAAGGGACAACTCTCGTCCAAAAATCTGTTGGGGGAAGGATACGAGGAGGACCGGAAATTGAGGCAGGACTGCAGGAAACATATTTGAAGAGGTAGATAGGAATCGCGTTTAAGCCCAGGAAATGTGGCACAACTTCGACAATGATGCACTTGTCCAAAAGGGCCTATGTGCTTTTTCCTCAATATATTCAAGAAAACACGCATAAGCACATTTTGGCCAATGAATCAAGTGGGCAATGCAAAGCCGGACGACCAATAATCTCAATTCCCACTGGTCACACAGAACATCCGAAAAAAAATGTAAAATCTAGAAATGCAGCACAGCCGTGTGGAACAGTGACACTTGTTACGCTGATGGGAAGGACGTAAATTGCCAAGAGCCACTCTGCACAAGTCCATCGTGTTTCCTAAAACACCTGAAAACTGAGCTACAGAGCTCAGGGTACTCCCACTCATGGGAGTGTACATTGGGAAAAACTGAAAATCAACAAGAAAAAACAACCCCAAAGTTTAGGGCTGCTTTGTTTACAAAAAAATCGACTTCAGTACACCTTAAATATGCCAGGAAAGACAAAAGTGGATAAAGAAGTTGTGGTACTTACGTACTACGGGATATCCCTCAGCCATGGAATCAATGTCATAAAGACAGTAGCAGCAAAAGGACTGGATTAAGGTACGATGATTCTAAGGGAAATAAGTAACACAGAAAAAGAAACTTCTCATAAGCTATCACTTATGAAGGGAATGTAAACATGGCTACACATGAGCTGAATTAGAAAACAGAACAGAGTCCCACATTTAGGGAAAAAAAAACCCTTATGCCTGCTCTAGGGGAAAGGTGAGGTGGCTTGATGCATAAAACCAGAGTTTGATATTAGCACAGGTAGCGTTCCATAAAACAAATGTGTAATAGACAAGACCTACTCCTTGCTCAGTGAACAGAACGCAACATCCCCTATTCCCTGCAGATTAATATATCTGACTAGAAAGAATCTTAATACCTATGTATTGATATGTCTCCGTAAGGGAATCAAGAGTGTATAGAGTGGCATAAACACGGCAGGGAAAATCAGCTCAAGCCCATTATAAAAATAAATTTCAATCTACAACACAAAAAGAGCGAAATCCTTACGGAACTCGTTAAGGGGCTCTGATGCAATTGGGACTGACCACATCTACACCCACAGCTGGATGAGACATAAGGCTGGACACATGGCGCTGAGAGGATTGGTGAGGTTTTGTGAGCAAATGCAGACCATTTAAAGCAATAATGCGTGCAACCCATTCCTTGGGTCTCAACTCTCTGGGGTCCAGGGAATCTTATTGCAGCTGAAACATGCATGAGAAACCCAGAGGATGGGACAATGTGTGATCTGGACAGGTTTCTAAAATACACCTCCTTTATCATCTCCTTGTGCTCAGGTTCACCATTCCAGCCACTTTACTATAAATCTCCCCGCCTAGAGAGTCAGTGCCTTTAACCTCCTGTTTCACACAGTTTGCAATTTGTGCAGAGCTTAAAAGGAAATAGGGGGAACCAATGAGAGACATGCTGTAAGCATTTGGATGGGCACGCACCACTCTAATTTCCCATCATGAATTATATTAAACCAAATGCTCAGCGTGATGCACCAGAACACAGATATGACTTGACGCAATCTGGCGGGTTTGTGGCCAGCTCACAAAAAAAGTGAGTTGAAAAACTGAGCTCAAGTTCTCTAGAATTCACAAACCTGCAGAGTTATAATGGACAACTATCGTCCACAATCTGTTGAAGGAAGGAAACAATGAGGACGTTGATTCAACGCAGGATTTCAGGAAACATATTTCAAGAAGTAGATTGGAATCGCATTTTAAGCACAGGAAATGCAGTGCAATTTTGACATCGATACACTTGGCCAAAAATGGTGTATGTGTTTTCCCGCAATATATTTATCTAAACACGTATAAGCCCTTTTTGACCAGCCAAGCAAGTGGGCAATGCAAATCCTCACTACAAAGTTGTCTCATTTCCAAATGGTTAAACAGAACATGCAAAGAAAAATATTGTAAACACTAGAAAGGCAGCACAGCTGTGAGGAACAGGAAGTCTTGTGACAATGATGGGCGGGATGTAAATTGACAAGAGCCACTCTGGAGAAGTCCATGGTGTTTCCTAAAACATCTAAAAACAGAGCTACAGAGCCTAGGGTACTTCCACTCATGGGCTATTACATTGAGCAAACAGAAAATCAACAAGAGACAGACACACCACAGTTTAGGGCTGCTCTGTTTACAACAAAATCAACTTCAGTACACCTTAAATATCCAAGGACAGAAAAAAAATAGATAAAGAAGTTGTGGTACTTACATACTATGGAATATCCCTCAGCCATGGAATCAATGTCATAAAGCCAGTAGCAGCATAATGACTGGATTTAGGTACGTTGTTTCTAAGTGAAATATGAAACACAGAAAAAGAAACTTATCATAAGATATCACTTATGAAGGGTATGTAAACATGGATACACATGAGCTGAATTAGAAAACAGAACAGAGTCTCACGTTTAGAAAAAAAAAATAACTCTTATATCTGCTTAAACGGAAAGGTGAGGTGGGGTGGTGCATAAAAACAGAGGTTGATATTAGCACAGGTACAATTCCATAAACCAAACGTGTAATAGACAAGACCTACTCCTTGCTCAGTGAACTGGACTCAACATCCCCTTTTCCCTGCAGAGGAATATATCTGACTAGTATGAATTTTCATTCCTATGTATTCAAATATGTCCGTAAGGGAATCAAACGTGTATAGAGTGGCATAAACACGGTAGTGAACATCAGCTCAACCCCATTATAAAAATTAATTTACATAACATTACACAAATACAACCAAATTCTTACAAAATTCATTCAGGGGCTCTGAAGCAACCTGGATTGACCACATCAACCCCCACAGGTGGATGAGACATAACGCTGGACACTTGGGGCTGAGAGCATTGGTGAGGTTGTGAGCAAATGCAGACCATTTAAAGCAATAAAGCGTGCAACCCATTCCATGGGTCCCAACACTCTAGATTCAAGGGAATCTTACTACGGCTACAAAATGCATGGGACACCCAGAGGGTGGGACAACGTGTGATCCGGACCGCTTTATAAAACCCTCCTTTTTCCTGTCCTTGTTCTCGGGTTTGCCATTCCAGTCACTTTACTATTCATCTCCCCTCTTGGAGAATCAGCACATTTAACCTCATGTTTCACACTCTTCACAAATTGTGTGCAGGATGAAAGGAACGAAGTGGAACCAATGAGAGATTTGCGGTGATCATTTGGATGGGCATACGGCAATCTAATTTCCCATCATGAAGAAGAGTTAACCCAAACCTCATTCTGCTGCCTCAGAACACAGATAGGGCCTGAAGCAAACCTACGGATCTGTGGCAAGCTCAGAAAAAAAAGCGAGTGGAAAAATGGAGCTCAGGGTCTCAGGAATTCCCAAACTTTCAGAGTTATAAGGGACAACTCTCGTCCAAAAATCTGTTGGGGGAAGGATACGAGGAGGACCGGAAATTGAGGCAGGACTGCAGGAAACATATTTGAAGAGGTAGATAGGAATCGCGTTTAAGCCCAGGAAATGTGGCACAACTTCGACAATGATGCACTTGTCCAAAAGGGCCTATGTGCTTTTTCCTCAATATATTCAAGAAAACACGCATAAGCACATTTTGGCCAATGAATCAAGTGGGCAATGCAAAGCCGGACGACCAATAATCTCAATTCCCACTGGTCACACAGAACATCCGAAAAAAAATGTAAAATCTAGAAATGCAGCACAGCCGTGTGGAACAGTGACACTTGTTACGCTGATGGGAAGGACGTAAATTGCCAAGAGCCACTCTGCACAAGTCCATCGTGTTTCCTAAAACACCTGATAACTGAGCTACAGAGCTCAGGGTACTCCCACTCATGGGAGTGTACATTGGGAAAAACTGAAAATCAACAAGAAAAAACAACCCCAAAGTTTAGGGCTGCTTTGTTTACAAAAAAATCGACTTCAGTACACCTTAAATATGCCAGGAAAGACAAAAGTGGATAAAGAAGTTGTGGTACTTACGTACTACGGGATATCCCTCATCCATGGAATCAATGTCATAAAGACAGTAGCAGCAAAAGGACTGGATTAAGGTACGATGATTCTAAGGGAAATAAGTAACACAGAAAAAGAAACTTCTCATAAGCTATCACTTATGAAGGGAATGTAAACATGGCTACACATGAGCTGAATTAGAAAACAGAACAGAGTCCCACATTTAGGGAAAAAAAAACCCTTATGCCTGCTCTAGGGGAAAGGTGAGGTGGCTTGATGCATAAAACCAGAGTTTGATATTAGCACAGGTAGCGTTCCATAAAACAAATGTGTAATAGACAAGACCTACTCCTTGCTCAGTGAACAGAACGCAACATCCCCTATTCCCTGCAGATTAATATATCTGACTAGAAAGAATCTTAATACCTATGTATTGATATGTCTCCGTAAGGGAATCAAGAGTGTATAGAGTGGCATAAACACGGCAGGGAAAATCAGCTCAAGCCCATTATAAAAATAAATTTCAATCTACAACACAAAAAGAGCGAAATCCTTACGGAACTCGTTAAGGGGCTCTGATGCAATTGGGACTGACCACATCTACACCCACAGCTGGATGAGACATAAGGCTGGACACATGGCGCTGAGAGGATTGGTGAGGTTTTGTGAGCAAATGCAGACCATTTAAAGCAATAATGCGTGCAACCCATTCCTTGGGTCTCAACTCTCTGGGGTCCAGGGAATCTTATTGCAGCTGAAACATGCATGAGAAACCCAGAGGATGGGACAATGTGTGATCTGGACAGGTTTCTAAAATACACCTCCTTTATCATCTCCTTGTGCTCAGGTTCACCATTCCAGCCACTTTACTATAAATCTCCCCGCCTAGAGAGTCAGTGCCTTTAACCTCCTGTTTCACACAGTTTGCAATTTGTGCAGAGCTTAAAAGGAAATAGGGGGAACCAATGAGAGACATGCTGTAAGCATTTGGATGGGCACGCACCACTCTAATTTCCCATCATGAATTATATTAAAACAAATGCTCAGCGTGATGCACCAGAACACAGATATGACTTGACGCAATCTGGCGGGTTTGTGGCCAGCTCACAAAAAAAGTGAGTTGAAAAACTGAGCTCAAGTTCTCTAGAATTCACAAACCTGCAGAGTTATAATGGACAACTATCGTCCACAATCTGTTGAAGGAAGGAAACAATGAGGACGTTGATTCAACGCAGGATTTCAGGAAACATATTTCAAGAAGTAGATTGGAATCGCATTTTAAGCACAGGAAATGCAGTGCAATTTTGACATCGATACACTTGGCCAAAAATGGTGTATGTGTTTTCCCGCAATATATTTATCTAAACACGTATAAGCCCTTTTTGACCAGCCAAGCAAGTGGGCAATGCAAATCCTCACTACAAAGTAGTCTCATTTCCAAATGGTTAAACAGAACATGCAAAAAAAAATATTGTAAACACTAGAAAGGCAGCACAGCTGTGAGGAACAGGAAGTCTTGTGACAATGATGGGCGGGATGTAAATTGACAAGAGCCACTCTGGAGAAGTCCATGGTGTTTCCTAAAACATCTAAAAACAGAGCTACAGAGCCTAGGGTACTTCCACTCATGGGCTATTACATTGAGCAAACAGAAAATCAACAAGAGACAGACACACCACAGTTTAGGGCTGCTCTGTTTACAACAAAATCAACTTCAGTACACCTTAAATATCCAAGGACAGAAAAAAAAATAGATAAAGAAGTTGTGGTACTTACATACTATGGAATATCCCTCAGCCATGGAATCAATGTCATAAAGCCAGTAGCAGCATAATGACTGGATTTAGGTACGTTGTTTCTAAGTGAAATATGAAACACAGAAAAAGAAACTTATCATAAGATATCACTTATGAAGGGTATGTAAACATGGATACACATGAGCTGAATTAGAAAACAGAACAGAGTCTCACGTTTAGAAAAAAAAAAATAACTCTTATATCTGCTTAAACGGAAAGGTGAGGTGGGGTGGTGCATAAAAACAGAGGTTGATATTAGCACAGGTACAATTCCATAAACCAAACGTGTAATAGACAAGACCTACTCCTTGCTCAGTGAACTGGACTCAACATCCCCTTTTCCCTGCAGAGGAATATATCTGACTAGTATGAATTTTCATTCCTATGTATTCAAATATGTCCGTAAGGGAATCAAACGTGTATAGAGTGGCATAAACACGGTAGTGAACATCAGCTCAACCCCATTATAAAAATTAATTTACATAACATTACACAAATACAACCAAATTCTTACAAAATTCATTCAGGGGCTCTGAAGCAACCTGGATTGACCACATCAACCCCCACAGGTGGATGAGACATAACGCTGGACACTTGGGGCTGAGAGCATTGGTGAGGTTGTGAGCAAATGCAGACCATTTAAAGCAATAAAGCGTGCAACCCATTCCATGGGTCCCAACACTCTAGATTCAAGGGAATCTTACTACGGCTACAAAATGCATGGGACACCCAGAGGGTGGGACAACGTGTGATCCGGACCGCTTTATAAAACCCTCCTTTTTCCTGTCCTTGTTCTCGGGTTTGCCATTCCAGTCACTTTACTATTCATCTCCCCTCTTGGAGAATCAGCACATTTAACCTCATGTTTCACACTCTTCACAAATTGTGTGCAGGATGAAAGGAACGAAGTGGAACCAATGAGAGATTTGCGGTGATCATTTGGATGGGCATACGGCAATCTAATTTCCCATCATGAAGAAGAGTTAACCCAAACCTCATTCTGCTGCCTCAGAACACAGATAGGGCCTGAAGCAAACCTACGGATCTGTGGCAAGCTCAGAAAAAAAAGCGAGTGGAAAAATGGAGCTCAGGGTCTCAGGAATTCCCAAACTTTCAGAGTTATAAGGGACAACTCTCGTCCAAAAATCTGTTGGGGGAAGGATACGAGGAGGACCGGAAATTGAGGCAGGACTGCAGGAAACATATTTGAAGAGGTAGATAGGAATCGCGTTTAAGCCCAGGAAATGTGGCACAACTTCGACAATGATGCACTTGTCCAAAAGGGCCTATGTGCTTTTTCCTCAATATATTCAAGAAAACACGCATAAGCACATTTTGGCCAATGAATCAAGTGGGCAATGCAAAGCCGGACGACCAATAATCTCAATTCCCACTGGTCACACAGAACATCCGAAAAAAAATGTAAAATCTAGAAATGCAGCACAGCCGTGTGGAACAGTGACACTTGTTACGCTGATGGGAAGGACGTAAATTGCCAAGAGCCACTCTGCACAAGTCCATCGTGTTTCCTAAAACACCTGATAACTGAGCTACAGAGCTCAGGGTACTCCCACTCATGGGAGTGTACATTGGGAAAAACTGAAAATCAACAAGAAAAAACAACCCCAAAGTTTAGGGCTGCTTTGTTTACAAAAAAATCGACTTCAGTACACCTTAAATATGCCAGGAAAGACAAAAGTGGATAAAGAAGTTGTGGTACTTACGTACTACGGGATATCCCTCAGCCATGGAATCAATGTCATAAAGACAGTAGCAGCAAAAGGACTGGATTAAGGTACGATGATTCTAAGGGAAATAAGTAACACAGAAAAAGAAACTTCTCATAAGCTATCACTTATGAAGGGAATGTAAACATGGCTACACATGAGCTGAATTAGAAAACAGAACAGAGTCCCACATTTAGGGAAAAAAATAACCCTTATGCCTGCTCTAGGGGAAAGGTGAGGTGGCTTGATGCATAAAACCAGAGTTTGATATTAGCACAGGTAGCGTTCCATAAAACAAATGTGTAATAGACAAGACCTACTCCTTGCTCAGTGAACAGAACGCAACATCCCCTATTCCCTGCAGATTAATATATCTGACTAGAAAGAATCTTAATACCTATGTATTGATATGTCTCCGTAAGGGAATCAAGAGTGTATAGAGTGGCATAAACACGGCAGGGAAAATCAGCTCAAGCCCATTATAAAAATAAATTTCAATCTACAACACAAAAAGAGCGAAATCCTTACGGAACTCGTTAAGGGCTCTGATGCAATTGGGACTGACCACATCTACACCCACAGCTGGATGAGACATAAGGCTGGACACATGGCGCTGAGAGGATTGGTGAGGTTTTGTGAGCAAATGCAGACCATTTAAAGCAATAATGCGTGCAACCCATTCCTTGGGTCTCAACTCTCTGGGGTCCAGGGAATCTTATTGCAGCTGAAACATGCATGAGAAACCCAGAGGATGGGACAATGTGTGATCTGGACAGGTTTCTAAAATACACCTCCTTTATCATCTCCTTGTGCTCAGGTTCACCATTCCAGCCACTTTACTATAAATCTCCCCGCCTAGAGAGTCAGTGCCTTTAACCTCCTGTTTCACAGTTTGCAATTTGTGCAGAGCTTAAAAGGAAATAGGGGGAACCAATGAGAGACATGCTGTAAGCATTTGGATGGGCACGCACCACTCTAATTTCCCATCATGAATTATATTAAACCAAATGCTCAGCGTGATGCACCAGAACACAGATATGACTTGACGCAATCTGGCGGGTTTGTGGCCAGCTCACAAAAAAAGTGAGTTGAAAAACTGAGCTCAAGTTCTCTAGAATTCACAAACCTGCAGAGTTATAATGGACAACTATCGTCCACAATCTGTTGAAGGAAGGAAACAATGAGGACGTTGATTCAACGCAGGATTTCAGGAAACATATTTCAAGAAGTAGATTGGAATCGCATTTTAAGCACAGGAAATGCAGTGCAATTTTGACATCGATACACTTGGCCAAAAATGGTGTATGTGTTTTCCCGCAATATATTTATCTAAACACGTATAAGCCCTTTTTGACCAGCCAAGCAAGTGGGCAATGCAAATCCTCACTACAAAGTAGTCTCATTTCCAAATGGTTAAACAGAACATGCAAAAAAAAATATTGTAAACACTAGAAAGGCAGCACAGCTGTGAGGAACAGGAAGTCTTGTGACAATGATGGGCGGGATGTAAATTGACAAGAGCCACTCTGGAGAAGTCCATGGTGTTTCCTAAAACATCTAAAAACAGAGCTACAGAGCCTAGGGTACTTCCACTCATGGGCTATTACATTGAGCAAACAGAAAATCAACAAGAGACAGACACACCACAGTTTAGGGCTGCTCTGTTTACAACAAAATCAACTTCAGTACACCTTAAATATCCAAGGACAGAAAAAAAAATAGATAAAGAAGTTGTGGTACTTACATACTATGGAATATCCCTCAGCCATGGAATCAATGTCATAAAGCCAGTAGCAGCATAATGACTGGATTTAGGTACGTTGTTTCTAAGTGAAATATGAAACACAGAAAAAGAAACTTATCATAAGATATCACTTATGAAGGGTATGTAAACATGGATACACATGAGCTGAATTAGAAAACAGAACAGAGTCTCACGTTTAGAAAAAAAAAATAACTCTTATATCTGCTTAAACGGAAAGGTGAGGTGGGGTGGTGCATAAAAACAGAGGTTGATATTAGCACAGGTACAATTCCATAAACCAAACGTGTAATAGACAAGACCTACTCCTTGCTCAGTGAACTGGACTCAACATCCCCTTTTCCCTGCAGAGGAATATATCTGACTAGTATGAATTTTCATTCCTATGTATTCAAATATGTCCGTAAGGGAATCAAACGTGTATAGAGTGGCATAAACACGGTAGTGAACATCAGCTCAACCCCATTATAAAAATTAATTTACATAACATTACACAAATACAACCAAATTCTTACAAAATTCATTCAGGGGCTCTGAAGCAACCTGGATTGACCACATCAACCCCCACAGGTGGATGAGACATAACGCTGGACACTTGGGGCTGAGAGCATTGGTGAGGTTGTGAGCAAATGCAGACCATTTAAAGCAATAAAGCGTGCAACCCATTCCATGGGTCCCAACACTCTAGATTCAAGGGAATCTTACTACGGCTACAAAATGCATGGGACACCCAGAGGGTGGGACAACGTGTGATCCGGACCGCTTTATAAAACCCTCCTTTTTCCTGTCCTTGTTCTCGGGTTTGCCATTCCAGTCACTTTACTATTCATCTCCCCTCTTGGAGAATCAGCACATTTAACCTCATGTTTCACACTCTTCACAAATTGTGTGCAGGATGAAAGGAACGAAGTGGAACCAATGAGAGATTTGCGGTGATCATTTGGATGGGCATACGGCAATCTAATTTCCCATCATGAAGAAGAGTTAACCCAAACCTCATTCTGCTGCCTCAGAACACAGATAGGGCCTGAAGCAAACCTACGGATCTGTGGCAAGCTCAGAAAAAAAAGCGAGTGGAAAAATGGAGCTCAGGGTCTCAGGAATTCCCAAACTTTCAGAGTTATAAGGGACAACTCTCGTCCAAAAATCTGTTGGGGGAAGGATACGAGGAGGACCGGAAATTGAGGCAGGACTGCAGGAAACATATTTGAAGAGGTAGATAGGAATCGCGTTTAAGCCCAGGAAATGTGGCACAACTTCGACAATGATGCACTTGTCCAAAAGGGCCTATGTGCTTTTTCCTCAATATATTCAAGAAAACACGCATAAGCACATTTTGGCCAATGAATCAAGTGGGCAATGCAAAGCCGGACGACCAATAATCTCAATTCCCACTGGTCACACAGAACATCCGAAAAAAAATGTAAAATCTAGAAATGCAGCACAGCCGTGTGGAACAGTGACACTTGTTACGCTGATGGGAAGGACGTAAATTGCCAAGAGCCACTCTGCACAAGTCCATCGTGTTTCCTAAAACACCTGATAACTGAGCTACAGAGCTCAGGGTACTCCCACTCATGGGAGTGTACATTGGGAAAAACTGAAAATCAACAAGAAAAAACAACCCCAAAGTTTAGGGCTGCTTTGTTTACAAAAAAATCGACTTCAGTACACCTTAAATATGCCAGGAAAGACAAAAGTGGATAAAGAAGTTGTGGTACTTACGTACTACGGGATATCCCTCAGCCATGGAATCAATGTCATAAAGACAGTAGCAGCAAAAGGACTGGATTAAGGTACGATGATTCTAAGGGAAATAAGTAACACAGAAAAAGAAACTTCTCATAAGCTATCACTTATGAAGGGAATGTAAACATGGCTACACATGAGCTGAATTAGAAAACAGAACAGAGTCCCACATTTAGGGAAAAAAATAACCCTTATGCCTGCTCTAGGGGAAAGGTGAGGTGGCTTGATGCATAAAACCAGAGTTTGATATTAGCACAGGTAGCGTTCCATAAAACAAATGTGTAATAGACAAGACCTACTCCTTGCTCAGTGAACAGAACGCAACATCCCCTATTCCCTGCAGATTAATATATCTGACTAGAAAGAATCTTAATACCTATGTATTGATATGTCTCCGTAAGGGAATCAAGAGTGTATAGAGTGGCATAAACACGGCAGGGAAAATCAGCTCAAGCCCATTATAAAAATAAATTTCAATCTACAACACAAAAAGAGCGAAATCCTTACGGAACTCGTTAAGGGGCTCTGATGCAATTGGGACTGACCACATCTACACCCACAGCTGGATGAGACATAAGGCTGGACACATGGCGCTGAGAGGATTGGTGAGGTTTTGTGAGCAAATGCAGACCATTTAAAGCAATAATGCGTGCAACCCATTCCTTGGGTCTCAACTCTCTGGGGTCCAGGGAATCTTATTGCAGCTGAAACATGCATGAGAAACCCAGAGGATGGGACAATGTGTGATCTGGACAGGTTTCTAAAATACACCTCCTTTATCATCTCCTTGTGCTCAGGTTCACCATTCCAGCCACTTTACTATAAATCTCCCCGCCTAGAGAGTCAGTGCCTTTAACCTCCTGTTTCACACAGTTTGCAATTTGTGCAGAGCTTAAAAGGAAATAGGGGGAACCAATGAGAGACATGCTGTAAGCATTTGGATGGGCACGCACCACTCTAATTTCCCATCATGAATTATATTAAACCAAATGCTCAGCGTGATGCACCAGAACACAGATATGACTTGACGCAATCTGGCGGGTTTGTGGCCAGCTCACAAAAAAAGTGAGTTGAAAAACTGAGCTCAAGTTCTCTAGAATTCACAAACCTGCAGAGTTATAATGGACAACTATCGTCCACAATCTGTTGAAGGAAGGAAACAATGAGGACGTTGATTCAACGCAGGATTTCAGGAAACATATTTCAAGAAGTAGATTGGAATCGCATTTTAAGCACAGGAAATGCAGTGCAATTTTGACATCGATACACTTGGCCAAAAATGGTGTATGTGTTTTCCCGCAATATATTTATCTAAACACGTATAAGCCCTTTTTGACCAGCCAAGCAAGTGGGCAATGCAAATCCTCACTACAAAGTTGTCTCATTTCCAAATGGTTAAACAGAACATGCAAAGAAAAATATTGTAAACACTAGAAAGGCAGCACAGCTGTGAGGAACAGGAAGTCTTGTGACAATGATGGGCGGGATGTAAATTGACAAGAGCCACTCTGGAGAAGTCCATGGTGTTTCCTAAAACATCTAAAAACAGAGCTACAGAGCCTAGGGTACTTCCACTCATGGGCTATTACATTGAGCAAACAGAAAATCAACAAGAAACAGACACACCACAGTTTAGGGCTGCTCTGTTTACAACAAAATCAACTTCAGTACACCTTAAATATCCAAGGACAGAAAAAAAAGTAGATAAAGAAGTTGTGGTACTTACATACTATGGAATATCCCTCAGCCATGGAATCAATGTCATAAAGCCAGTAGCAGCAAAAGGACTGGATTTAGGTACGTTGTTTCTAAGTGAAATATGAAACACAGAAAAAGAAACTTATCATAAGATATCACTTATGAAGGGTATGTAAACATGGATACACATGAGCTGAATTAGAAAACAAAACAGAGTCTCACGTTTAGAAAAAAAAATAACTCTTATATCTGCTTAAACGGAAAGGTGAGGTGGGGTGGTGCATAAAAACAGAGGTTGATATTAGCACAGGTACAATTCCATAAACCAAACGTGTAATAGACAAGACCTACTCCTTGCTCAGTGAACAGAACGCAACATCCCCTATTCCCTGCAGATTAATATATCTGACTAGAAAGAATCTTAATACCTATGTATTGATATGTCTCCGTAAGGGAATCAAGAGTGTATAGAGTGGCATAAACACGGCAGGGAAAATCAGCTCAAGCCCATTATAAAAATAAATTTCAATCTACAACACAAAAAGAGCGAAATCCTTACGGAACTCGTTAAGGGGCTCTGATGCAATTGGGACTGACCACATCTACACCCACAGCTGGATGAGACATAAGGCTGGACACATGGCGCTGAGAGGATTGGTGAGGTTTTGTGAGCAAATGCAGACCATTTAAAGCAATAATGCGTGCAACCCATTCCTTGGGTCTCAACTCTCTGGGGTCCAGGGAATCTTATTGCAGCTGAAACATGCATGAGAAACCCAGAGGATGGGACAATGTGTGATCTGGACAGGTTTCTAAAATACACCTCCTTTATCATCTCCTTGTGCTCAGGTTCACCATTCCAGCCACTTTACTATAAATCTCCCCGCCTAGAGAGTCAGTGCCTTTAACCTCCTGTTTCACACAGTTTGCAATTTGTGCAGAGCTTAAAAGGAAATAGGGGGAACCAATGAGAGACATGCTGTAAGCATTTGGATGGGCACGCACCACTCTAATTTCCCATCATGAATTATATTAAACCAAATGCTCAGCGTGATGCACCAGAACACAGATATGACTTGACGCAATCTGGCGGGTTTGTGGCCAGCTCACAAAAAAAGTGAGTTGAAAAACTGAGCTCAAGTTCTCTAGAATTCACAAACCTGCAGAGTTATAATGGACAACTATCGTCCACAATCTGTTGAAGGAAGGAAACAATGAGGACGTTGATTCAACGCAGGATTTCAGGAAACATATTTCAAGAAGTAGATTGGAATCGCATTTTAAGCACAGGAAATGCAGTGCAATTTTGACATCGATACACTTGGCCAAAAATGGTGTATGTGTTTTCCCGCAATATATTTATCTAAACACGTATAAGCCCTTTTTGACCAGCCAAGCAAGTGGGCAATGCAAATCCTCACTACAAAGTTGTCTCATTTCCAAATGGTTAAACAGAACATGCAAAGAAAAATATTGTAAACACTAGAAAGGCAGCACAGCTGTGAGGAACAGGAAGTCTTGTGACAATGATGGGCGGGATGTAAATTGACAAGAGCCACTCTGGAGAAGTCCATGGTGTTTCCTAAAACATCTAAAAACAGAGCTACAGAGCCTAGGGTACTTCCACTCATGGGCTATTACATTGAGCAAACAGAAAATCAACAAGAAACAGACACACCACAGTTTAGGGCTGCTCTGTTTACAACAAAATCAACTTCAGTACACCTTAAATATCCAAGGACAGAAAAAAAAGTAGATAAAGAAGTTGTGGTACTTACATACTATGGAATATCCCTCAGCCATGGAATCAATGTCATAAAGCCAGTAGCAGCATAATGACTGGATTTAGGTACGTTGTTTCTAAGTGAAATATGAAACACAGAAAAAGAAACTTATCATAAGATATCACTTATGAAGGGTATGTAAACATGGATACACATGAGCTGAATTAGAAAACAGAACAGAGTCTCACGTTTAGAAAAAAAAATAACTCTTATATCTGCTTAAACGGAAAGGTGAGGTGGGGTGGTGCATAAAAACAGAGGTTGATATTAGCACAGGTACAATTCCATAAACCAAACGTGTAATAGACAAGACCTACTCCTTGCTCAGTGAACTGGACTCAACATCCCCTTTTCCCTGCAGAGGAATATATCTGACTAGTATGAATTTTCATTCCTATGTATTCAAATATGTCCGTAAGGGAATCAAACGTGTATAGAGTGGCATAAACACGGTAGTGAACATCAGCTCAACCCCATTATAAAAATTAATTTAGATAACATTACACAAATACAACCAAATTCTTACAAAATTCATTCAGGGGCTCTGAAGCAACCTGGATTGACCACATCAACCCCCACAGGTGGATGAGACATAACGCTGGACACTTGGGGCTGAGAGCATTGGTGAGGTTGTGAGCAAATGCAGACCATTTAAAGCAATAAAGCATGCAACCCATTCCATGGGTCCCAACACTCTAGATTCAAGGGAATCTTACTACGGCTACAAAATGCATGGGACACCCAGAGGGTGGGACAACGTGTGATCCGGACCGCTTTATAAAACCCTCCTTTTTCCTGTCCTTGTTCTCGGGTTTGCCATTCCAGTCACTTTACTATTCATCTCCCCTCTTGGAGAATCAGCACATTTAACCTCATGTTTCACACTCTTCACAAATTGTGTGCAGGATGAAAGGAACGAAGTGGAACCAATGAGAGATTTGCGGTGATCATTTGGATGGGCATACGGCAATCTAATTTCCCATCATGAAGAAGAGTTAACCCAAACCTCATTCTGCTGCCTCAGAACACAGATAGGGCCTGAAGCAAACCTACGGATCTGTGGCAAGCTCAGAAAAAAAAGCGAGTGGAAAAATGGAGCTCAGGGTCTCAGGAATTCCCAAACTTTCAGAGTTATAAGGGACAACTCTCGTCCAAAAATCTGTTGGGGGAAGGAAACGAGGAGGACCGGAAATTGAGGCAGGACTGCAGGAAACATATTTGAAGAGGTAGATAGGAATCGCGTTTAAGCCCAGGAAATGTGGCACAACTTCGACAATGATGCACTTGTCCAAAAGGGCCTATGTGCTTTTTCCTCAATATATTCAAGAAAACACGCATAAGCACATTTTGGCCAATGAATCAAGTGGGCAATGCAAAGCCGGACGACCAATAATCTCAATTCCCACTGGTCACACAGAACATCCGAAAAAAAATGTAAAATCTAGAAATGCAGCACAGCCGTGTGGAACAGTGACACTTGTTACGCTGATGGGAAGGACGTAAATTGCCAAGAGCCACTCTGCACAAGTCCATCGTGTTTCCTAAAACACCTGATAACTGAGCTACAGAGCTCAGGGTACTCCCACTCATGGGAGTGTACATTGGGAAAAACTGAAAATCAACAAGAAAAAACAACCCCAAAGTTTAGGGCTGCTTTGTTTACAAAAAAATCGACTTCAGTACACCTTAAATATGCCAGGAAAGACAAAAGTGGATAAAGAAGTTGTGGTACTTACGTACTACGGGATATCCCTCAGCCATGGAATCAATGTCATAAAGACAGTAGCAGCAAAAGGACTGGATTAAGGTACGATGATTCTAAGGGAAATAAGTAACACAGAAAAAGAAACTTCTCATAAGCTATCACTTATGAAGGGAATGTAAACATGGCTACACATGAGCTGAATTAGAAAACAGAACAGAGTCCCACATTTAGGGAAAAAAAACCCTTATGCCTGCTCTAGGGGAAAGGTGAGGTGGCTTGATGCATAAAACCAGAGTTTGATATTAGCACAGGTAGCGTTCCATAAAACAAATGTGTAATAGACAAGACCTACTCCTTGCTCAGTGAACAGAACGCAACATCCCCTATTCCCTGCAGATTAATATATCTGACTAGAAAGAATCTTAATACCTATGTATTGATATGTCTCCGTAAGGGAATCAAGAGTGTATAGAGTGGCATAAACACGGCAGGGAAAATCAGCTCAAGCCCATTATAAAAATAAATTTCAATCTACAACACAAAAAGAGCGAAATCCTTACGGAATTCGTTAAGGGGCTCTGATGCAATTGGGACTGACCACATCTACACCCACAGCTGGATGAGACATAAGGCTGGACACATGGGGCTGAGAGGATTGGTGAGGTTTTGTGAGCAAATGCAGACCATTTAAAGCAATAATGCGTGCAACCCATTCCTTGGGTCTCAACTCTCTGGGGTCCAGGGAATCTTATTGCAGCTGAAACATGCATGAGAAACCCAGAGGATGGGACAATGTGTGATCTGGACAGGTTTCTAAAATACACCTCCTTTATCATCTCCTTGTGCTCAGGTTCACCATTCCAGCCACTTTACTATAAATCTCCCCGCCTAGAGAGTCAGTGCCTTTAACCTCCTGTTTCACACAGTTTGCAATTTGTGCAGAGCTTAAAAGGAAATAGGGGGAACCAATGAGTGACATGCTGTAAGCATTTGGATGGGCACGCACCACTCTAATTTCCCATCATGAATTATATTAAACCAAATGCTCAGCGTGATGCACCAGAACACAGATATGACTTGACGCAATCTGGCGGGTTTGTGGCCAGCTCACAAAAAAAGTGAGTTGAAAAACTGAGCTCAAGTTCTCTAGAATTCACAAACCTGCAGAGTTATAATGGACAACTATCGTCCACAATCTGTTGAAGGAAGGAAACAATGAGGACGTTGATTCAACGCAGGATTTCAGGAAACATATTTCAAGAAGTAGATTGGAATCGCATTTTAAGCATAGGAAATGCAGTGCAATTTTGACATCGATACACTTGGCCAAAAATGGTGTATGTGTTTTCCCGCAATATATTTATCTAAACACGTATAAGCCCTTTTTGACCAGCCAAGCAAGTGGGCAATGCAAATCCTCACTACAAAGTAGTCTCATTTCCAAATGGTTAAACAGAACATGCAAAAAAAATATTGTAAACACTAGAAAGGCAGCACAGCTGTGAGGAACAGGAAGTCTTGTGACAATGATGGGCGGGATGTAAATTGACAAGAGCCACTCTGGAGAAGTCCATGGTGTTTCCTAAAACATCTAAAAACAGAGCTACAGAGCCTAGGGTACTTCCACTCATGGGCTATTACATTGGGCAAACAGAAAATCAACAAGAAACAGACACACCACAGTTTAGGGCTGCTCTGTTTACAACAAAATCAACTTCAGTACACCTTAAATATCCAAGGACAGAAAAAAAAATAGATAAAGAAGTTGTGGTACTTACATACTATGGAATATCCCTCAGCCATGGAATCAATGTCATAAAGCCAGTAGCAGCATAATGACTGGATTTAGGTACGTTGTTTCTAAGTGAAATATGAAACACAGAAAAAGAAACTTATCATAAGATATCACTTATGAAGGGTATGTAAACATGGATACACATGAGCTGAATTAGAAAACAGAACAGAGTCTCACGTTTAGAAAAAAAAAATAACTCTTATATCTGCTTAAACGGAAAGGTGAGGTGGGGTGGTGCATAAGAACAGAGGTTGATATTAGCACAGGTACAATTCCATAAACCAAACGTGTAATAGACAAGACCTACTCCTTGCTCAGTGAACTGGACTCAACATCCCCTGTTCCCTGCAGAGGAATATATCTGACTAGTATGAATTTTCATTCCTATGTATTCAAATATGTCCGTAAGGGAATCAAACGTGTATAGAGTGGCATAAACACGGGAGTGAACATCAGCTCAACCCCATTATAAAAATTAATTTACATAACATTACACAAATACAACCAAATTCTTACAAAATTCATTCAGGGGCTCTGAAGCAACCTGGATTGACCACATCAACCCCCACAGGTGGATGAGACATAACGCTGGACACTTGGGGCTGAGAGCTTTGGTGAGGTTGTGAGCAAATGCAGACCATTTAAAGCAATAAAGCATGCAACCCATTTCATGGGTCCCAACACTCTAGATTCAAGGGAATCTTACTACGGCTACAAAATGCATGGGACACCCAGAGGGTGGGACAACGTGTGATCCGGACCGCTTTATAAAACCCTCCTTTTTCCTGTCCTTGTTCTCGGGTTTGCCATTCCAGTCACTTTACTATTCATCTCCCCTCTTGGAGAATCAGCACATTTAACCTCATGTTTCACACTCTTCACAAATTGTGTGCAGGATGAAAGGAACGAAGTGGAACCAATGAGAGATTTGCGGTGATCATTTGGATGGGCATACGGCAATCTAATTTCCCATCATGAAGAAGAGTTAACCCAAACCTCATTCTGCTGCCTCAGAACACAGATAGGGCCTGAAGCAAACCTACGGATCTGTGGCAAGCTCAGAAAAAAAAGCGAGTGGAAAAATGGAGCTCAGGGTCTCAGGAATTCCCAAACTTTCAGAGTTATAAGGGACAACTCTCGTCCAAAAATCTGTTGGGGGAAGGATACGAGGAGGACCGGAAATTGAGGCAGGACTGCAGGAAACATATTTGAAGAGGTAGATAGGAATCGCGTTTAAGCCCAGGAAATGTGGCACAACTTCGACAATGATGCACTTGTCCAAAAGGGCCTATGTGCTTTTTCCTCAATATATTCAAGAAAACACGCATAAGCACATTTTGGCCAATGAATCAAGTGGGCAATGCAAAGCCGGACGACCAATAATCTCAATTCCCACTGGTCACACAGAACATCCGAAAAAAAATGTAAAATCTAGAAATGCAGCACAGCCGTGTGGAACAGTGACACTTGTTACGCTGATGGGAAGGACGTAAATTGCCAAGAGCCACTCTGCACAAGTCCATCGTGTTTCCTAAAACACCTGATAACTGAGCTACAGAGCTCAGGGTACTCCCACTCATGGGAGTGTACATTGGGAAAAACTGAAAATCAACAAGAAAAAACAACCCCAAAGTTTAGGGCTGCTTTGTTTACAAAAAAATCGACTTCAGTACACCTTAAATATGCCAGGAAAGACAAAAGTGGATAAAGAAGTTGTGGTACTTACGTACTACGGGATATCCCTCAGCCATGGAATCAATGTCATAAAGACAGTAGCAGCAAAAGGACTGGATTAAGGTACGATGATTCTAAGGGAAATAAGTAACACAGAAAAAGAAACTTCTCATAAGCTATCACTTATGAAGGGAATGTAAACATGGCTACACATGAGCTGAATTAGAAAACAGAACAGAGTCCCACATTTAGGGAAAAAAAAACCCTTATGCCTGCTCTAGGGGAAAGGTGAGGTGGCTTGATGCATAAAACCAGAGTTTGATATTAGCACAGGTAGCGTTCCATAAAACAAATGTGTAATAGACAAGACCTACTCCTTGCTCAGTGAACAGAACGCAACATCCCCTATTCCCTGCAGATTAATATATCTGACTAGAAAGAATCTTAATACCTATGTATTGCTATGTCTCCGTAAGGGAATCAAGAGTGTATAGAGTGGCATAAACACGGCAGTGAAAATCAGCTCAAGCCCATTATAAAAATAAATTTCAATCTACAACACAAAAAGAGCGAAATCATTACGGAATTCGTTAAGGGGCTCTGATGCAATTGGGACTGACCACATCTACACCCACAGCTGGATGAGACATAAGGCTGGACACATGGGGCTGAGAGGATTGGTGAGGTTTTGTGAGCAAATGCAGACCATTTAAAGCAATAATGCGTGCAACCCATTCCTTGGGTCTCAACTCTCTGGGGTCCAGGGACTCTTATTGCAGCTGAAACATGCATGAGAAACCCAGAGGATGGGACAATGTGTGATCTGGACAGGTTTCTAAAATACACCTCCTTTATCATCTCCTTGTGCTCAGGTTCACCATTCCAGCCACTTTACTATAAATCTCCCCGCCTAGAGAGTCAGTGCCTTTAACCTCCTGTTTCACACAGTTTGCAATTTGTGCAGAGCTTAAAAGGAAATAGGGGGAACCAATGAGTGACATGCTGTAAGCATTTGGATGGGCACGCACCACTCTAATTTCCCATCATGAATTATATTAAACCAAATGCTCAGCGTGATGCACCAGAACACAGATATGACTTGACGCAATCTGGTGGGTTTGTGGCCAGCTCACAAAAAAAGTGAGTTGAAAAACTGAGCTCAAGTTCTCTAGAATTCACAAACCTGCAGAGTTATAATGGACAACTATCGTCCACAATCTGTTGATTGAAGGAAACAATGAGGACGTTGATTCAACGCAGGATTTCAGGAAACATATTTCAAGAAGTAGATTGGAATCGCATTTTAAGCATAGGAAATGCAGTGCAATTTTGACATCGATACACTTGGCCAAAAATGGTGTATGTGTTTTCCCGCAATATATTTATCTAAACACGTATAAGCCCTTTTTGACCAGCCAAGCAAGTGGGCAATGCAAATCCTCACTACAAAGTAGTCTCATTTCCAACTGGTTAAACAGAACATGCAAAAAATATATATTGTAAACACTAGAAAGGCAGCACAGCTGTGTGGAACAGGAAGTCTTGTGACAATGATGGGCGGGATGTAAATTGACAAGAGCCACTCTGGAGAAGTCCATGGTGTTTCCTAAAACATCTAGAAACAGAGCTACAGAGCCTAGGGTACTTCCACTCATGGGCTATTACATTGGGCAAACAGAAAATCAACAAGAAACAGACACATCACAGTTTAGGGCTGCTCTGTTTACAACAAAATCAACTTCAGTACACCTTAAATATCCAAGGACAGAAAAAAAAATAGATAAAGAAGTTGTGGTACTTACATACTATGGAATATCCCTCAGCCATGGAATCAATGTCATAAAGCCAGTAGCAGCATAATGACTGGATTTAGGTACGTTGTTTCTAAGTGAAATATGAAACACAGAAAAAGAAACTTATCATAAGATATCACTTATGAATGGTATGTAAACATGGATACACATGAGCTGAATTAGAAAACAAAACAGAGTCTCACGTTTAGAAAAAAAAATAACTCATATCTGCTTAAACGGAAAGGTGAGGTGGGGTGGTGCATAAAAACAGAGGTTGATATTAGCACAGGTACAATTCCATAAACCAAACGTGTAATAGACAAGACCTACTCCTTGCTCAGTGAACTGGACTCAACATCCCCTTTTCCCTGCAGAGGAATATATCTGACTAGTATGAATTTTCATTCCTATGTATTCAAATATGTCCGTAAGGGAATCAAACGTGTATAGAGTGGCATAAACACGGTAGTGAACATCAGCTCAAACCCATTATAAAAATTAATTTAGATAACATTACACAAATACAACCAAATTCTTACAAAATTCATTCAGGGGCTCTGAAGCAACCTGGATTGACCACATCAACACCCACAGGTGGATGAGACATAACGCTGGACACTTGGGGCTGAGAGCATTGGTGAGGTTGTGAGCAAATGCAGACCATTTAAAGCAATAAAGCATGCAACCCATTCCATGGGTCCCAACACTCTAGATTCAAGGGAATCTTATTACTGCTACAAAATGCATGGGACACCCAGAGGGTGGGACAACGTGTGATCCGGACCGCTTTATAAAACCCTCCTTTTTCCTCTCCTTGTACTCGGGTTTGCCATTCCAGTCACTTTACTATTCATCTCCCCTCTTGGAGAATCAGCACATTTAACCTCATGTTTCACACTGTTCACAAATTGTGTGCAGGATGAAAGGAACGAAGTGGAACCAATGAGAGATTTGCGGTGATCATTTGGATGGGGATACGGCAATCTAATTTCCCATCATGAAGAAGAGTTAACCCAAACCTCATTCTGCTGCCTCAAAACCGAGATAGGGCCTGAAGCAAACCTACGGGTCTGTGGCAAGCTCAGAAAAAAAGCGAGTTGAAAAATGGAGCTCAGGGTCTCAGGAATTCACCAACTTTGAGAGTTATAAGGGACAACTCTCGTCCAAAAATCTGTTGGGGGAAGGAAACGAGGAGGACCGGAAATTGAGGCAGGACTGCAGGAAACATATTTGAAGAGGTAGATAGGAATCGCGTTTAAGCCCAGGAAATGTGGCACAACTTCGACAATGATGCACTTGTCCAAAAGGGCCTATGTGCTTTTTCCTCAATATATTCAAGAAAACACGCATAAGCACATTTTGGCCAATGAATCAAGTGGGCAATGCAAAGCCGGACGACCAATAATCTCAATTCCCACTGGTCACACAGAACATCCGAAAAAAAATGTAAAATCTAGAAATGCAGCACAGCCGTGTGGAACAGTGACACTTGTTACGCTGATGGGAAGGACGTAAATTGCCAAGAGCCACTCTGCACAAGTCCATCGTGTTTCCTAAAACACCTGATAACTGAGCTACAGAGCTCAGGGTACTCCCACTCATGGGAGTGTACATTGGGAAAAACTGAAAATCAACAAGAAAAAACAACCCCAAAGTTTAGGGCTGCTTTGTTTACAAAAAAATCGACTTCAGTACACCTTAAATATGCCAGGAAAGACAAAAGTGGATAAAGAAGTTGTGGTACTTACGTACTACGGGATATCCCTCAGCCATGGAATCAATGTCATAAAGACAGTAGCAGCAAAAGGACTGGATTAAGGTACGATGATTCTAAGGGAAATAAGTAACACAGAAAAAGAAACTTCTCATAAGCTATCACTTATGAAGGGAATGTAAACATGGCTACACATGAGCTGAATTAGAAAACAGAACAGAGTCCCACATTTAGGGAAAAAAAAACCCTTATGCCTGCTCTAGGGGAAAGGTGAGGTGGCTTGATGCATAAAACCAGAGTTTGATATTAGCACAGGTAGCATTCCATAAAACAAATGTGTAATAGACAAGACCTACTCCTTGCTCAGTGAACAGAACGCAACATCCCCTATTCCCTGCAGATTAATATATCTGACTAGAAAGAATTTTAATACCTATGTATTGCGATGTCTCCGTAAGGGAATCAAGAGTGTATAGAGTGGCATAAACACGGCAGTGAAAATCAGCTCAAGCCCATTATAAAAATAAATTTCAATCTACAACACAAAAAGTGCGAAATCCTTACGGAATTCGTTAAGGGGCTCTGATGCAATTGGGACTGACCACATCTACACCCACAGCTGGATGAGACATAAGGCTGGACACATGGGGCTGAGAGGATTGGTGAGGTTTTGTGAGCAAATGCAGACCATTTAAAGCAATAATGCGTGCAACCCATTCCATGGGTCCCAACACTCTAGATTCAAGGGAATCTTATTACTGCTACAAAATGCATGGGACACCCAGAGGGTGGGACAACGTGTGTTCCGGACCGCTTTATAAAACCCTCCTTTTTCCTCTCCTTGTGCTCGGGTTTGCCATTCCAGTCACTTTACTATTCATCTCCCCTCTTGGAGAATCAGCACACTTAAACTCATATTTCACACTGTTCACAAATTGTGTGCAGGATGAAAGGAACGAAGTGGAACCAATGAGAGATTTGCGGTGATCATTTGGATGGGCATATGGCAATCTAATTTCCCATCATGAAGAAGAGTTAACCGAAACATCATTCTGCTGCCTCAGAACCCAGATAGGGCCTGAAGCAACCCTACGGGTCTGTGGAAAGCTCAGAAAAAAAGCGAGTTGAAAAATGGAGCTCAGGGTCTCAGGAATTCAGAAACTTTCAGAGTTATAAGGGACAACTCTCGTCCAAAAATCTGTTGGGGGAAGGAAACGAAGAGGACCGGAAATTGAGGCAGGAATGCAGGAAACATATTTGAAGAGGTAGATAGGAATCGCGTTTAAGCCCAGGAAATGTGGCACAACTTCGACAATGATGCACTTGTCCAAAAGGGCCTATGTGCTTTTTCCTCAATATATTCAAGAAAACACGCATAAGCACATTTTGGCCAATGAATCAAGTGGGCAATGCAAAGCCGGACGACCAATAATCTCAATTCCCACTGGTCACACAGAACATCCGAAAAAAAATGTAAAATCTAGAAATGCAGCACAGCCGTGTGGAACAGTGACACTTGTTACGCTGATGGGAAGGACGTAAATTGCCAAGAGCCACTCTGCACAAGTCCATCGTGTTTCCTAAAACACCTGATAACTGAGCTACAGAGCTCAGGGTACTCCCACTCATGGGAGTGTACATTGGGAAAAACTGAAAATCAACAAGAAAAAACAACCCCAAAGTTTAGGGCTGCTTTGTTTACAAAAAAATCGACTTCAGTACACCTTAAATATGCCAGGAAAGACAAAAGTGGATAAAGAAGTTGTGGTACTTACGTACTACGGGATATCCCTCAGCCATGGAATCAATGTCATAAAGACAGTAGCAGCAAAAGGACTGGATTAAGGTACGATGATTCTAAGGGAAATAAGTAACACAGAAAAAGAAACTTCTCATAAGCTATCACTTATGAAGGGAATGTAAACATGGCTACACATGAGCTGAATTAGAAAACAGAACAGAGTCCCACATTTAGGGAAAAAAAAAACCCTTATGCCTGCTCTAGGGCAAAGGTGAGGTGGCTTGATGCATAAAACCAGAGTTTGATATTAGCACAGGTAGCGTTCCATAAAACAAATGTGTAATAGACAAGACCTACTCCTTGCTCAGTGAACTGAACGCAACATCCCCTATTCCCTGCAGATTAATATATCTGACTAGAAAGAATCTTAATACCTATGTATTGCTATGTCTCCGTAAGGGAATCAAGAGTGTATAGAGTGGCATAAACACGGCAGTGAAAATCAGCTCAAGCCCATTATAAAAATAAATTTCAATCTACAACACAAAAAGAGCGAAATCCTTACGGAATTCGTTAAGGGGCTCTGATGCAATTGGGACTGACCACATCTACACCCACAGCTGGATGAGGCATAAGGCTGGACACATGGGGCTGAGAGGATTGGTGACGTTTTGTGAGCAAATGCAGACCATTTAAAGCAATAATGCGTGCAACCCATTCTTTGGGTCTCAACTCTCTGTGGTCCAGGGAATCTTATTGCAGCTGAAACATGCATGAGAAACCCAGAGGATGGGACAATGAGTGATCTGGACAGGTTTCTAAAATACACCTCCTTTATCATCTCCTTGTGCTCAGGTTCACCATTCCAGCCACTTTACTATAAATTTCCCCGCCTAGAGAGTCAGTGCCTTTAACTTCCTGTTTCACACAGTTTGCAATTTGTGCAGAGCTTAAAAGGGAATAGGGGGAACCAATGAGAGACTTGCTGTAAGCATTTGGATGGGCACGCATCACTCTAATTTCCCATCATGAATTATATTAAACCAAATGCTCAGCGTGATGCACCAGAACACAGATATGACTTGATGCAATCTTGCGGGTTTGTGGCCAGCTCACAAAAAAAGTGAGTTGCAAAACTGAGCTCAAGTTCTCTAGAATTCACAAACCTGCAGAGTTATAATTGACAACTATCGTCCAAAATCTGTTGAAGGAAGGAAACAATGAGGACGTTAATTCGACGCAGGATTTCAGGAAACATATTTCAAGAAGTAGATTGGAATCGCATTTTAAGCACAGGAAATGCAGTGCAATTTTGACATCGATACACTTGGCCAAAAATGGTGTATGTGTTTTCCCGCAATATATTTATCTAAACACGTATAGCCCTTTTTGACCAGCCAAGCAAGTGGGCAATGCAAATCCTCACTACAAAGTAGTCTCATTTCCAAATGGTTAAACAGAACATGCAGAAAATATATGGTAAACACTAGAAAGGCAGCACAGCTGTGTGGAACAGGAAGTCTTGTGACAATGATGCGCGGGATGTAAATTGACAAGAGCCACTCTGGAGAAGTCCATGGTGTTTCCTAAAACATCTAGAAACAGAGCTACAGAGCCTAGGGTACTTCCACTCATGGGCTATTACATTGGGCAAACAGAAAATCAACAAGAAACAGACACACCACAGTTTAGGGCTGCTCTGTTTACAACAAAATCAACTTCAGTACACCTTAAATATCCAAGGACAGAAAAAAACATAGATAAAGAAGTTGTGGTACTTACATACTATGGAATATCCCTCAGCCATGGAATCAATGTCATAAAGCCAGTAGCAGCATAATGACTGGATTTAGGTACGTTGTTTCTAAGTGAAATATGAAACACAGAAAAAGAAACTTATCATAAGATATCACTTATGAAGGGTATGTAAACATGGATACACATGAGCTGAATTAGAAAACAGAACAGAGTCTCACGTTTAGAAAAAAAATAACTCTTATATCTGCTTAAACGGAAAGGTGAGGTGGGGTGGTGCATAACAACAGAGTTTGATATTAGCACAGGTACAATTCCATAAACCAAACGTGTAATAGACAAGACCTACTCCTTGCTCAGTGAACTGGACTCAACATCCCCTGTTCCCTGCAGAGGAATATATCTGACTAGTATGAATTTTCATTCCTATGTATTCAAATATGTCCGTAAGGGAATCAAACGTGTATAGAGTGGCATAAACACGGTAGTGAATATCAGCTCAACCCCATTATAAAAATTAATTTAGATAACAATACACAAATACAACCAAATTCTTACAAAATTCATTCAGGGGCTCTGCAGCAACCTGGATTGACCACATCAACACCCACAGGTGGATGAGACATAACGCTGGACACTTGGGGCTGAGAGCATTGGTGAGGTTGTGAGCAAATGCAGACCATTTAAAGCAATAAAGCATGCAACCCATTCCATGGGTCCCAACACTCTAGATTCAAGGGAATCTTATTACTGCTACAAAATGCATGGGACACCCAGAGGGTGGGACAACGTGTGTTCCGGACCGCTTTATAAAACCCTCCTTTTTCCTCTCCTTGTGCTCGGGTTTGCCATTCCAGTCACTTTACTATTCATCTCCCCTCTTGGAGAATCAGCACACTTAAACTCATATTTCACACTGTTCACAAATTGTGTGCAGGATGAAAGGAACGAAGTGGAACCAATGAGAGATTTGCGGTGATCATTTGGATGGGCATATGGCAATCTAATTTCCCATCATGAAAAAGAGGTAACCGAAACCTCATTCTGCTGCCTCAGAACCCAGATAGGGCCTGAAGCAACCCTACGGGTCTGTGGCAAGCTCAGAAAAAAAGCGAGTTGAAAAATGGAGCTCAGGGTCTCAGGAATTCACCAACTTTCAGAGTTATAAGGGACAACTATCGTCCAAAAATCTGTTGGGGGAAGGAAACGAGGATGACCGGAAATTGAGGCAGGACTGCAGGAAACATATTTGAAGAGGTAGATAGGAATCGCGTTTAAGCCCAGGAAATGTGGCACAACTTCGACAATGATGCACTTGTCCAAAAGGGCCTATGTGCTTTTTCCTCAATATATTCAAGAAAACACGCATAAGCACATTTTGGCCAATGAATCAAGTGGGCAATGCAAAGCCGGACGACCAATAATCTCAATTCCCACTGGTCACACAGAACATCCGAAAAAAAATGTAAAATCTAGAAATGCAGCACAGCCGTGTGGAACAGTGACACTTGTTACGCTGATGGGAAGGACGTAAATTGCCAAGAGCCACTCTGCACAAGTCCATCGTGTTTCCTAAAACACCTGATAACTGAGCTACAGAGCTCAGGGTACTCCCACTCATGGGAGTGTACATTGGGAAAAACTGAAAATCAACAAGAAAAAACAACCCCAAAGTTTAGGGCTGCTTTGTTTACAAAAAAATCGACTTCAGTACACCTTAAATATGCCAGGAAAGACAAAAGTGGATAAAGAAGTTGTGGTACTTACGTACTACGGGATATCCCTCAGCCATGGAATCAATGTCATAAAGACAGTAGCAGCAAAAGGACTGGATTAAGGTACGATGATTCTAAGGGAAATAAGTAACACAGAAAAAGAAACTTCTCATAAGCTATCACTTATGAAGGGAATGTAAACATGGCTACACATGAGCTGAATTAGAAAACAGAACAGAGTCCCACATTTAGGGAAAAAAAAACCCTTATGCCTGCTCTAGGGGAAAGGTGAGGTGGCTTGATGCATAAAACCAGAGTTTGATATTAGCACAGGTAGCGTTCCATAAAACAAATGTGTAATAGACAAGACCTACTCCTTGCTCAGTGAACTGAACGCAACATCCCCTATTCCCTGCAGATTAATATATCTGACTAGAAAGAATCTTAATACCCATGTATTGATATGTCTCCGTAAGGGAATCAAGAGTGTATAGAGTGGCATAAACACGGCAGTGAAAATCAGCTCAAGCCCATTATAAAAATAAATTTCAATCTACAACACAAAAAGAGCGAAATCCTTACGGAATTCGTTAAGGGGCTCTGATGCAATTGGGACTGACCACATCTACACCCACAGCTGGATGAGACATAAGGCTGGACACATGGGGCTGAGAGGATTGGTGAGGTTTTGTGAGCAAATGCAGACCATTTAAAGCAATAATGCGTGCAACCCATTCCTTGGGTCTCAACTCTCTGGGGTCCAGGGAATCTTATTGCAGCTGAAACATTCATGAGAAACCCAGAGGATGGGACAATGTGTGATCTGGACAGGTTTCTAAAATACACCTCCTTTATCATCTCCTTGTGCTCAGGTTCACCATTCCAGCCACTTTACTATAAATCTCCCCGCCTAGAGAGTCAGTGCCTTTAACCTCCTGTTTCACACAGTTTGCAATTTGTGCAGAGCTTAAAAGGGAATAGGGGGAACCAATGAGAGACATGCTGTAAGCATTTGGATGGGCACGCACCACTCTAATTTCCCATCATGAATTATATTAAACCAAATGCTCAGCGTGATGCACCAGAACACAGATATGACTTGACGCAATCTTGCGGGTTTGTGGCCAGCTCACAAAAAAAGTGAGTTGAAAAACTGAGCTCAAGTTCTCTAGAATTCACAAACCTGCAGAGTTATAATGGACAACTATCGTCCACAATCTGTTGAAGGAAGGAAACAATGAGGACGTTAATTCGACGCGGAATTTCAGGAGACATATTTCAAGAAGTAGATTGGAATCGCATTTTAAGCACAGGAAATGCAGTGCAATTTTGACATCGATACACTTGGCCAAAAATGGTGTATGTGTTTTCCCGCAATATATTTATCTAAACACGTATAAGCCCTTTTTGACCAGCCTAGCAAGTGGGCAATGCAAATCCTCACTACAAAGTAGTCTCATTTCCAACTGGTTAAACAGAACATGCACAACATATATATTGTAAACACTAGAAAGGCAGCACAGCTGTGTGGAACAGGAAGTCTTGTGACAATGATGGGCGGGATGTAAATTGACAAGAGCCACTCTGGAGAAGTCCATGGTGTTTCCTAAAACATCTAAAAACAGAGCTACAGAGCCTAGGGTACTTCCACTCATGGGCTATTACATTGGGCAAACAGAAAATCAACAAGAAACAGACACACCACAGTTTAGGGCTGCTCTGTTTACAACAAAATCAACTTCAGTACACCTTAAATATCCAAGGACAGAAAAAAAAATAGATAAAGAAGTTGTGGTACTTACATACTATGGAATACCCCTCAGCCATGGAATCAATGTCATAAAGCCAGTAGCAGCATAATGACTGGATTTAGGTACGTTGTTTCTAAGTGAAATATGAAACACAGAAAAAGAAACTTATCATAAGATATCACTTATGAAGGGTATGTAAACATGGATACACATGAGCTGAATTAGAGAACAGAACAGAGTCTCACGTTTAGAAAAAAAAAATAATTCTTATATCTGCTTAAACGGAAAGGTGAGGTGGGGTGGTGCATAACAACAGAGTTTGATATTAGCACAGGTACAATTCCATAAACCAAACGTGTAATAGACAAGACCTACTCCTTGCTCAGTGAACTGGACTCAACATCCCCTTTTCCCTGCAGAGGCATATATCTGACTAGTATGAATTTTCATTCCTATGTATTCAAATATGTCCGTAAGGGAATCAAACGTGTATAGAGTGGCATAAACACGGGAGTGAACATCAGCTCAACCCCATTATAAAAATTAATTTACATAACATTACACAAATACAACCAAATTCTTACAAAATTCATTCAGGGGCTCTGAAGCAACCTGGATTGACCACATCAACACCCACAGGTGGATGAGACATAACGCTGGACACTTGGGGCTGAGAGCATTGGTGAGGTTGTGAGCAAATGCAGACCATTTAAAGCAATAAAGCATGCAACCCATTCCATGGGTCCCAACACTCTAGATTCAAGGGAATCTTATTACTGCTACAAAATGCATGGGACACCCAGAGGGTGGGACAACGTGTGATCCTGACCGCTTTATAAAACCCTCCTTTTTCCTCTCCTTGTGCTCGGGTTTGCCATTCCAGTCACTTTACTATTCATCTCCCCTCTTGGAGAATCAGCACATTTAACCTCATGTTTCACACTCTTCACAAATTGTGTGCAGGATGAAAGGAACGAAGTGGAACCAATGAGAGATTTGCGGTGATCATTTGGATGGGGATACGGCAATCTAATTTCCCATCATGAAGAAGAGTTAACCGAAACCTCATTCTGCTGCCTCAGAACCCAGATAGGGCCTGAAGCAAACCTACGGGTCTGTGGCAAGCTCAGAAAAAAAGCGAGTTGAAAAATGGAGCTCAGGGTCTCAGGAATTCACCAACTTTCAGAGTTATAAGGGACAACTATCGTCCAAAAATCTGTTGGGGGAAGGAAACGAGGAGGACCGGAAATTGAGGCAGGACTGCAGGAAACATATTTGAAGAGGTAGATAGGAATCGCGTTTAAGCCCAGGAAATGTGGCACAACTTCGACAATGATGCACTTGTCCAAAAGGGCCTATGTGCTTTTTCCTCAATATATTCAAGAAAACACGCATAAGCACATTTTGGCCAATGAATCAAGTGGGCAATGCAAAGCCGGACGACCAATAATCTCAATTCCCACTGGTCACACAGAACATCCGAAAAAAAATGTAAAATCTAGAAATGCAGCACAGCCGTGTGGAACAGTGACACTTGTTACGCTGATGGGAAGGACGTAAATTGCCAAGAGCCACTCTGAACAAGTCCATCGTGTTTCCTAAAACACCTGATAACTGAGCTACAGAGCTCAGGGTACTCCCACTCATGGGAGTATACATTGGGAAAAACTGAAAATCAACAAGAAAAAACAACCCCAAAGCTTAGGGCTGATTTGTTTACAAAAAAATCGACTTCAGAGCTTCCCTGGTGGCGCAGTGGTTGAGAGTCCGCCTGCCGATGCAGGGGACACGGGTTCGTGCCCCGGTCTGGGAAGATCCCACATGCCGCAGAGCGGCTAGGCCCGTGAGCCATGGCTGCTGAGCCTGCGCATCCGGAGCCTGTGCTCTGCAAGGGGAGAGGCCACAACAGTGAGAGGCCCGCCTACCGCAAAAAAAAAAAAAAAAAAAAAAATCGACTTCAGTACACCTTAAATATGCCAGGAAAGACAAAAGTGGATAAAGAAGTGGTGGTACTTACGTACTACGGGATATCCCTCAGCCAGGGAAACAATGTCATAAAGACAGTAGCAGCAAAAGGACTGGATTAAGGTACGATGATTCTAAGGGAAATAAGTAACACAGAAAAAGAAACTTCTCATAAGCTATCACTTATGAAGGGAATGTAAACATGGCTACACATGAGCTGAATTAGAAAACAGAACATAGTCCCACATTTAGGGGAAAAAAAAACCCTTATGCCTGCTCTAGGGGAAAGGTGAGGTGGCTTGATGCATAAAACCAGAGTTTGATATTAGCACAGGTAGCGTTCCATAAAACAAATGTGTAATAGACAAGACCTACTCCTTGCTCAGTGAACTGAACGCAACATCTACTATTCCCTGCAGATTAATATATCTGACTAGAAAGAATCTTAATACCTATGTATTGATATGTCTCCGTAAGGGAATCAAGAGTGTATAGAGTGGCATAAACAGGGCAGTGAAAATCAGCTCAAGCCCATTATAAAAATAAATTTCCATCTACAACTCAAAAAGAGCGAAATCCTTACGGAATTCGTTAAGGGGCTCTGATGCAATTGGGACTGACCACATCTACACCCACAGCTGGATGAGACATAAGGCTGGACACATGGGGCTGAGAGGATTGGTGAGGTTTTGTGAGCAAATGCAGACCATTTAAAGCAATAATGCGTGCAACCCATTCCTTGGGTCTCAACTCTCTGGGGTCCAGGGAATCTTATTGCAGCTGAAACATGCATGAGAAACCCAGAGGATGGGACAATGTGTGATCTGGACAGGTTTCTAAAATACACCTCCTTTATCATCTCCTTGTGCTCAGGTTCACCATTCCAGCCACTTTACTATAAATCTCCCCGCCTAGAGAGTCAGTGCCTTTAACCTCCTGTTTCACACAGTTTGCAATTTGTGCAGAGCTTAAAAGGGATTAGGGAGAACCAATGAGAGACATGCTGTAAGCATTTGGATGGGCACGCACCACTCTAATTTCCCATCATGAATTATATTAAACCAAATGCTCAGCGTGATGCACCAGAACACAGATATGACTTGACGCAATCTTGCGGGTTTGTGGCCAGCTCACAAAAAAAGTGAGTTGAAAAACTGAGCTCAAGTTCTCTAGAATTCACAAACCTGCAGAGTTATAATGGACAACTATCGTCCACAATCTGTTGAAGGAAGGAAACAATGAGGACGTTAATTCGACGCGGAATTTCAGGAAACATATTTCAAGAAGTAGATTGGAATCGCATTTTAAGCACAGGAAATGCAGTGCAATTTTGACATCGATACACTTGGCCAAAAATGGTGTATGTGTTTTCCCGCAATATATTTATCTAAACACGTATAAGCCCTTTTTGACCAGCCTAGCAAGTGGGCAATGCAAATCCTCACTACAAAGTAGTCTCATTTCCAACTGGTTAAACAGAACATGCAAAAAAATATATTGTAAACACTAGAAAGGCAGCACAGCTGTGTGGAACAGGAAGTCTTGTGACAATGATGGGCGGGATGTAAATTGACAAGAGCCACTCTGGAGAAGTCCATGGTGTTTCCTAAAACATCTAAAAACAGAGCTACAGAGCCTAGGGTACTTCCACTCATGGGCTAATACATAGGGCAAACAGAAAATCAACAAGAAACAGACACACCACAGTTTAGGGCTGCTCTGTTTACAACAAAATCAACTTCAGTACACCTTAAATATCCAAGGACAGAAAAAAAAATAGATAAAGAAGTTGTGGTACTTACATACTATGGAATATCCCTCAGCCATGGAATCAATGTCATAAAGCCAGTAGCAGCATAATGACTGGATTTAGGTACGTTGTTTCTAAGTGAAATATGAAACACAGAAAAACAAACTTATCATAAGATATCACTTATGAAGGGTATGTAAACATGGATACACATGAGCTGAATTAGAAAACAGAACAGAGTCTCACGTTTAGAAAAAAAAAATAACTCTTATATCTGCTTAAACGGAAAGGTGAGGTGGGGTGGTGCATAACAACAGAGTTTGATATTAGCACAGGTACAATTCCATAAACCAAACGTGTAATAGACAAGACCTACTCCTTGCTCAGTGAACTGGACTCAACATCCCCTTTTCCCTGCAGAGGAATATATCTGACTAGTATGAATTTTCATTCCTATGTATTCAAATATGTCCGTAAGGGAATCAAACGTGTATAGAGTGGCATAAACACGGGAGTGAACATCAGCTCAACCCCATTATAAAAATTAATTTACATAACATTACACAAATACAACCAAATTCTTACAAAATTCATTCAGGGGCTCTGAAGCAACCTGGATTGACCACATCAACCCCCACAGGTGGATGAGACATAACGCTGGACACTTGGGGCTGAGAGCATTGGTGAGGTTGTGAGCAAATGCAGACCATTTAAAGCAATAAAGCATGCAACCCATTCCATGGGTCCCAACACTCTAGATTCAAGGGAATCTTATTACTGCTACAAAATGCATGGGACACCCAGAGGGTGGGACAACGTGTGTTCCGGACCGCTTTATAAAACCCTCCTTTTTCCTCTCCTTGTGCTCGGGTTTGCCATTCCAGTCACTTTACTATTCATCTCCCCTCTTGGAGAATCAGCACACTTAAACTCATATTTCACACTGTTCACAAATTGTGTGCAGGATGAAAGGAACGAAGTGGAACCAATGAGAGATTTGCGGTGATCATTTGGATGGGCATATGGCAATCTAATTTCCCATCATGAAAAAGAGTTAACCGAAACCTCATTCTGCTGCCTCAGAACCCAGATAGGGCCTGAAGCAACCCTACGGGTCTGTGGCAAGCTCAGAAAAAAAGCGAGTTGAAAAATGGAGCTCAGGGTCTCAGGAATTCACCAACTTTCAGAGTTATAAGGGACAACTATCGTCCAAAAATCTGTTGGGGGAAGGAAACGAGGAGGACCGGAAATTGAGGCAGGACTGCAGGAAACATATTTGAAGAGGTAGATAGGAATCGCGTTTAAGCCCAGGAAATGTGGCACAACTTCGACAATGATGCACTTGTCCAAAAGGGCCTATGTGATTTTTCCTCAATATATTCAAGAAAACACGCATAAGCACATTTTGGCCAATGAATCAAGTGGGCAATGCAAAGCCGGACGACCAATAATCTCAATTCCCACTGGTCACACAGAACATCCGAAAAAAAATGTAAAATCTAGAAATGCAGCACAGCCGTGTGGAACAGTGACACTTGTTACGCTGATGGGAAGGACGTAAATTGCCAAGAGCCACTCTGCACAAGTCCATCGTGTTTCCTAAAACACCTGATAACTGAGCTACAGAGCTCAGGGTACTCCCACTCATGGGAGTGTACATTGGGAAAAACTGAAAATCAACAAGAAAAAACAACCCCAAAGTTTAGGGCTGCGTTGTTTACAAAAAAATCGACTTCAGTACACCTTAAATATGCCAGGAAAGACAAAAGTGGATAAAGAAGTTGTGGTACTTACGTACTACGGGATATCCCTCAGCCATGGAATCAATGTCATAAAGACAGTAGCAGCAAAAGGACTGGATTAAGGTACGATGATTCTAAGGGAAATAAGTAACAAAGAAAAAGAAACTTCTCATAAGCTATCACTTATGAAGGGGATGTAAACATGGCTACACATGAGCTGAATTAGAAAACAGAACAGAGTCCCACATTTAGGGAAAAAAAAAACCCTTATGCCTGCTCTAGGGGAAAGGTGAGGTGGCTTGATGCATAAAACCAGAGTTTGATATTAGCACAGGTAGCGTTCCATTAAACAAATGTGTAATAGACAAGACCTACTCCTTGCTCAGTGAACTGAACGCAACATCCCCTATTCCCTGCAGATTAATATATCTGACTAGAAAGAATCTTAATACCCATGTATTGATATGTCTCCGTAAGGGAATCAAGAGTGTATAGAGTGGCATAAACACGGCAGTGAAAATCAGCTCAAGCCCATTATAAAAATAAATTTCAATCTACAACACAAAAAGAGCGAAATCCTTACGGAATTCCTTAAGGGGCTCTAATGCAATTGGGACTGACCACATCTACACCCACAGCTGGATGAGACATAAGGCTGGACACATGGGGCTGAGAGGATTGGTGAGGTTTTGTGAGCAAATGCAGACCATTTAAAGCAATAATGCGTGCAACCCATTCCTTGGGTCTCAACTCTCTGGGGTCCAGGGAATCTTATTGCAGCTGAAACATGCATGAGAAACCCAGAGGATGGGACAATGTGTGATCTGGACAGGTTTCTAAAATACACCTCCTTTATCATCTCCTTGTGCTCAGGTTCACCATTCCAGCCACTTTACTATAAATCTCCCCGCCTAGAGAGTCAGTGCCTTTAACCTCCTGTTTCACACAGTTTGCAATTTGTGCAGAGCTTAAAAGGGAATAGGGGGAACCAATGAGAGACATGCTGTAAGCATTTGGATGGGCACGCACCACTCTAATTTCCCATCATGAATTATATTAAACCAAATGCTCAGCGTGATGCACCAGAACACAGATATGACTTGACGCAATCTTGCGGGTTTGTGGCCAGCTCACAAAAAAAGTGAGTTGAAAAACTGAGCTCAAGTTCTCTAGAATTCACAAACCTGCAGAGTTATAATGGACAACTATCGTCCAAAATCTGTTGAAGGAAGGAAACAATGAGGACGTTAATTCGACGCGGAATTTCAGGAGACATATTTCAAGAAGTAGATTGGAATCGCATTTTAAGCACAGTAAATGCAGTGCAATTTTGACATCGATACACTTGGCCAAAAATGGTGTATGTGTTTTCCCGCAATATATTTATCTAAACACGTATAAGCCCTTTTTGACCAGCCAAGCAAGTGGGCAATGCAAATCCTCACTACAAAGTAGTCTCATTTCCAACTGGTTAAACAGAACATGCACAAAACATATATTGTAAACACTAGAAAGGCAGCACAGCTGTGTGGAACAGGAAGTCTTGTGACAATGATGGGCGGGATGTAAATTGACAAGAGCCACTCTGGAGAAGTCCATGGTGTTTCCTAAAACATCTAAAAACAGCTACAGAGCCTAGGGTACTTCCACTTATGGGCTATTACATTGGGCAAACAGAAAATCAACAAGAAACAGACACAGCACAGTTTAGGGCTGCTCTGTTTACAACAAAATCAACTTCAGTACACCTTAAATATCCAAGGACAGAAAAAAAAATAGATAAAGAAGTTGTGGTACTTACATACTATGGAATATCCCTCAGCCATGGAATCAATGTCATAAAGCCAGTAGCAGCATAATGACTGGATTTAGGTACGTTGTTTCTAAGTGAAATATGAAACACAGAAAAAGAAACTTATCATAAGATATCACTTATGAAGGGTATGTAAACATGGATACACATGAGCTGAATTAGAGAACAGAACAGAGTCTCACGTTTAGAAAAAAAAATAACTCTTATATCTGCTTAAACGGAAAGGTGAGGTGGGGTGGTGCATAACAACAGAGTTTGATATTAGCACAGGTACAATTCCATAAACCAAACGTGTAATAGACAAGACCTACTCCTTGCTCAGTGAACTGGACTCAACATCCCCTTTTCCCTGCAGAGGCATATATCTGACTAGTATGAATTTTCATTCCTATGTATTCAAATATGTCCGTAAGGGAATCAAACGTGTATAGAGTGGCATAAACACGGGAGTGAACATCAGCTCAACCCCATTATAAAAATTAATTTACATAACATTACACAAATACAACCAAATTCTTACAAAATTCATTCAGGGGCTCTGAAGCAACCTGGATTGACCACATCAACACCCACAGGTGGATGAGACATAACGCTGGACACTTGGGGCTGAGAGCATTGGTGAGGTTGTGAGCAAATGCAGACCATTTAAAGCAATAAAGCATGCAACCCATTCCATGGGTCCCAACACTCTAGATTCAAGGGAATCTTATTACTGCTACAAAATGCATGGGACACCCAGAGGGTGGGACAACGTGTGATCCGGACCGCTTTATAAAACCCTCCTTTTTCCTCTCCTTGTGCTCGGGTTTGCCATTCCAGTCACTTTACTATTCATCTCCCCTCTTGGAGAATCAGCACATTTAACCTCATGTTTCACACTCTTCACAAATTGTGTGCAGGATGAAAGGAACGAAGTGGAACCAATGAGAGATTTGCGGTGATCATTTGGATGGGGATAAGGCAATCTAATTTCCCATCATGAAGAAGAGTTAACCCAAACCTCATTCTGCTGCCTCAGAACACAGATAGGGCCTGAAGCAAACCTACGGGTCTGTGGCAAGCTCAGAAAAAAAGCGAGTTGAAAAATGGAGCTCAGGGTCTCAGGAATTCACCAACTTTCAGAGTTATAAGGGACAACTATCGTCCAAAAATCTGTTGGGGGAAGGAAACGAGGAGGACCGGAAATTGAGGCAGGACTGCAGGAAACATATTTGAAGAGGTAGATAGGAATCGCGTTTAAGCCCAGGAAATGTGGCACAACTTCGACAATGATGCACTTGTCCAAAAGGGCCTATGTGCTTTTTCCTCAATATATTCAAGAAAACACGCATAAGCACATTTTGGCCAATGAATCAAGTGGGCAATGCAAAGCCGGACGACCAATAATCTCAATTCCCACTGGTCACACAGAACATCCGAAAAAAAATGTAAAATCTAGAAATGCAGCACAGCCGTGTGGAACAGTGACACTTGTTACGCTGATGGGAAGGACGTAAATTGCCAAGAGCCACTCTGCACAAGTCCATCGTGTTTCCTAAAACACCTGATAACTGAGCTACAGAGCTCAGGGTACTCCCACTCATGGGAGTATACATTGGGAAAAACTGAAAATCAACAAGAAAAAACAACCCCAAAGCTTAGGGCTGATTTGTTTACAAAAAAATCGACTTCAGTACACCTTAAATATGCCAGGAAAGACAAAAGTGGATAAAGAAGTGGTGGTACTTACGTACTACGGGATATCCCTCAGCCAGGGAAACAATGTCATAAAGACAGTAGCAGCAAAAGGACTGGATTAAGGTACGATGATTCTAAGGGAAATAAGTAACACAGAAAAAGAAACTTCTCATAAGCTATCACTTATGAAGGGAATGTAAACATGGCTACACATGAGCTGAATTAGAAAACAGAACATAGTCCCACATTTAGGGGAAAAAAAAACCCTTATGCCTGCTCTAGGGGAAAGGTGAGGTGGCTTGATGCATAAAACCAGAGTTTGATATTAGCACAGGTAGCGTTCCATAAAACAAATGTGTAATAGACAAGACCTACTCCTTGCTCAGTGAACTGAACGCAACATCTCCTATTCCCTGCAGATTAATATATCTGACTAGAAAGAATCTTAATACCTATGTATTGATATGTCTCCGTAAGGGAATCAAGAGTGTATAGAGTGGCATAAACAGGGCAGTGAAAATCAGCTCAAGCCCATTATAAAAATAAATTTCCATCTACAACACAAAAAGAGCGAAATCCTTACGGAATTCGTTAAGGGGCTCTGATGCAATTGGGACTGACCACATCTACACCCACAGCTGGATGAGACATAAGGCTGGACACATGGGGCTGAGAGGATTGGTGAGGTTTTGTGAGCAAATGCAGACCATTTAAAGCAATAATGCGTGCAACCCATTCCTTGGGTCTCAACTCTCTGGGGTCCAGGGAATCTTATTGCAGCTGAAACATGCATGAGAAACCCAGAGGATGGGACAATGTGTGATCTGGACAGGTTTCTAAAATACACCTCCTTTATCATCTCCTTGTGCTCAGGTTCACCATTCCTGCCACTTTACTATAAATCTCCCCGCCTAGAGAGTCAGTGCCTTTAACCTCCTGTTTCACACAGTTTGCAATTTGTGCAGAGCTTAAAAGGGATTAGGGGGAACCAAGGAGAGACATGCTGTAAGCATTTGGATGGGCACGCACCACTCTAATTTCCCATCATGAATTATATTAAACCAAATGCTCAGCGTGATGCACCAGAACACAGATATGACTTGACGCAATCTTGCGGGTTTGTGACCAGCTCACAAAAAAAGTGAGTTGAAAAACTGAGCTCAAGTTCTCTAGAATTCACAAACCTGCACAGTTATAATGGACAACTATCGTCCACAATCTGTTGAAGGAAGGATACAATGAGGACGTTAATTCGACGCGGAATTTCAGGAAACATATTTCAAGAAGTAGATTGGAATCGCATTTTAAGCACAGGAAATGCAGTGCAATTTTGACATCGATACACTTGGCCAAAAATGGTGTATGTGTTTTCCCGCAATATATTTATCTAAACACGTATAAGCCCTTTTTGACCAGCCAAGCAAGTGGGCAATGCAAATCCTCACTACAAAGTAGTCTCATTTCCAACTGGTTAAACAGATCATGCAAAAAAAATTATTGTAAACACTAGAAAGGCAGCACAGCTGTGTGGAACAGGAAGTCTTGTGACAATGATGGGCGGGATGTAAATTGACAAGAGCCACTCCGGAGAAGTCCATGGTGTTTCCTAAAACATCTAAAAACAGAGCTACAGAGCCTAGCGTACTTCCACTCATGGGCTATTACATTGGGCAAACAGAAAATCAACAAGAAACAGACACACCACAGTTTAGGGCTGCTCTGTTTACAACAAAATCAACTTCAGTACACCTTAAATATCCAAGGACAGAAAAAAAATAGATAAAGAAGTTGTGGTACTTACATACTATGGAATATCCCTCTGCCATGGAATCAATGTCATAAAGCCAGTAGCAGCATAATGACTGGATTTAGCTACGTTGTTTCTAAGTGAAATATGAAACACAGAAAAAGAAACTTATCATAAGATATCACTTATGAAGGGTATGTAAACATGGATACACATGAGCTGAATTAGAAAACAGAACAGAGTCTCACGTTTAGAAAAAAAATAACTCTTATATCTTCTTAAACGGAAAGGTGAGGTGGGTTGGTGCATAAGAACAGAGTTTGATATTAGCACAGGTACAATTCCATAAACCAAACGTGTAATAGACAAGACCTACTCCTTGCTCAGTGAACTGGACTCAACATCCCCTTTTCCCAGCAGAGGAATATAACTGACTAGTATGAATTTTCATTCCTATGTATTCAAATATGTCCGTAAGGGAATCAAACGTGTATAGAGTGGCATAAACAGGGTAGTGAACATCAGCTCAACCCCATTATAAAAATTAATTTAGATAACATTACACAAATACAACCAAATTCTTACAAAATTCATTCAGGGTCTCTGAAGCAACCTGGATTGACCAAATCAACACCCACAGGTGGATGAGACATAACGCTGGACACTTGGGGCTGAGAGCATTGGTGAGGTTGTGAGCAAATGCAGACCATTTAAAGCAATAAAGCAAGCAACCCATTCCATGGGTCCCAACACTCTAGATTCAAGGAAATCTTATTACTGCTACAAAATGCATGGGACACCCAGAGGGTGGGACAACGTGTGTTCCGGACCGCTTTATAAAACCCTCCTTTTTCCTCTCCTTGTGCTCGGGTTTGCCATTCCAATCACTTTACTATTCATCTCCCCTCGTGAGAATCAGCACATTTAACCTCATGTTTCACACTGTTCACAAATTGTGTGCAGGATGAAAGGAACGAAGTGGAACCAATGAGAGATTTGCGGTGATCATTTGGATGGGCATATGGCAATCTAATTTCCCATTATGAAGAAGAGTTAACCGAAACCTCATTCTGCTGCCTCAGAACCCAGATAGGGCCTGAAGCAAACCTACGGGTCTGTGGCAAGCTCAGAAAAAAAGCGAGTTGAAAAATGGAGCTCAGGGTCTCAGGAATTCACAAACTTTCAGAGTTTTAAGGGACAACTATCGTCCAAAAATCTGTTGGGTGAAGGAAACGAGGAGGACCGGAAATTGAGGCAGGACTGCAGGAAACATATTTGAAGAGGTAGATAGGAATCGCGTTTAAGCCCAGGAAATGTGGCACAACTTCGACAATGATGCACTTGTCCAAAAGGGCCTATGTGCTTTTTCCTCAATATATTCAAGAAAACACGCATAAGCACATTTTGGCCAATGAATCAAGTGGGCAATGCAAAGCCGGACGACCAATAATCTCAATTCCCACTGGTCACACAGAACATCCGAAAAAAAATGTAAAATCTAGAAATGCAGCACAGCCGTGTGGAACAGTGACACTTGTTACGCTGATGGGAAGGACGTAAATTGCCAAGAGCCACTCTGCACAAGTCCATCGTGTTTCCTAAAACACCTGATAACTGAGCTACAGAGCTCAGGGTACTCCCACTCATGGGAGTGTACATTGGGAAAAACTGAAAATCAACAAGAAAAATCAACCCCAAAATTTAGGGCTGCTTTGTTTACAAAAAAATCGACTTCAGTACACCTTAAATATGCCAGGAAAGACAAAAGTGGATAAAGAAGTTGTGGTACTTACGTACTATGGGTTATCCCTCAGCCATGGAATCAATGTCATAAAGACAGTAGCAGCAAAAGGACTGGATTAAGGTACGATGATTCTAAGGGAAATAAGTAACACAGAAAAAGAAACTTCTCATAAGCTATCACTTATGAAGGGAATGTAAACATGGCTACACATGAGCTGAATTAGAAAACAGAACAGAGTCCCACATTTAGGGAAAAAAAAAACCCTTATGCCTGCTCTAGGGGAAAGGTGAGGTGGCTTGATGCATAAAACCAGAGTTTGATATTAGCACAGGTAGCGTTCCATAAAACAAATGTGTAATAGACAAGACCTACTCCTTGCTCAGTGAACAGAACGCAACATCCCCTATTCCCTGCAGATTAATATATCTGACTAGAAAGAATCTTAATACCTATGTATTGCTATGTCTCCGTAAGGGAATCAAGAGTGTATAGAGTGGCATAAACACGGCAGTGAAAATCAGCTCAAGCCCATTATAAAAATAAATTTCAATCTACAACACAAAAAGTGTGAAATACTTACGGAATTCGTTAAGGGGCTCTGATGCAATTAGGACTGACCACATCTACACCCACAGCTGGATGAGACATAAGGCTGGACACATGGCGCTGAGAGGATTGGTGAGGTTTTGTGAGCAAATGCAGACCATTTAAAGCAATAATGCGTGCAACCCATTCCTTGGGTCTCAACTCTCTGGGGTCAAGGGAATCTTATTGCAGCTGAAACATGCATGAGAAACCCAGAGGATGGGACAATGTGTGATCTGGACAGGTTTCTAAAATACACCTCCTTTATCATCTCCTTGTGCTCAGGTTCACCATTCCAGCCACTTTACTATAAATCTCCCCGCCTAGAGAGTCAGTGCCTTTAACCTCCTGTTTCACACAGTTTGCAATTTGTGCAGAGCTTAAAAGGAAATAGGGGGAACCAATGAGTGACATGCTGTAAGCATTTGGATGGGCACGCACCACTCTAATTTCCCATCATGAATTATATTAAACCAAATGCTCAGCGTGATGCACCAGAACACAGATATGACTTGACGCAATCTTGCGGGTTTGTGGCCAGCTCACAAAAAAAGTGAGTTGAAAAACTGAGCTCAATTCTCTAGAATTCAAAAACCTGCAGAGTTATAATGGACAACTATCATCCACAATCTGTTGAAGGAAGGAAACAATGAGGACGTTAATTCGACGCAGGATTTCAGGAAACATATTTCAAGAAGTAGATTGGAATCGCATTTTAAGCACAGGAAATGCAGTGCAATTTTGACATCGATACACTTGGCCAAAAATGGTGTATGTGTTTTCCCGCAATATATTTATCTAAACACGTATAAGCCCTTTTTGACCAGCCAAGCAAGTGGGCAATGCAAATCCTCACTACAAAGTAGCCTCATTTCCAACTGGTTAAACAGAACATGCAAAAAAAAATATTGTAAACACTAGAAAGGCAGCACAGCTGTGTGGAACAGGAAGTCTTGTGACAATGATGGGCGGGATGTAAATTGACAAGAGCCACTCTGGAGAAGTCCATGGTGTTTCCTAAAACATCTAAAAACAGAGCTACAGAGCCTAGGGTACTTCCACTCATGGGCTATTACATTGGGCAAACAGAAAATCAACAAGAAACAGACACACCACAGTTTAGGGCTGCTCTGTTTACAACAAAATCAACTTCAGTACACCTTAAATATCCAAGGACAGAAAAAAAATAGATAAAGAAGTTGTGGTACTTACATACTATGGAATATCCCTCAGCCATGGAATCAATGTCATAAAGCCAGTAGCAGCATAATGACTGGATTTAGGTACGTTGTTTCTAAGTGAAATATGAAACACAGAAAAAGAAACTTATCATAAGATATCACTTATGAAGGGTATGTAAACATGGATACACATGAGCTGAATTAGAGAACAGAATAGAGTCTCACGTTTAGAAAAAAAAAATAACTCTTATATCTGCTTAAACGGAAAGGTGAGGTGGGGTGGTGCATAACAACAGAGTTTGATATTAGCACAGGTACAATTCCATAAACCAAACGTGTAATAGACAAGACCTACTCCTTGCTCAGTGAACTGGACTCAACATCCCCTTTTCCCTGCAGAGGAATATATCTGACTAGTATGAATTTTCATTCCTATGTATTCAAATATGTCCGTAAGGGAATCAAACGTGTATAGAGTGGCATAAACACGGTCGTGAACATCAGCTCAACTCCATTATAAAAATTAATTTAGATAACATTACACAAATACAACCAAATTCTTACAAAATTCATTCACGGTCTCTGAAGCAACCTGGATTGACCACATCAACACCCACAGGTGGATGAGACATAACGCTGGACACTTGGGGCTGAGAGCATTGGTGAGGTTGTGAGCAAATGCAGACCATTTAAAGCAATAAAGCATGCAACCCATTCCATGGGTCCCAACACTCTAGATTCAAGGGAATCTTATTACTGCTACAAAATGCATGGGACACCCAGAGGGTGGGACAACGTGTGATCCGGACCGCTTTATAAAACCCTCCTTTTTCCTCTCCTTGTGCTCGGGTTTGCCATTCCAGTCACTTTACTATTCATCTCCACTCTTGGAGAATCAGCACATTTAACCTCATGTTTCACACTCTTCACAAATTGTGTGCAGGATGAAAGGAACGAAACGGAACCAATGAGAGATTTGCGGTGATCACTTGGATGGCCATATGGCAATCTAATTTCCCATCATGAAGAAGAGTTAACCCAAACCTCATTCTGCTGCCTCAGAACACAGATAGGGCCTGAAGCAAACCTACGGGTCTGTGGCAAGCTCAGAAAAAAAAGCGAGTTGAAAAATGGAGCTCAGGGTCTCAGGAATTCCCAAACTTTCAGAGTTATAAGGGACAACTATCGTCCAAAAATCTGTTGTGGAAGGAAACGAGGAGGACCGGAAATTGAGGCAGGAATGCAGGAAACATATTTGAAGAGGTAGATAGGAATCGCGTTTAAGCCCAGGAAATGTGGCACAACTTCGACAATGATGCACTTGTCCAAAAGGGCCTATGTGCTTTTTCCTCAATATATTCAAGAAAACACGCATAAGCACATTTTGGCCAATGAATCAAGTGGGCAATGCAAAGCCGGATGACCAATAATCTCAATTCCCACTGGTCACACAGAACATCCGAAAAAAAATGTAAAATCTAGAAATGCAGCACAGCCGTGTGGAACAGTGACACTTGTTACGCTGATGGGAAGGACGTAAATTGCCAAGAGCCACTCTGCACAAGTCCATCGTGTTTCCTAAAACACCTGATAACTGAGCTACAGAGCTCAGGGTACTCCAACTTATGGGAGTATACATTGGGAAAAACGGAAAATCAACAAGAAAAAACAACCCCAAAGTTTAGGGCTGCGTTGTTTACAAAAAAATCGACTTCAGTACACCTTAAATATGCCAGGAAAGACAAAAGTGGATGAAGAAGTTGTGGTACTTACGTACTACGGGATATCCCTCAGCCATGGTATCAATGTCATAAAGAGAGTAGCAGCAAAAAGACTGGATTAAGGTACGATGATTCTAAGGGAAATAAGTAACACAGAAAAAGAAACTTCTCATAAGCTATCACTTATGAAGGGAATGTAAACATGGCTACACATGAGCTGAATTAGAAAACAGAACAGAGTCCCACATTTAGGGAAAAAAAAACCCTTATGCCTGCTCTAGGGGAAAGGTGAGGTGGCTTGATGCATAAAACCAGAGTTTGATATTAGCACAGGTAGCGTTCCATTAAACAAATGTGTAATAGACAAGACCTACTCCTTGCTCAGTGAACTGAACGCAACATCCCCTATTCCCTGCAGATTAATATATCTGACTAGAAAGAATCTTAATACCCATGTATTGATATGTCTCCGTAAGGGAATCAAGAGTGTATAGAGTGGCATAAACACGGCAGTGAAAATCAGCTCAAGCCCATTATAAAAATAAATTTCAATCTACAACACAAAAAGAGCGAAATCCTTACGGAATTCGTTAAGGGGCTCTGATGCAATTGGGACTGACCACATCTACACCCACAGCTGGATGAGACATAAGGCTGGACACATGGGGCTGAGAGGATTGGTGAGGTTTTGTGAGCAAATGCAGACCATTTAAAGCAATAATGCGTGCAACCCATTCCTTGGGTCTCAACTCTCTGTGGTCCAGGGAATCTTATTGCAGCTGAAACATGCATGAGAAACCCAGAGGATGGGACAATGTGTGATCTGGACAGGTTTCTAAAATACACCTCCTTTATCATCTCCTTGTGCTCAGGTTCACCATTCCAGCCACTTTAGTATAAATCTCCCCGCCTAGAGAGTCAGTGCCTTTAACCTCCTGTTTCACACAGTTTGCAATTTGTGCAGAGCTTAAAAGGGAATAGGGGGAACCAATGAGAGACATGCTGTAAGCATTTGGATGGGCACGCACCACTCTAATTTCCCATCATGAATTATATTAAACCAAATGCTCAGCGTGATGCACCAGAACACAGATATGACTTGACGCAATCTTGCGGGTTTGTGGCCAGCTCACAAAAAAAGGGAGTTGAAAAACTGAGCTCAAGTTCTCTAGAATTCACAAACCTGCAGAGTTATAATGGACAACTATCGTCCACAATCTGTTGAAGGAAGGAAACAATGAGGACGTTAATTCGACGTGGAATTTCAGGAGACATATTTCAAGAAGTAGATTGGAATCGCATTTTAAGCACAGGAAATGCAGTGCAATTTTGACATCGATACACTTGGCCAAAAATGGTGTATGTGTTTTCCCGCAATATATTTATCTAAACACGTATAAGCCCTTTTTGACCAGCCAAGCAAGTGGGCAATGCAAATCCTCACTACAAAGTAGTCTCATTTCCAACTGGTTAAACAGAACATGCACAAAAAATATATTGTAAACACTAGAAAGGCAGCACAGCTGTGTGGAACAGGAAGTCTTGTGACAATGATGGGCGGGATGTAAATTGACAAGAGCCACTCTGGAGAAGTCCATGGTGTTTCCTAAAACATCTAAAAACAGAGCTACAGAGCCTAGGGTACTTCCACTCATGGGCTATTACATTGGGCAAACAGAAAATCAACAAGAAACAGACACACCACAGTTTAGGGCTGCTCTGTTTACAACAAAATCAACTTCAGTACACCTTAAATATCCAAGGACAGAAAAAAAATAGATAAAGAAGTTGTGGTACTTACATACTATGGAATATCCCTCAGCCATGGAATCAATGTCATAAAGCCAGTAGCAGCATAATGACTGGATTTAGGTACGTTGTTTCTAAGTGAAATATGAAACACAGAAAAAGAAACTTATCATAAGATATCACTTATGAAGGGTATGTAAACATGGATACACATGAGCTGAATTAGAGAACAGAACAGAGTCTCACGTTTAGAAAAAAAAAATAACTCTTATATCTGCTTAAACGGAAAGGTGAGGTGGGGTGGTGCATAAGAACAGAGTTTGATATTAGCACAGGTACAATTCCATAAACCAAACGTGTAATAGACAAGACCTACTCCTTGCTCAGTGAACTGGACTCAACATCCCCTTTTCCCTGCAGAGGAATATATCTGACTAGTATGAATTTTCATTCCTATGTATTCAAATATGTCCGTAAGGGAATCAAACGTGTATAGAGTGGCATAAACACGGTCGTGAACATCAGCTCAACTCCATTATAAAAATTAATTTAGATAACATTACACAAATACAACCAAATTCTTACAAAATTCATTCAGGGTCTCTGAAGCAACCTGGATTGACCACATCAACACCCACAGGTGGATGAGCCATAACGCTGGACACTTGGGGCTGAGAGCATTGGTGAGGTTGTGAGCAAATGCAGACCATTTAAAGCAATAAAGCATGCAACCCATTTCATGGGTCCCAACACTCTAGATTCAAGGGAATCTTATTACTGCTACAAAATGCATGGGACACCCAGAGGGTGGGACAACGTGTGTTCCGGACCGCTTTATAAAACCCTCCTTTTTCCTCTCCTTGTGCTCGGGTTTGCCATTCCCGTCACTTTACTATTCATCTCCCCTCTTGGAGAATCAGCACACTTAAACTCATATTTCACGCTGTTCACAAATTGTGTGCAGGATGAAAGGAACGAAGTGGAACCAATGAGAGATTTGCGGTGATCATTTGGATGGGCATACGGCAATGTAATTTCCCATGATGAAAAAGAGTTAACCGAAACCTCATTCTGCTGCCTCAGAACCCAGATAGGGCCTGAAGCAACCCTACGGGTCTGTGGCAAGCTCAGAAAAAAAGCGAGTTGAAAAATGGAGCTCAGGGTCTCAGGAATTCACCAACTTTCAGAGTTATAAGGGACAACTATCGTCCAAAAATCTGTTGGGGGAAGGAAACGAGGAGGACCGGAAATTGAGGCAGGACTGCAGGAAACATATTTGAAGAGGTAGATAGGAATCGCGTTTAAGCCCAGGAAATGTGGCACAACTTCGACAATGATGCACTTGTCCAAAAGGGCCTATGTGATTTTTCCTCAATATATTCAAGAAAACACGCATAAGCACATTTTGGCCAATGAATCAAGTGGGCAATGCAAAGCCGGACGACCAATAATCTCAATTCCCACTGGTCACACAGAACATCCGAAAAAAAATGTAAAATCTAGAAATGCAGCACAGCCGTGTGGAACAGTGACACTTGTTACGCTGATGGGAAGGACGTAAATTGCCAAGAGCCACTCTGCACAAGTCCATCGTGTTTCCTAAAACACCTGATAACTGAGCTACAGAGCTCAGGGTACTCCCACTCATGGGAGTGTACATTGGGAAAAACTGAAAATCAACAAGAAAAAACAACCCCAAAGTTTAGGGCTGCGTTGTTTACAAAAAAATCGACTTCAGTACACCTTAAATATGCCAGGAAAGACAAAAGTGGATAAAGAAGTTGTGGTACTTACGTACTACGGGATATCCCTCAGCCATGGAATCAATGTCATAAAGACAGTAGCAGCAAAAGGACTGGATTAAGGTACGATGATTCTAAGGGAAATAAGTAACAAAGAAAAAGAAACTTCTCATAAGCTATCACTTATGAAGGGGATGTAAACATGGCTACACATGAGCTGAATTAGAAAACAGAACAGAGTCCCACATTTAGGGAAAAAAAAAACCCTTATCCCTGCTCTAGGGGAAAGGTGAGGTGGCTTGATGCATAAAACCAGAGTTTGATATTAGCACAGGTAGCGTTCCATTAAACAAATGTGTAATAGACAAGACCTACTCCTTGCTCAGTGAACTGAACGCAACATCCCCTATTCCCTGCAGATTAATATATCTGACTAGAAAGAATCTTAATACCCATGTATTGATATGTCTCCGTAAGGGAATCAAGAGTGTATAGAGTGGCATAAACACGGCAGTGAAAATCAGCTCAAGCCCATTATAAAAATAAATTTCAATCTACAACACAAAAAGAGCGAAATCCTTACGGAATTCCTTAAGGGGCTCTAATGCAATTGGGACTGACCACATCTACACCCACAGCTGGATGAGACATAAGGCTGGACACATGGGGCTGAGAGGATTGGTGAGGTTTTGTGAGCAAATGCAGACCATTTAAAGCAATAATGCGTGCAACCCATTCCTTGGGTCTCAACTCTCTGGGGTCCAGGGAATCTTATTGCAGCTGAAACATGCATGAGAAACCCAGAGGATGGGACAATGTGTGATCTGGACAGGTTTCTAAAATACACCTCCTTTATCATCTCCTTGTGCTCAGGTTCACCATTCCAGCCACTTTACTATAAATCTCCCCGCCTAGAGAGTCAGTGCCTTTAACCTCCTGTTTCACACAGTTTGCAATTTGTGCAGAGCTTAAAAGGGAATAGGGGGAACCAATGAGAGACATGCTGTAAGCATTTGGATGGGCACGCACCACTCTAATTTCCCATCATGAATTATATTAAACCAAATGCTCAGCGTGATGCACCAGAACACAGATATGACTTGACGCAATCTTGCGGGTTTGTGGCCAGCTCACAAAAAAAGTGAGTTGAAAAACTGAGCTCAAGTTCTCTAGAATTCACAAACCTGCAGAGTTATAATGGACAACTATCGTCCAAAATCTGTTGAAGGAAGGAAACAATGAGGACGTTAATTCGACGCGGAATTTCAGGAGACATATTTCAAGAAGTAGATTGGAATCGCATTTTAAGCACAGTAAATGCAGTGCAATTTTGACATCGATACACTTGGCCAAAAATGGTGTATGTGTTTTCCCGCAATATATTTATCTAAACACGTATAAGCCCTTTTTGACCAGCCAAGCAAGTGGGCAATGCAAATCCTCACTACAAAGTAGTCTCATTTCCAACTGGTTAAACAGAACATGCACAAAACATATATTGTAAACACTAGAAAGGCAGCACAGCTGTGTGGAACAGGAAGTCTTGTGACAATGATGGGCGGGATGTAAATTGACAAGAGCCACTCTGGAGAAGTCCATGGTGTTTCCTAAAACATCTAAAAACAGCTACAGAGCCTAGGGTACTTCCACTTATGGGCTATTACATTGGGCAAACAGAAAATCAACAAGAAACAGACACACCACAGTTTAGGGCTGCTCTGTTTACAACAAAATCAACTTCAGTACACCTTAAATATCCAAGGACAGAAAAAAAAATAGATAAAGAAGTTGTGGTACTTACATACTATGGAATATCCCTCAGCCATGGAATCAATGTCATAAAGCCAGTAGCAGCATAATGACTGGATTTAGGTACGTTGTTTCTAAGTGAAATATGAAACACAGAAAAAGAAACTTATCATAAGATATCACTTATGAAGGGTATGTAAACATGGATACACATGAGCTGAATTAGAGAACAGAACAGAGTCTCACGTTTAGAAAAAAAAATAACTCTTATATCTGCTTAAACGGAAAGGTGAGGTGGGGTGGTGCATAACAACAGAGTTTGATATTAGCACAGGTACAATTCCATAAACCAAACGTGTAATAGACAAGACCTACTCCTTGCTCAGTGAACTGGACTCAACATCCCCTTTTCCCTGCAGAGGCATATATCTGACTAGTATGAATTTTCATTCCTATGTATTCAAATATGTCCGTAAGGGAATCAAACGTGTATAGAGTGGCATAAACACGGGAGTGAACATCAGCTCAACCCCATTATAAAAATTAATTTACATAACATTACACAAATACAACCAAATTCTTACAAAATTCATTCAGGGGCTCTGAAGCAACCTGGATTGACCACATCAACACCCACAGGTGGATGAGACATAACGCTGGACACTTGGGGCTGAGAGCATTGGTGAGGTTGTGAGCAAATGCAGACCATTTAAAGCAATAAAGCATGCAACCCATTCCATGGGTCCCAACACTCTAGATTCAAGGGAATCTTATTACTGCTACAAAATGCATGGGACACCCAGAGGGTGGGACAACGTGTGATCCGGACCGCTTTATAAAACCCTCCTTTTTCCTCTCCTTGTGCTCGGGTTTGCCATTCCAGTCACTTTACTATTCATCTCCCCTCTTGGAGAATCAGCACATTTAACCTCATGTTTCACACTCTTCACAAATTGTGTGCAGGATGAAAGGAACGAAGTGGAACCAATGAGAGATTTGCGGTGATCATTTGGATGGGGATAAGGCAATCTAATTTCCCATCATGAAGAAGAGTTAACCCAAACCTCATTCTGCTGCCTCAGAACACAGATAGGGCCTGAAGCAAACCTACGGGTCTGTGGCAAGCTCAGAAAAAAAGCGAGTTGAAAAATGGAGCTCAGGGTCTCAGGAATTCACCAACTTTCAGAGTTATAAGGGACAACTATCGTCCAAAAATCTGTTGGGGGAAGGAAACGAGGAGGACCGGAAATTGAGGCAGGACTGCAGGAAACATATTTGAAGAGGTAGATAGGAATCGCGTTTAAGCCCAGGAAATGTGGCACAACTTCGACAATGATGCACTTGTCCAAAAGGGCCTATGTGCTTTTTCCTCAATATATTCAAGAAAACACGCATAAGCACATTTTGGCCAATGAATCAAGTGGGCAATGCAAAGCCGGACGACCAATAATCTCAATTCCCACTGGTCACACAGAACATCCGAAAAAAAATGTAAAATCTAGAAATGCAGCACAGCCGTGTGGAACAGTGACACTTGTTACGCTGATGGGAAGGACGTAAATTGCCAAGAGCCACTCTGCACAAGTCCATCGTGTTTCCTAAAACACCTGATAACTGAGCTACAGAGCTCAGGGTACTCCCACTCATGGGAGTATACATTGGGAAAAACTGAAAATCAACAAGAAAAAACAACCCCAAAGCTTAGGGCTGATTTGTTTACAAAAAAATCGACTTCAGTACACCTTAAATATGCCAGGAAAGACAAAAGTGGATAAAGAAGTGGTGGTACTTACGTACTACGGGATATCCCTCAGCCAGGGAAACAATGTCATAAAGACAGTAGCAGCAAAAGGACTGGATTAAGGTACGATGATTCTAAGGGAAATAAGTAACACAGAAAAAGAAACTTCTCATAAGCTATCACTTATGAAGGGAATGTAAACATGGCTACACATGAGCTGAATTAGAAAACAGAACATAGTCCCACATTTAGGGGAAAAAAAAAACCCTTATGCCTGCTCTAGGGGAAAGGTGAGGTGGCTTGATGCATAAAACCAGAGTTTGATATTAGCACAGGTAGCGTTCCATAAAACAAATGTGTAATAGACAAGACCTACTCCTTGCTCAGTGAACTGAACGCAACATCTCCTATTCCCTGCAGATTAATATATCTGACTAGAAAGAATCTTAATACCTATGTATTGATATGTCTCCGTAAGGGAATCAAGAGTGTATAGAGTGGCATAAACAGGGCAGTGAAAATCAGCTCAAGCCCATTATAAAAATAAATTTCCATCTACAACACAAAAAGAGCGAAATCCTTACGGAATTCGTTAAGGGGCTCTGATGCAATTGGGACTGACCACATCTACACCCACAGCTGGATGAGACATAAGGCTGGACACATGGGGCTGAGAGGATTGGTGAGGTTTTGTGAGCAAATGCAGACCATTTAAAGCAATAATGCGTGCAACCCATTCCTTGGGTCTCAACTCTCTGGGGTCCAGGGAATCTTATTGCAGCTGAAACATGCATGAGAAACCCAGAGGATGGGACAATGTGTGATCTGGACAGGTTTCTAAAATACACCTCCTTTATCATCTCCTTGTGCTCAGGTTCACCATTCCTGCCACTTTACTATAAATCTCCCCGCCTAGAGAGTCAGTGCCTTTAACCTCCTGTTTCACACAGTTTGCAATTTGTGCAGAGCTTAAAAGGGATTAGGGGGAACCAAGGAGAGACATGCTGTAAGCATTTGGATGGGCACGCACCACTCTAATTTCCCATCATGAATTATATTAAACCAAATGCTCAGCGTGATGCACCAGAACACAGATATGACTTGACGCAATCTTGCGGGTTTGTGACCAGCTCACAAAAAAAGTGAGTTGAAAAACTGAGCTCAAGTTCTCTAGAATTCACAAACCTGCACAGTTATAATGGACAACTATCGTCCACAATCTGTTGAAGGAAGGATACAATGAGGACGTTAATTCGACGCGGAATTTCAGGAAACATATTTCAAGAAGTAGATTGGAATCGCATTTTAAGCACAGGAAATGCAGTGCAATTTTGACATCGATACACTTGGCCAAAAATGGTGTATGTGTTTTCCCGCAATATATTTATCTAAACACGTATAAGCCCTTTTTGACCAGCCAAGCAAGTGGGCAATGCAAATCCTCACTACAAAGTAGTCTCATTTCCAACTGGTTAAACAGATCATGCAAAAAAAATTATTGTAAACACTAGAAAGGCAGCACAGCTGTGTGGAACAGGAAGTCTTGTGACAATGATGGGCGGGATGTAAATTGACAAGAGCCACTCCGGAGAAGTCCATGGTGTTTCCTAAAACATCTAAAAACAGAGCTACAGAGCCTAGCGTACTTCCACTCATGGGCTATTACATTGGGCAAACAGAAAATCAACAAGAAACAGACACACCACAGTTTAGGGCTGCTCTGTTTACAACAAAATCAACTTCAGTACACCTTAAATATCCAAGGACAGAAAAAAAATAGATAAAGAAGTTGTGGTACTTACATACTATGGAATATCCCTCTGCCATGGAATCAATGTCATAAAGCCAGTAGCAGCATAATGACTGGATTTAGCTACGTTGTTTCTAAGTGAAATATGAAACACAGAAAAAGAAACTTATCATAAGATATCACTTATGAAGGGTATGTAAACATGGATACACATGAGCTGAATTAGAAAACAGAACAGAGTCTCACGTTTAGAAAAAAAATAACTCTTATATCTTCTTAAACGGAAAGGTGAGGTGGGTTGGTGCATAAGAACAGAGTTTGATATTAGCACAGGTACAATTCCATAAACCAAACGTGTAATAGACAAGACCTACTCCTTGCTCAGTGAACTGGACTCAACATCCCCTTTTCCCAGCAGAGGAATATAACTGACTAGTATGAATTTTCATTCCTATGTATTCAAATATGTCCGTAAGGGAATCAAACGTGTATAGAGTGGCATAAACAGGGTAGTGAACATCAGCTCAACCCCATTATAAAAATTAATTTAGATAACATTACACAAATACAACCAAATTCTTACAAAATTCATTCAGGGTCTCTGAAGCAACCTGGATTGACCAAATCAACACCCACAGGTGGATGAGACATAACGCTGGACACTTGGGGCTGAGAGCATTGGTGAGGTTGTGAGCAAATGCAGACCATTTAAAGCAATAAAGCAAGCAACCCATTCCATGGGTCCCAACACTCTAGATTCAAGGAAATCTTATTACTGCTACAAAATGCATGGGACACCCAGAGGGTGGGACAACGTGTGTTCCGGACCGCTTTATAAAACCCTCCTTTTTCCTCTCCTTGTGCTCGGGTTTGCCATTCCAATCACTTTACTATTCATCTCCCCTCGTGAGAATCAGCACATTTAACCTCATGTTTCACACTGTTCACAAATTGTGTGCAGGATGAAAGGAACGAAGTGGAACCAATGAGAGATTTGCGGTGATCATTTGGATGGGCATATGGCAATCTAATTTCCCATTATGAAGAAGAGTTAACCGAAACCTCATTCTGCTGCCTCAGAACCCAGATAGGGCCTGAAGCAAACCTACGGGTCTGTGGCAAGCTCAGAAAAAAAGCGAGTTGAAAAATGGAGCTCAGGGTCTCAGGAATTCACAAACTTTCAGAGTTTTAAGGGACAACTATCGTCCAAAAATCTGTTGGGTGAAGGAAACGAGGAGGACCGGAAATTGAGGCAGGACTGCAGGAAACATATTTGAAGAGGTAGATAGGAATCGCGTTTAAGCCCAGGAAATGTGGCACAACTTCGACAATGATGCACTTGTCCAAAAGGGCCTATGTGCTTTTTCCTCAATATATTCAAGAAAACACGCATAAGCACATTTTGGCCAATGAATCAAGTGGGCAATGCAAAGCCGGACGACCAATAATCTCAATTCCCACTGGTCACACAGAACATCCGAAAAAAAATGTAAAATCTAGAAATGCAGCACAGCCGTGTGGAACAGTGACACTTGTTACGCTGATGGGAAGGACGTAAATTGCCAAGAGCCACTCTGCACAAGTCCATCGTGTTTCCTAAAACACCTGATAACTGAGCTACAGAGCTCAGGGTACTCCCACTCATGGGAGTGTACATTGGGAAAAACTGAAAATCAACAAGAAAAATCAACCCCAAAATTTAGGGCTGCTTTGTTTACAAAAAAATCGACTTCAGTACACCTTAAATATGCCAGGAAAGACAAAAGTGGATAAAGAAGTTGTGGTACTTACGTACTATGGGTTATCCCTCAGCCATGGAATCAATGTCATAAAGACAGTAGCAGCAAAAGGACTGGATTAAGGTACGATGATTCTAAGGGAAATAAGTAACACAGAAAAAGAAACTTCTCATAAGCTATCACTTATGAAGGGAATGTAAACATGGCTACACATGAGCTGAATTAGAAAACAGAACAGAGTCCCACATTTAGGGAAAAAAAAAACCCTTATGCCTGCTCTAGGGGAAAGGTGAGGTGGCTTGATGCATAAAACCAGAGTTTGATATTAGCACAGGTAGCGTTCCATAAAACAAATGTGTAATAGACAAGACCTACTCCTTGCTCAGTGAACAGAACGCAACATCCCCTATTCCCTGCAGATTAATATATCTGACTAGAAAGAATCTTAATACCTATGTATTGCTATGTCTCCGTAAGGGAATCAAGAGTGTATAGAGTGGCATAAACACGGCAGTGAAAATCAGCTCAAGCCCATTATAAAAATAAATTTCAATCTACAACACAAAAAGTGTGAAATACTTACGGAATTCGTTAAGGGGCTCTGATGCAATTAGGACTGACCACATCTACACCCACAGCTGGATGAGACATAAGGCTGGACACATGGCGCTGAGAGGATTGGTGAGGTTTTGTGAGCAAATGCAGACCATTTAAAGCAATAATGCGTGCAACCCATTCCTTGGGTCTCAACTCTCTGGGGTCAAGGGAATCTTATTGCAGCTGAAACATGCATGAGAAACCCAGAGGATGGGACAATGTGTGATCTGGACAGGTTTCTAAAATACACCTCCTTTATCATCTCCTTGTGCTCAGGTTCACCATTCCAGCCACTTTACTATAAATCTCCCCGCCTAGAGAGTCAGTGCCTTTAACCTCCTGTTTCACACAGTTTGCAATTTGTGCAGAGCTTAAAAGGAAATAGGGGGAACCAATGAGTGACATGCTGTAAGCATTTGGATGGGCACGCACCACTCTAATTTCCCATCATGAATTATATTAAACCAAATGCTCAGCGTGATGCACCAGAACACAGATATGACTTGACGCAATCTTGCGGGTTTGTGGCCAGCTCACAAAAAAAGTGAGTTGAAAAACTGAGCTCAATTCTCTAGAATTCAAAAACCTGCAGAGTTATAATGGACAACTATCATCCACAATCTGTTGAAGGAAGGAAACAATGAGGACGTTAATTCGACGCAGGATTTCAGGAAACATATTTCAAGAAGTAGATTGGAATCGCATTTTAAGCACAGGAAATGCAGTGCAATTTTGACATCGATACACTTGGCCAAAAATGGTGTATGTGTTTTCCCGCAATATATTTATCTAAACACGTATAAGCCCTTTTTGACCAGCCAAGCAAGTGGGCAATGCAAATCCTCACTACAAAGTAGCCTCATTTCCAACTGGTTAAACAGAACATGCAAAAAAAAATATTGTAAACACTAGAAAGGCAGCACAGCTGTGTGGAACAGGAAGTCTTGTGACAATGATGGGCGGGATGTAAATTGACAAGAGCCACTCTGGAGAAGTCCATGGTGTTTCCTAAAATATCTAAAAACAGAGCTACAGAGCCTAGGGTACTTCCACTCATGGGCTATTACATTGGGCAAACAGAAAATCAACAAGAAACAGACACACCACAGTTTAGGGCTGCTCTGTTTACAACAAAATCAACTTCAGTACACCTTAAATATCCAAGGACAGAAAAAAAATAGATAAAGAAGTTGTGGTACTTACATACTATGGAATATCCCTCAGCCATGGAATCAATGTCATAAAGCCAGTAGCAGCATAATGACTGGATTTAGGTACGTTGTTTCTAAGTGAAATATGAAACACAGAAAAAGAAACTTATCATAAGATATCACTTATGAAGGGTATGTAAACATGGATACACATGAGCTGAATTAGAGAACAGAACAGAGTCTCACGTTTAGAAAAAAAAAATAACTCTTATATCTGCTTAAACGGAAAGGTGAGGTGGGGTGGTGCATAACAACAGAGTTTGATATTAGCACAGGTACAATTCCATAAACCAAACGTGTAATAGACAAGACCTACTCCTTGCTCAGTGAACTGGACTCAACATCCCCTTTTCCCTGCAGAGGAATATATCTGACTAGTATGAATTTTCATTCCTATGTATTCAAATATGTCCGTAAGGGAATCAAACGTGTATAGAGTGGCATAAACACGGTCGTGAACATCAGCTCAACTCCATTATAAAAATTAATTTAGATAACATTACACAAATACAACCAAATTCTTACAAAATTCATTCACGGTCTCTGAAGCAACCTGGATTGACCACATCAACACCCACAGGTGGATGAGACATAACGCTGGACACTTGGGGCTGAGAGCATTGGTGAGGTTGTGAGCAAATGCAGACCATTTAAAGCAATAAAGCATGCAACCCATTCCATGGGTCCCAACACTCTAGATTCAAGGGAATCTTATTACTGCTACAAAATGCATGGGACACCCAGAGGGTGGGACAACGTGTGATCCGGACCGCTTTATAAAACCCTCCTTTTTCCTCTCCTTGTGCTCGGGTTTGCCATTCCAGTCACTTTACTATTCATCTCCACTCTTGGAGAATCAGCACATTTAACCTCATGTTTCACACTCTTCACAAATTGTGTGCAGGATGAAAGGAACGAAACGGAACCAATGAGAGATTTGCGGTGATCACTTGGATGGCCATATGGCAATCTAATTTCCCATCATGAAGAAGAGTTAACCCAAACCTCATTCTGCTGCCTCAGAACACAGATAGGGCCTGAAGCAAACCTACGGGTCTGTGGCAAGCTCAGAAAAAAAAGCGAGTTGAAAAATGGAGCTCAGGGTCTCAGGAATTCCCAAACTTTCAGAGTTATAAGGGACAACTATCGTCCAAAAATCTGTTGTGGAAGGAAACGAGGAGGACCGGAAATTGAGGCAGGAATGCAGGAAACATATTTGAAGAGGTAGATAGGAATCGCGTTTAAGCCCAGGAAATGTGGCACAACTTCGACAATGATGCACTTGTCCAAAAGGGCCTATGTGCTTTTTCCTCAATATATTCAAGAAAACACGCATAAGCACATTTTGGCCAATGAATCAAGTGGGCAATGCAAAGCCGGACGACCAATAATCTCAATTCCCACTGGTCACACAGAACATCCGAAAAAAAATGTAAAATCTAGAAATGCAGCACAGCCGTGTGGAACAGTGACACTTGTTACGCTGATGGGAAGGACGTAAATTGCCAAGAGCCACTCTGCACAAGTCCATCGTGTTTCCTAAAACACCTGATAACTGAGCTACAGAGCTCAGGGTACTCCAACTTATGGGAGTATACATTGGGAAAAACGGAAAATCAACAAGAAAAAACAACCCCAAAGTTTAGGGCTGCGTTGTTTACAAAAAAATCGACTTCAGTACACCTTAAATATGCCAGGAAAGACAAAAGTGGATGAAGAAGTTGTGGTACTTACGTACTACGGGATATCCCTCAGCCATGGTATCAATGTCATAAAGAGAGTAGCAGCAAAAAGACTGGATTAAGGTACGATGATTCTAAGGGAAATAAGTAACACAGAAAAAGAAACTTCTCATAAGCTATCACTTATGAAGGGAATGTAAACATGGCTACACATGAGCTGAATTAGAAAACAGAACAGAGTCCCACATTTAGGGAAAAAAAAACCCTTATGCCTGCTCTAGGGGAAAGGTGAGGTGGCTTGATGCATAAAACCAGAGTTTGATATTAGCACAGGTAGCGTTCCATTAAACAAATGTGTAATAGACAAGACCTACTCCTTGCTCAGTGAACTGAACGCAACATCCCCTATTCCCTGCAGATTAATATATCTGACTAGAAAGAATCTTAATACCCATGTATTGATATGTCTCCGTAAGGGAATCAAGAGTGTATAGAGTGGCATAAACACGGCAGTGAAAATCAGCTCAAGCCCATTATAAAAATAAATTTCAATCTACAACACAAAAAGAGCGAAATCCTTACGGAATTCGTTAAGGGGCTCTGATGCAATTGGGACTGACCACATCTACACCCACAGCTGGATGAGACATAAGGCTGGACACATGGGGCTGAGAGGATTGGTGAGGTTTTGTGAGCAAATGCAGACCATTTAAAGCAATAATGCGTGCAACCCATTCCTTGGGTCTCAACTCTCTGTGGTCCAGGGAATCTTATTGCAGCTGAAACATGCATGAGAAACCCAGAGGATGGGACAATGTGTGATCTGGACAGGTTTCTAAAATACACCTCCTTTATCATCTCCTTGTGCTCAGGTTCACCATTCCAGCCACTTTAGTATAAATCTCCCCGCCTAGAGAGTCAGTGCCTTTAACCTCCTGTTTCACACAGTTTGCAATTTGTGCAGAGCTTAAAAGGGAATAGGGGGAACCAATGAGAGACATGCTGTAAGCATTTGGATGGGCACGCACCACTCTAATTTCCCATCATGAATTATATTAAACCAAATGCTCAGCGTGATGCACCAGAACACAGATATGACTTGACGCAATCTTGCGGGTTTGTGGCCAGCTCACAAAAAAAGGGAGTTGAAAAACTGAGCTCAAGTTCTCTAGAATTCACAAACCTGCAGAGTTATAATGGACAACTATCGTCCACAATCTGTTGAAGGAAGGAAACAATGAGGACGTTAATTCGACGTGGAATTTCAGGAGACATATTTCAAGAAGTAGATTGGAATCGCATTTTAAGCACAGGAAATGCAGTGCAATTTTGACATCGATACACTTGGCCAAAAATGGTGTATGTGTTTTCCCGCAATATATTTATCTAAACACGTATAAGCCCTTTTTGACCAGCCAAGCAAGTGGGCAATGCAAATCCTCACTACAAAGTAGTCTCATTTCCAACTGGTTAAACAGAACATGCACAAAAAATATATTGTAAACACTAGAAAGGCAGCACAGCTGTGTGGAACAGGAAGTCTTGTGACAATGATGGGCGGGATGTAAATTGACAAGAGCCACTCTGGAGAAGTCCATGGTGTTTCCTAAAACATCTAAAAACAGAGCTACAGAGCCTAGGGTACTTCCACTCATGGGCTATTACATTGGGCAAACAGAAAATCAACAAGAAACAGACACACCACAGTTTAGGGCTGCTCTGTTTACAACAAAATCAACTTCAGTACACCTTAAATATCCAAGGACAGAAAAAAAATAGATAAAGAAGTTGTGGTACTTACATACTATGGAATATCCCTCAGCCATGGAATCAATGTCATAAAGCCAGTAGCAGCATAATGACTGGATTTAGGTACGTTGTTTCTAAGTGAAATATGAAACACAGAAAAAGAAACTTATCATAAGATATCACTTATGAAGGGTATGTAAACATGGATACACATGAGCTGAATTAGAGAACAGAACAGAGTCTCACGTTTAGAAAAAAAAAATAACTCTTATATCTGCTTAAACGGAAAGGTGAGGTGGGGTGGTGCATAAGAACAGAGTTTGATATTAGCACAGGTACAATTCCATAAACCAAACGTGTAATAGACAAGACCTACTCCTTGCTCAGTGAACTGGACTCAACATCCCCTTTTCCCTGCAGAGGAATATATCTGACTAGTATGAATTTTCATTCCTATGTATTCAAATATGTCCGTAAGGGAATCAAACGTGTATAGAGTGGCATAAACACGGTCGTGAACATCAGCTCAACTCCATTATAAAAATTAATTTAGATAACATTACACAAATACAACCAAATTCTTACAAAATTCATTCAGGGTCTCTGAAGCAACCTGGATTGACCACATCAACACCCACAGGTGGATGAGCCATAACGCTGGACACTTGGGGCTGAGAGCATTGGTGAGGTTGTGAGCAAATGCAGACCATTTAAAGCAATAAAGCATGCAACCCATTTCATGGGTCCCAACACTCTAGATTCAAGGGAATCTTATTACTGCTACAAAATGCATGGGACACCCAGAGGGTGGGACAACGTGTGTTCCGGACCGCTTTATAAAACCCTCCTTTTTCCTCTCCTTGTGCTCGGGTTTGCCATTCCCGTCACTTTACTATTCATCTCCCCTCTTGGAGAATCAGCACACTTAAACTCATATTTCACGCTGTTCACAAATTGTGTGCAGGATGAAAGGAACGAAGTGGAACCAATGAGAGATTTGCGGTGATCATTTGGATGGGCATACGGCAATGTAATTTCCCATGATGAAGAAGAGTTAACCGAAACCTCATTCTGCTGCCTCAGAACCCAGATAGGGCCTGAAGCAACCCTACGGGTCTGTGGCAAGCTCAGAAAAAAAGCGAGTTGAAAAATGGAGCTCAGGGTCTCAGGAATTCACCAACTTTCAGAGTTATAAGGGACAACTATCGTCCAAAAATCTGTTGGGGGAAGGAAACGAGGAGGACCGGAAATTGAGGCAGGACTGCAGGAAACATATTTGAAGAGGTAGATAGGAATCGCGTTTAAGCCCAGGAAATGTGGCACAACTTCGACAATGATGCACTTGTCCAAAAGGGCCTATGTGCTTTTTCCTCAATATATTCAAGAAAACACGCATAAGCACATTTTGGCCAATGAATCAAGTGGGCAATGCAAAGACGGACGACCAATAATCTTAATTCCCACTGGTCACACAGAACATCCGAAAAAAAATGTAAAATCTAGAAATGCAGCACAGCCGTGTGGAACAGTGACACTTGTTACGCTGATGGGAAGGACGTAAATTGCCAAGAGCCACTCTGCACAAGTCCATTGTGTTTCCTAAAACACCTGATAACTGAGCTACAGAGCTCAGGGTACTCCCACTCATGGGAGTGTACATTGGGAAAAACTGAAAATCAACAAGAAAAAACAACCCCAAAGTTTAGGGCTGCGTTGTTTACAAAAAAATCGACTTCAGTACACCTTAAATATGCCAGGAAAGACAAAAGTGGATAAAGAAGTTGTGGTACTTACGTACTACGGGATATCCCTCAGCCATGGAATCAATGTCATAAAGACAGTAGCAGCAAAAGGACTGGATTAAGGTACGATGATTCTAAGGGAAATAAGTAACACAGAAAAAGAAACTTCTCATAAGCTATCACTTATGAAGGGGATGTAAACATGGCTACACATGAGCTGAATTAGAAAACAGAACAGAGTCCCACATTTAGGGAAAAAAAAACCCTTATGCCTGCTCTAGGGGAAAGGTGAGGTGGCTTGATGCATAAAACCAGAGTTTGATATTAGCACAGGTAGCGTTCCATAAAACAAATGTGTAATAGACAAGACCTACTCCTTGCTCAGTGAACTGAACGCAACATCCCCTATTCCCTGCAGATTAATATATCTGACTAGAAAGAATCTTAATACCTATGTATTGCTATGTCTCCGTAAGGGAATCAAGAGTGTATAGAGTAGCATAAACACGGCAGTGAAAATCAGCTCAAGCCCATTATAAAAATAAATTTCAATCTACAACACAAAAAGAGCGAAATCCTTACGGAATTCGTTAAGGGGCTCTGATGCAATTGGGACTGACCACATCTACACCCACAGCTGGATGAGACATAAGGCTGGACACATGGGGCTGAGAGGATTGGTGAGGTTTTGTGAGCAAATGCAGACCATTTAAAGCAATAATGCGTGCAACCCATTCCTTGGGTCTCAACTCTCTGGGGTCCAGGGAATCTTATTGCAGCTGAAACATGCATGAGAAACCCAGAGGATGGGACAATGTGTGATCTGGACAGGTTTCTAAAATACACCTCCTTTATCATCTCCTTGTGCTCAGGTTCACCATTCCAGCCACTTTACTATAAATCTCCCCGCCTAGAGAGTCAGTGCCTTTAACCTCCTGTTTCACACAGTTTGCAATTTGTGCAGAGCTTAAAAGGGAATAGGGGGAACCAATGAGAGACATGCTGTAAGCATTTGGATGGGCACGCATCACTCTAATTTCCCATCTTAATTATATTAAACCAAATGCTCAGCGTGATGCACCAGAACACAGATATGACTTGATGCAATCTTGCGGGTTTGTGGCCAGCTCACAAAAAAAGTGAGTTGAAAAACTGAGCTCAAGTTCTCTAGAATTCACAAACCTGCAGAGTTATAATGGACAACTATCGTCCAAAATCTGTTGAAGGAAGGAAACAATGAGGACGTTAATTCGACGCAGGATTTCAGGAAACATATTTCAAGAAGTAGATTGGAATCGCATTTTAAGCACAGGAAATGCAGTGCAATTTTGACATCGATACACTTGGCCAAAAATGGTGTATGTGTTTTCCCGCAATATATTTATCTAAACATGTATAAGCCCTTTTTGACCAGCCAAGCAAGTGGGCAATGCAAATCCTCACTACAAAGTAGTCTCATTTCCAACTGGTTAAACAGAACATGCAAAAAAAATATTGTAAACACTAGAAAGGCAGCACAGCTGTGTGGAACAGGAAGTCTTGTGACAATGATGGGCGGGATGTAAATTGACAAGAGCCACTCTGGAGAAGTCCATGGTGTTTCCTAAAACATCTAAAAACAGAGCTACAGAGCCTAGGGTACTTCCACTCATGGGCTATTACATTGGGCAAACAGAAAATCAACAAGAAACAGACACACCACAGTTTAGGGCTGCTCTGTTTACAACAAAATCAACTTCAGTACACCTTAAATATCCAAGGACAGAAAAAAAGATAGATAAAGAAGTTGTGGTACTTACATACTATGGAATATCCCTCTGCCATGGAATCAATGTCATAAAGCCAGTAGCAGCATAATGACTGGATTTAGGTACGTTGTTTCTAAGTGAAATATGAAACACAGAAAAAGAAACTTATTATAAGATATCACTTATGAAGGGTATGTAAACATGGATACACATGAGCTGAATTAGAAAACAGAACAGAGTCTCACGATTAGAAAAAAAAAATAACTCTTATATCTGCTTAAACGGAAAGGTGAGGTGGGGTGGTGCATAAAAACAGAGGTTGATATTAGCACAGGTACAATTCCATAAACCAATCGTGTAATAGACAAGACCTACTCCTTGCTCAGTGAACTGGACTCAACATCCCCTTTTCCCTGCAGAGGCATATATCTGACTAGTATGAATTTTCATTCCTATGTATTCAAATATGTCCGTAAGGGAATCAAACGTGTATAGAGTGGCATAAACACGGTAGTGAACATCAGCTCAACCCCATTATAAAAATTAATTTAGATAACATTACACAAATACAACCAAATTCTTACAAAATTCATTCAGGGGCTCTGAAGCAACCTGGATTGACCACATCAACACCCACAGGTGGATGAGACATAACGCTGGACACTTGGGGCTGAGAGCATTGGTGAGGTTGTGAGCAAATGCAGACCATTTAAAGCAATAAAGCATGCAACCCATTCCATGGGTCCCAACACTCTAGATTCAAGGGAATCTTATTACTGCTACAAAATGCATGGGACACCCAGAGGGTGGGACAACGTGTGATCCGGACCGCTTTATAAAACCCTCCTTTTTCCTCTCCTTGTGCTCGGGTTTGCCATTCCCGTCACTTTACTATTCATCTCCCCTCTTGGAGAATCAGCACACTTAAACTCATATTTCACGCTGTTCACAAATTGTGTGCAGGATGAAAGGAACGAAGTGGAACCAATGAGAGATTTGCGGTGATCATTTGGATGGGCATACGGCAATCTAATTTCCCATGATGAAGAAGAGTTAACCGAAACCTCATTCTGCTGCCTCAGAACCCAGATAGGGCCTGAAGCAACCCTACGGGTCTGTGGCAAGCTCAGAAAAAAAGCGAGTTGAAAAATGGAGCTCAGGGTCTCAGGAATTCACCAACTTTCAGAGTTATAAGGGACAACTATCGTCCAAAAATCTGTTGGGGGAAGGAAACGAGGAGGACCGGAAATTGAGGCAGGACTGCAGGAAACATATTTGAAGAGGTAGATAGGAATCGCGTTTAAGCCCAGGAAATGTGGCACAACTTCGACAATGATGCACTTGTCCAAAAGGGCCTATGTGCTTTTTCCTCAATATATTCAAGAAAACACGCATAAGCACATTTTGGCCAATGAATCAAGTGGGCAATGCAAAGCCGGACGACCAATAATCTCAATTCCCACTGGTCACACAGAACATCCGAAAAAAAATGTAAAATCTAGAAATGCAGCACAGCCGTGTGGAACAGTGACACTTGTTACGCTGATGGGAAGGACGTAAATTGCCAAGAGCCACTCTGCACAAGTCCATCGTGTTTCCTAAAACACCTGATAACTGAGCTACAGAGCTCAGGGTACTCCCACTCATGGGAGTGTACATTGGGAAAAACTGAAAATCAACAAGAAAAAACAACCCCAAAGTTTAGGGCTGCGTTGTTTACAAAAAAATCGACTTCAGTACACCTTAAATATGCCAGGAAAGACAAAAGTGGATAAAGAAGTTGTGGTACTTACGTACTACGGGATATCCCTCAGCCATGGAATCAATGTCATAAAGACAGTAGCAGCAAAAGGACTGGATTAAGGTACGATGATTCTAAGGGAAATAAGTAACACAGAAAAAGAAACTTCTCATAAGCTATCACTTATGAAGGGGATGTAAACATGGCTACACATGAGCTGAATTAGAAAACAGAACAGAGTCCCACATTTAGGGAAAAAAAAACCCTTATGCCTGCTCTAGGGGAAAGGTGAGGTGGCTTGATGCATAAAACCAGAGTTTGATATTAGCACAGGTAGCGTTCCATAAAACAAATGTGTAATAGACAAGACCTACTCCTTGCTCAGTGAACTGAACGCAACATCCCCTATTCCCTGCAGATTAATATATCTGACTAGAAAGAATCTTAATACCTATGTATTGCTATGTCTCCGTAAGGGAATCAAGAGTGTATAGAGTAGCATAAACACGGCAGTGAAAATCAGCTCAAGCCCATTATAAAAATAAATTTCAATCTACAACACAAAAAGAGCGAAATCCTTACGGAATTCGTTAAGGGGCTCTGATGCAATTGGGACTGACCACATCTACACCCACAGCTGGATGAGACATAAGGCTGGACACATGGGGCTGAGAGGATTGGTGAGGTTTTGTGAGCAAATGCAGACCATTTAAAGCAATAATGCGTGCAACCCATTCCTTGGGTCTCAACTCTCTGGGGTCCAGGGAATCTTATTGCAGCTGAAACATGCATGAGAAACCCAGAGGATGGGACAATGTGTGATCTGGACAGGTTTCTAAAATACACCTCCTTTATCATCTCCTTGTGCTCAGGTTCACCATTCCAGCCACTTTACTATAAATCTCCCCGCCTAGAGAGTCAGTGCCTTTAACCTCCTGTTTCACACAGTTTGCAATTTGTGCAGAGCTTAAAAGGGAATAGGGGGAACCAATGAGAGACATGCTGTAAGCATTTGGATGGGCACGCATCACTCTAATTTCCCATCTTAATTATATTAAACCAAATGCTCAGCGTGATGCACCAGAACACAGATATGACTTGATGCAATCTTGCGGGTTTGTGGCCAGCTCACAAAAAAAGTGAGTTGAAAAACTGAGCTCAACTTCTCTAGAATTCACAAACCTGCAGAGTTATAATGGACAACTATCGTCCAAAATCTGTTGAAGGAAGGAAACAATGAGGACGTTAATTCGACGCAGGATTTCAGGAAACATATTTCAAGAAGTAGATTGGAATCGCATTTTAAGCACAGGAAATGCAGTGCAATTTTGACATCGATACACTTGGCCAAAAATGGTGTATGTGTTTTCCCGCAATATATTTATCTAAACATGTATAAGCCCTTTTTGACCAGCCAAGCAAGTGGGCAATGCAAATCCTCACTACAAAGTAGTCTCATTTCCAACTGGTTAAACAGAACATGCAAAAAAAATATTGTAAACACTAGAAAGGCAGCACAGCTGTGTGGAACAGGAAGTCTTGTGACAATGATGGGCGGGATGTAAATTGACAAGAGCCACTCTGGAGAAGTCCATGGTGTTTCCTAAAACATCTAAAAACAGAGCTACAGAGCCTAGGGTACTTCCACTCATGGGCTATTACATTGGGCAAACAGAAAATCAACAAGAAACAGACACACCACAGTTTAGGGCTGCTCTGTTTACAACAAAATCAACTTCAGTACACCTTAAATATCCAAGGACAGAAAAAAAGATAGATAAAGAAGTTGTGGTACTTACATACTATGGAATATCCCTCTGCCATGGAATCAATGTCATAAAGCCAGTAGCAGCATAATGACTGGATTTAGGTACGTTGTTTCTAAGTGAAATATGAAACACAGAAAAAGAAACTTATCATAAGATATCACTTATGAAGGGTATGTAAACATGGATACACATGAGCTGAATTAGAAAACAGAACAGAGTCTCACGATTAGAAAAAAAAATAACTCTTATATCTGCTTAAACGGAAAGGTGAGGTGGGGTGGTGCATAAAAACAGAGGTTGATATTAGCACAGGTACAATTCCATAAACCAATCGTGTAATAGACAAGACCTACTCCTTGCTCAGTGAACTGGACTCAACATCCCCTTTTCCCTGCAGAGGCATATATCTGACTAGTATGAATTTTCATTCCTATGTATTCAAATATGTCCGTAAGGGAATCAAACGTGTATAGAGTGGCATAAACACGGTAGTGAACATCAGCTCAACCCCATTATAAAAATTAATTTAGATAACATTACACAAATACAACCAAATTCTTACAAAATTCATTCAGGGGCTCTGAAGCAACCTGGATTGACCACATCAACACCCACAGGTGGATGAGACATAACGCTGGACACTTGGGGCTGAGAGCATTGGTGAGGTTGTGAGCAAATGCAGACCATTTAAAGCAATAAAGCATGCAACCCATTCCATGGGTCCCAACACTCTAGATTCAAGGGAATCTTATTACTGCTACAAAATGCATGGGACACCCAGAGGGTGGGACAACGTGTGATCCGGACCGCTTTATAAAACCCTCCTTTTTCCTCTCCTTGTGCTCGGGTTTGCCATTCCCGTCACTTTACTATTCATCTCCCCTCTTGGAGAATCAGCACACTTAAACTCATATTTCACGCTGTTCACAAATTGTGTGCAGGATGAAAGGAACGAAGTGGAACCAATGAGAGATTTGCGGTGATCATTTGGATGGGCATACGGCAATGTAATTTCCCATGATGAAGAAGAGTTAACCGAAACCTCATTCTGCTGCCTCAGAACCCAGATAGGGCCTGAAGCAACCCTACGGGTCTGTGGCAAGCTCAGAAAAAAAGCGAGTTGAAAAATGGAGCTCAGGGTCTCAGGAATTCACCAACTTTCAGAGTTATAAGGGACAACTATCGTCCAAAAATCTGTTGGGGGAAGGAAACGAGGAGGACCGGAAATTGAGGCAGGACTGCAGGAAACATATTTGAAGAGGTAGATAGGAATCGCGTTTAAGCCCAGGAAATGTGGCACAACTTCGACAATGATGCACTTGTCCAAAAGGGCCTATGTGCTTTTTCCTCAATATATTCAAGAAAACACGCATAAGCACATTTTGGCCAATGAATCAAGTGGGCAATGCAAAGCCGGACGACCAATAATCTCAATTCCCACTGGTCACACAGAACATCCGAAAAAAAATGTAAAATCTAGAAATGCAGCACAGCCGTGTGGAACAGTGACACTTGTTACGCTGATGGGAAGGACGTAAATTGCCAAGAGCCACTCTGCACAAGTCCATCGTGTTTCCTAAAACACCTGATAACTGAGCTACAGAGCTCAGGGTACTCCCACTCATGGGAGTGTACATTGGGAAAAACTGAAAATCAACAAGAAAAAACAACCCCAAAGTTTAGGGCTGCGTTGTTTACAAAAAAATCGACTTCAGTACACCTTAAATATGCCAGGAAAGACAAAAGTGGATAAAGAAGTTGTGGTACTTACGTACTACGGGATATCCCTCAGCCATGGAATCAATGTCATAAAGACAGTAGCAGCAAAAGGACTGGATTAAGGTACGATGATTCTAAGGGAAATAAGTAACACAGAAAAAGAAACTTCTCATAAGCTATCACTTATGAAGGGGATGTAAACATGGCTACACATGAGCTGAATTAGAAAACAGAACAGAGTCCCACATTTAGGGAAAAAAAAACCCTTATGCCTGCTCTAGGGGAAAGGTGAGGTGGCTTGATGCATAAAACCAGAGTTTGATATTAGCACAGGTAGCGTTCCATAAAACAAATGTGTAATAGACAAGACCTACTCCTTGCTCAGTGAACTGAACGCAACATCCCCTATTCCCTGCAGATTAATATATCTGACTAGAAAGAATCTTAATACCTATGTATTGCTATGTCTCCGTAAGGGAATCAAGAGTGTATAGAGTAGCATAAACACGGCAGTGAAAATCAGCTCAAGCCCATTATAAAAATAAATTTCAATCTACAACACAAAAAGAGCGAAATCCTTACGGAATTCGTTAAGGGGCTCTGATGCAATTGGGACTGACCACATCTACACCCACAGCTGGATGAGACATAAGGCTGGACACATGGGGCTGAGAGGATTGGTGAGGTTTTGTGAGCAAATGCAGACCATTTAAAGCAATAATGCGTGCAACCCATTCCTTGGGTCTCAACTCTCTGGGGTCCAGGGAATCTTATTGCAGCTGAAACATGCATGAGAAACCCAGAGGATGGGACAATGTGTGATCTGGACAGGTTTCTAAAATACACCTCCTTTATCATCTCCTTGTGCTCAGGTTCACCATTCCAGCCACTTTACTATAAATCTCCCCGCCTAGAGAGTCAGTGCCTTTAACCTCCTGTTTCACACAGTTTGCAATTTGTGCAGAGCTTAAAAGGGAATAGGGGGAACCAATGAGAGACATGCTGTAAGCATTTGGATGGGCACGCATCACTCTAATTTCCCATCTTAATTATATTAAACCAAATGCTCAGCGTGATGCACCAGAACACAGATATGACTTGATGCAATCTTGCGGGTTTGTGGCCAGCTCACAAAAAAAGTGAGTTGAAAAACTGAGCTCAAGTTCTCTAGAATTCACAAACCTGCAGAGTTATAATGGACAACTATCGTCCAAAATCTGTTGAAGGAAGGAAACAATGAGGACGTTAATTCGACGCAGGATTTCAGGAAACATATTTCAAGAAGTAGATTGGAATCGCATTTTAAGCACAGGAAATGCAGTGCAATTTTGACATCGATACACTTGGCCAAAAATGGTGTATGTGTTTTCCCGCAATATATTTATCTAAACATGTATAAGCCCTTTTTGACCAGCCAAGCAAGTGGGCAATGCAAATCCTCACTACAAAGTAGTCTCATTTCCAACTGGTTAAACAGAACATGCAAAAAAAATATTGTAAACACTAGAAAGGCAGCACAGCTGTGTGGAACAGGAAGTCTTGTGACAATGATGGGCGGGATGTAAATTGACAAGAGCCACTCTGGAGAAGTCCATGGTGTTTCCTAAAACATCTAAAAACAGAGCTACAGAGCCTAGGGTACTTCCACTCATGGGCTATTACATTGGGCAAACAGAAAATCAACAAGAAACAGACACACCACAGTTTAGGGCTGCTCTGTTTACAACAAAATCAACTTCAGTACACCTTAAATATCCAAGGACAGAAAAAAAGATAGATAAAGAAGTTGTGGTACTTACATACTATGGAATATCCCTCTGCCATGGAATCAATGTCATAAAGCCAGTAGCAGCATAATGACTGGATTTAGGTACGTTGTTTCTAAGTGAAATATGAAACACAGAAAAAGAAACTTATCATAAGATATCACTTATGAAGGGTATGTAAACATGGATACACATGAGCTGAATTAGAAAACAGAACAGAGTCTCACGATTAGAAAAAAAAAATAACTCTTATATCTGCTTAAACGGAAAGGTGAGGTGGGGTGGTGCATAAAAACAGAGGTTGATATTAGCACAGGTACAATTCCATAAACCAATCGTGTAATAGACAAGACCTACTCCTTGCTCAGTGAACTGGACTCAACATCCCCTTTTCCCTGCAGAGGCATATATCTGACTAGTATGAATTTTCATTCCTATGTATTCAAATATGTCCGTAAGGGAATCAAACGTGTATAGAGTGGCATAAACACGGTAGTGAACATCAGCTCAACCCCATTATAAAAATTAATTTAGATAACATTACACAAATACAACCAAATTCTTACAAAATTCATTCAGGGGCTCTGAAGCAACCTGGATTGACCACATCAACACCCACAGGTGGATGAGACATAACGCTGGACACTTGGGGCTGAGAGCATTGGTGAGGTTGTGAGCAAATGCAGACCATTTAAAGCAATAAAGCATGCAACCCATTCCATGGGTCCCAACACTCTAGATTCAAGGGAATCTTATTACTGCTACAAAATGCATGGGACACCCAGAGGGTGGGACAACGTGTGATCCGGACCGCTTTATAAAACCCTCCTTTTTCCTCTCCTTGTGCTCGGGTTTGCCATTCCCGTCACTTTACTATTCATCTCCCCTCTTGGAGAATCAGCACACTTAAACTCATATTTCACGCTGTTCACAAATTGTGTGCAGGATGAAAGGAACGAAGTGGAACCAATGAGAGATTTGCGGTGATCATTTGGATGGGCATACGGCAATGTAATTTCCCATGATGAAGAAGAGTTAACCGAAACCTCATTCTGCTGCCTCAGAACCCAGATAGGGCCTGAAGCAACCCTACGGGTCTGTGGCAAGCTCAGAAAAAAAGCGAGTTGAAAAATGGAGCTCAGGGTCTCAGGAATTCACCAACTTTCAGAGTTATAAGGGACAACTATCGTCCAAAAATCTGTTGGGGGAAGGAAACGAGGAGGACCGGAAATTGAGGCAGGACTGCAGGAAACATATTTGAAGAGGTAGATAGGAATCGCGTTTAAGCCCAGGAAATGTGGCACAACTTCGACAATGATGCACTTGTCCAAAAGGGCCTATGTGCTTTTTCCTCAATATATTCAAGAAAACACGCATAAGCACATTTTGGCCAATGAATCAAGTGGGCAATGCAAAGCCGGACGACCAATAATCTCAATTCCCACTGGTCACACAGAACATCCGAAAAAAAATGTAAAATCTAGAAATGCAGCACAGCCGTGTGGAACAGTGACACTTGTTACGCTGATGGGAAGGACGTAAATTGCCAAGAGCCACTCTGCACAAGTCCATCGTGTTTCCTAAAACACCTGATAACTGAGCTACAGAGCTCAGGGTACTCCCACTCATGGGAGTGTACATTGGGAAAAACTGAAAATCAACAAGAAAAAACAACCCCAAAGTTTAGGGCTGCGTTGTTTACAAAAAAATCGACTTCAGTACACCTTAAATATGCCAGGAAAGACAAAAGTGGATAAAGAAGTTGTGGTACTTACGTACTACGGGATATCCCTCAGCCATGGAATCAATGTCATAAAGACAGTAGCAGCAAAAGGACTGGATTAAGGTACGATGATTCTAAGGGAAATAAGTAACACAGAAAAAGAAACTTCTCATAAGCTATCACTTATGAAGGGGATGTAAACATGGCTACACATGAGCTGAATTAGAAAACAGAACAGAGTCCCACATTTAGGGAAAAAAAAACCCTTATGCCTGCTCTAGGGGAAAGGTGAGGTGGCTTGATGCATAAAACCAGAGTTTCATATTAGCACAGGTAGCGTTCCATAAAACAAATGTGTAATAGACAAGACCTACTCCTTGCTCAGTGAACTGAACGCAACATCCCCTATTCCCTGCAGATTAATATATCTGACTAGAAAGAATCTTAATACCTATGTATTGCTATGTCTCCGTAAGGGAATCAAGAGTGTATAGAGTAGCATAAACACGGCAGTGAAAATCAGCTCAAGCCCATTATAAAAATAAATTTCAATCTACAACACAAAAAGAGCGAAATCCTTACGGAATTCGTTAAGGGGCTCTGATGCAATTGGGACTGACCACATCTACACCCACAGCTGGATGAGACATAAGGCTGGACACATGGGGCTGAGAGGATTGGTGAGGTTTTGTGAGCAAATGCAGACCATTTAAAGCAATAATGCGTGCAACCCATTCCTTGGGTCTCAACTCTCTGGGGTCCAGGGAATCTTATTGCAGCTGAAACATGAATGAGAAACCCAGAGGATGGGACAATGTGTGATCTGGACAGGTTTCTAAAATACACCTCCTTTATCATCTCCTTGTGCTCAGGTTCACCATTCCAGCCACTTTACTATAAATCTCCCCGCCTAGAGAGTCAGTGCCTTTAACCTCCTGTTTCACACAGTTTGCAATTTGTGCAGAGCTTAAAAGGGAATAGGGGGAACCAATGAGAGACATGCTGTAAGCATTTGGATGGGCACGCATCACTCTAATTTCCCATCTTAATTATATTAAACCAAATGCTCAGCGTGATGCACCAGAACACAGACATGACTTGATGCAATCTTGCGGGTTTGTGGCCAGCTCACAAAAAAAGTGAGTTGAAAAACTGAGCTCAAGTTCTCTAGAATTCACAAACCTGCAGAGTTATAATGGACAACTATCGTCCAAAATCTGTTGAAGGAAGGAAACAATGAGGACGTTAATTCGACGCAGGATTTCAGGAAACATATTTCAAGAAGTAGATTGGAATCGCATTTTAAGCACAGGAAATGCAGTGCAATTTTGACATCGATACACTTGGCCAAAAATGGTGTATGTGTTTTCCCGCAATATATTTATCTAAACATGTATAAGCCCTTTTTGACCAGCCAAGCAAGTGGGCAATGCAAATCCTCACTACAAAGTAGTCTCATTTCCAACTGGTTAAACAGAACATGCAAAAAAAATATTGTAAACACTAGAAAGGCAGCACAGCTGTGTGGAACAGGAAGTCTTGTGACAATGATGGGCGGGATGTAAATTGACAAGAGCCACTCTGGAGAAGTCCATGGTGTTTCCTAAAACATCTAAAAACAGAGCTACAGAGCCTAGGGTACTTCCACTCATGGGCTATTATATTGGGCAAACAGAAAATCAACAAGAAACAGACACACCACAGTTTAGGGCTGCTCTGTTTACAACAAAATCAACTTCAGTACACCTTAAATATCCAAGGACAGAAAAAAAGATAGATAAAGAAGTTGTGGTACTTACATACTATGGAATATCCCTCTGCCATGGAATCAATGTCATAAAGCCAGTAGCAGCATAATGACTGGATTTAGGTACGTTGTTTCTAAGTGAAATATGAAACACAGAAAAAGAAACTTATCATAAGATATCACTTATGAAGGGTATGTAAACATGGATACACATGAGCTGAATTAGAAAACAGAACAGAGTCTCATGATTAGAAAAAAAAAATAACTCTTATATCTGCTTAAACGGAAAGGTGAGGTGGGGTGGTGCATAAAAACAGAGGTTGATATTAGCACAGGTACAATTCCATAAACCAAACGTGTAATAGACAAGACCTACTCCTTGCTCAGTGAACTGGACTCAACATCCCCTTTTCCCTGCAGAGGCATATATCTGACTAGTATGAATTTTCATTCCTATGTATTCAAATATGTCCGTAAGGGAATCAAACGTGTATAGAGTGGCATAAACACGGGAGTGAACATCAGCTCAACCCCATTATAAAAATTAATTTAGATAACATTACACAAATACAACCAAATTCTTACAAAATTCATTCAGGGGCTCTGAAGCAACCTGGATTGACCACATCAACACCCACAGGTGGATGAGACATAATGCTGGACACTTGGGGCTGAGAGCATTGGTGAGGTTGTGAGCAAATGCAGACCATTTAAAGCAATAAAGCATGCAACCCATTCCATGGGTCCCAACACTCTAGATTCAAGGGAATCTTATTACTGCTACAAAATGCATGGGACACCCAGAGGGTGGGACAACGTGTGTTCCGGACCGCTTTATAAAACCCTCCTTTTTCCTCTCCTTGTGCTCGGGTTTGCCATTCCCGTCACTTTACTATTCATCTCCCCTCTTGGAGAATCAGCACACTTAAACTCATATTTCACGCTGTTCACAAATTGTGTGCAGGATGAAAGGAACGAAGTGGAACCAATGAGAGATTTGCGGTGATCATTTGGATGGGCATACGGCAATGTAATTTCCCATCATGAAGAAGAGTTAACCGAAACCTCATTCTGCTGCCTCAGAACCCAGATAGGGCCTGAAGCAACCCTACGGGTCTGTGGCAAGCTCAGAAAAAAAGCGAGTTGAAAAGTGGAGCTCAGGGTCTCAGGAATTCACCAACTTTCAGAGTTATAAGGGACAACTATCGTCCAAAAATCTGTTGGGGGAAGGAAACGAGGAGGACCGGAAATTGAGGCAGGACTGCAGGAAACATATTTGAAGAGGTAGATAGGAATCGCGTTTAAGCCCAGGAAATGTGGCACAACTTCGACAATGATGCACTTGTCCAAAAGGGCCTATGTGATTTTTCCTCAATATATTCAAGAAAACACGCATAAGCACATTTTGGCCAATGAATCAAGTGGGCAATGCAAAGCTGGACGACCAATAATCTCAATTCCCACTGGTCACACAGAACATCCGAAAAAAATGTAAAATCTAGAAATGCAGCACAGCCGTGTGGAACAGTGACACTTGTTACGCTGATGGGAAGGACGTAAATTGCCAAGAGCCACTCTGCACAAGTCCATCGTGTTTCCTAAAACACCTGATAACTGAGCTACAGAGCTCAGGGTACTCCCACTCATGGGAGTGTACATTGGGAAAAACTGAAAATCAACAAGAAAAAACAACCCCAAAGTTTAGGGCTGCGTTGTTTACAAGAAAATCGACTTCAGTACAACTTAAATATGCCAGGAAAGACAAAAGTGGATAAAGAAGTTGTGGTACTTACGTACTACGGGATATCCCTCAGCCATGGAATCAATGTCATAAAGACAGTAGCAGCAAAAGGACTGGATTAAGGTACGATGATTCTAAGGGAAATAAGTAACACAGAAAAAGAAACTTCTCGTAAGCTATCACTTATGAAGGGGATGTAAACATGGCTACACATGAGCTGAATTAGAAAACAGAACAGAGTCCCACATTTAGGGAAAAAAAAAACCCTTATGCCTGCTCTAGGGGAAAGGTGAGGTGGCTTGATGCATAAAACCAGAGTTTGATATTAGCACAGGTAGCGTTCCATAAAACAAATGTGTAATAGACAAGACCTACACCTTGCTCAGTGAACTGAACGCAACATCCCCTATTCCCTGCAGATTAATATATCTGACTAGAAAGAATCTTAATACCTATGTATTGCTATGTCTCCGTAAGGGAATCAAGAGTGTATAGAGTAGCATAAACACGGCAGTGAAAATCAGCTCAAGCCCATTATAAAAATAAATTTCAATCTACAACACAAAAAGAGCGAAATCCTTACGGAATTCGTTAAGGGGCTCTGATGCAATTGGGACTGACCACATCTACACCCACAGCTGGATGAGACATAAGGCTGGACACATGGGGCTGAGAGGATTGGTGAGGTTTTGTGAGCAAATGCAGACCATTTAAAGCAATAATGCGTGCAACCCATTCCTTGGGTCTCAACTCTCTGGGGTCCAGGGAATCTTATTGCAGCTGAAACATGCATGAGAAACCCAGAGGATGGGACAATGTGTGATCTGGACAGGTTTCTAAAATACACCTCCTTTATCATCTCCTTGTGCTCAGGTTCACCATTCCAGCCACTTTACTATAAATCTCCCCGCCTAGAGAGTCAGTGCCTTTAACCTCCTGTTTCACACAGTTTGCAATTTGTGCAGAGCTTAAAAGGGAATAGGGGGAACCAATGAGAGACATGCTGTAAGCATTTGGATGGGCACGCATCACTCTAATTTCCCATCTTAATTATATTAAACCAAATGCTCAGCGTGATGCACCAGAACACAGATATGACTTGATGCAATCTTGCGGGTTTGTGGCCAGCTCACAAAAAAAGTGAGTTGAAAAACTGAGCTCAAGTTCTCTAGAATTCACAAACCTGCAGAGTTATAATGGACAACTATCGTCCAAAATCTGTTGAAGGAAGGAAACAATGAGGACGTTAATTCGACGCAGGATTTCAGGAAACATATTTCAAGAAGTAGATTGGAATCGCATTTTAAGCACAGGAAATGCAGTGCAATTTTGACATCGATACACTTGGCCAAAAATGGTGTATGTGTTTTCCCGCAATATATTTATCTAAACATGTATAAGCCCTTTTTGACCAGCCAAGCAAGTGGGCAATGCAAATCCTCACTACAAAGTAGTCTCATTTCCAACTGGTTAAACAGAACATGCAAAAAAAATATTGTAAACACTAGAAAGGCAGCACAGCTGTGTGGAACAGGAAGTCTTGTGACAATGATGGGCGGGATGTAAATTGACAAGAGCCACTCTGGAGAAGTCCATGGTGTTTCCTAAAACATCTAAAAACAGAGCTACAGAGCCTAGGGTACTTCCACTCATGGGCTATTACATTGGGCAAACAGAAAATCAACAAGAAACAGACACACCACAGTTTAGGGCTGCTCTGTTTACAACAAAATCAACTTCAGTACACCTTAAATATCCAAGGACAGAAAAAAAGATAGATAAAGAAGTTGTGGTACTTACATACTATGGAATATCCCTCTGCCTTGGAATCAATGTCATAAAGCCAGTAGCAGCATAATGACTGGATTTAGGTACGTTGTTTCTAAGTGAAATATGAAACACAGAAAAAGAAACTTATCATAAGATATCACTTATGAAGGGTATGTAAACATGGATACACATGAGCTGAATTAGAAAACAGAACAGAGTCTCACGATTAGAAAAAAAAAATAACTCTTATATCTGCTTAAACGGAAAGGTGAGGTGGGGTGGTGCATAAAAACAGAGGTTGATATTAGCACAGGTACAATTCCATAAACCAATCGTGTAATAGACAAGACCTACTCCTTGCTCAGTGAACTGGACTCAACATCCCCTTTTCCCTGCAGAGGCATATATCTGACTAGTATGAATTTTCATTCCTATGTATTCAAATATGTCCGTAAGGGAATCAAACGTGTATAGAGTGGCATAAACACGGGAGTGAACATCAGCTCAACCCCATTATAAAAATTAATTTAGATAACATTACACAAATACAACCAAATTCTTACAAAATTCATTCAGGGGCTCTGAAGCAACCTGGATTGACCACATCAACACCCACAGGTGGATGAGACATAACGCTGGACACTTGGGGCTGAGAGCATTGGTGAGGTTGTGAGCAAATGCAGACCATTTAAAGCAATAAAGCATGCAACCCATTCCATGGGTCCCAACACTCTAGATTCAAGGGAATCTTATTACTGCTACAAAATGCATGGGACACCCAGAGGGTGGGATAACGTGTGATCCGGACCGCTTTATAAAACCCTCCTTTTTCCTCTCCTTGTGCTCGGGTTTGCCATTCCAGTCACTTTACTATTCATCTCCCCTCTTGGAGAATCAGCACATTTAACCTCATGTTTCACACTCTTCACAAATTGTGTGCAGGATGAAAGGAACGAAGTGGAACCAATGAGAGATTTGCGGTGATCATTTGGATGGCCATATGGCAATCTAATTTCCCATCATGAAGAAGAGTTAACCGAAACCTCATTCTGCTGCCTCAGAACCCAGATAGGGCCTGAAGCACACCTACGGGTCTGTGGCAAGCTCAGAAAAAAAAGCGAGTTGAAAAATGGAGCTCAGGGTCTCAGGAATTCCCAAACTTTCAGAGTTATAAGGGACAACTATCGTCCAAAAATCTGTTGGGGGAAGGAAACGAGGAGGACCGGAAATTGAGGCAGGAATGCAGGAAACATATTTGAAGAGGTAGATAGGAATCGCGTTTAAGCCCAGGAAATGTGGCACAACTTCGACAATGATGCACTTGTCCAAAAGGGCCTATGTGCTTTTTCCTCAATATATTCAAGAAAACACCCATAAGCACATTTTGGCCAATGAATCAAGTGGGCAATGCAAAGCCGGATGACCAATATCTCAATTCCCACTGGTCACACAGAACATCCGAAAAAAAATGTAAAATCTAGAAATGCAGCACAGCTGTGTGGTACAGTGACACTTGTTACGCTGATGGGAAGGACGTAAATTGCCAAGAGCCACTCTGCACAAGTCCATCGTGTTTCCTAAAACACCTGATAACTGAGCTACAGAGCTCAGGGTACTCCCACTCATGGGAGTATACATTGGGAAAAACGGAAAATCAACAAGAAAAAACAACCCCAAAGTTTAGGGCTGCGTTGTTTACAAAAAAATCGACTTCAGTACACCTTAAATATGCCAGGAAAGACAAAAGTGGATAAAGAAGTTGTGGTACTTACGTACTACGGGATATCCCTCAGCCATGGAATCAATGTCATAAAGAGAGTAGCAGCAAAAAGACTGGATTAAGGTACGATGATTCTAAGGGAAATAAGTAACACAGAAAAAGAAACTTCTCATAAGCTATCACTTATGAAGGGAATGTAAACATGGCTACACATGAGCTGAATTAGAAAACAGAACAGAGTCCCACATTTAGGGGAAAAAATACCCTTATGCCTGCTATAGGGGAAAGGTGAGGTGGCTTGATGCATAAAACCAGAGTTTAATATTAGCACAGGTAGCGTTCCATAAAACAAATGTGTAATAGACAAGACCTACTCCTTGCTCAGTGAACTGAACGCAACATCCCCTATTCCCTGCAGATTAATATATCTGACTAGAAAGAATCTTAATACCTATGTATTGCTATGTCTCCGTAAGGGAATCAAGAGTGTATAGAGTGGCATAAACACGGCAGTGAAAATCAGCTCAAGCCCATTATAAAAATAAATTTCCATCCACAACACAAAAAGAGCGAAATCCTTACGGAATTCGTTAAGGGGCTCTGATGCAATTGGGACTGACCACATCTACACCCACAGCTGGATGAGACATAAGGCTGGACACATGGGGCTGAGAGGATTGGTGAGGTTTTGTGAGCAAATGCAGACCATTTAAAGCAATAATGTGTGCAACCCATTCCTTGGGTCTCAACTCTCTGGGGTCCAGGGAATCTTATTGCAGCTGAAACATGCATGAGAAACCCAGAGGATGGGACAATGGGAGATCTGGACAAGTTTCTAAAATACACCTCCTTTATCATCTCCTTGTGCTCAGGTTCACCATTCCAGCCACTTTACTATAAATCTCCCCGCCTAGAGAGTCAGTGCCTTTAACCTCCTGTTTCACACAGTTTGCAATTTGTGCAGAGCTTAAAAGGAAATAGGGGGAACCAATGAGAGACATGCTGTAAGCATTTGGATGGGCACGCACCACTCTAATTTCCCATCATGAATTATATTAAACCAAATGCTCAGCGTGATGCACCACAACACAGATATGACTTGACGCAATCTGGCGGGTTTGTGGCCAGCTCACAAAAAAACTGAGTTGAAAAACTGAGCTCAAGTTCTCTAGAATTCACAAACCTGCAGAGTTTTAATGGACAACTATCATCCAAAATCTGTTGAAGGAGGGAAACAATGAGGACGTTAATTCGACGCAGGATTTCAGGAAACATATTTCAAGAAGTAGATTGGAATCGCATTTTAAGCACAGGAAATGCAGTGCAATTTTGACATCGATACACTTGGCCAAAAATGGTGTATGTGTTTTCCCGCAATATATTTATCTAAACACGTATAAGCCCTTTTTGACCAGCCAAGCAAGTGGGCAATGCAAATCCTCACTACAAAGTAGTCTCATTTCCAACTGGTTAAACAGAACATGCAAAAAAAAAATATTGTAAACACTAGAAAGGCAGCACAGCTGTGTGGAACAGGAAGTCTTGTGACAATGATGGGCGGGATGTAAATTGACAAGAGCCACTCTGGAGAAGTCCATGGTGTTTCCTAAAACATCTAAAAACAGAGCTACAGAGCCTAGGGTACTTCCACTCATGGGCTAATACATAGGGCAAACAGAAAATCAACAATAAACAGACACACCACAGTTTAGGGCTGCTCTGTTTACAACAAAATCAACTTCAGTACACCTTAAATGTCCAAGGACAGAAAAAAAAATAGATAAAGATGTTGTGGTACTTACATACTATGGAATATCCCTCAGCCATGGAATCAATGTCATAAAGCCAGTAGCAGCATAATGACTGGATTTAGGTACGTTGTTTCTAAGTGAAATATGAAACACAGAAAAAGAAACTTATCATAAGATATCACTTATGAAGGGTATGTAAACATGGATACACATGAGCTGAATTAGAAAACAGAACAGAGTCTCACGTTTAGAAAAAAAAAATAACTCTTATATCTGCTTAAACGGAAAGGTGAGGAGGGGTGGTGCATAAAAACAGAGGTTGATATTAGCACAGGTACAATTCCATAAACCAAACGTGTAATAGTCAAGACCTACTCCTTGCTCAGTGAACTGGACTCAACATCCCCTTTTCCCTGCAGAGGAATATATCTGACTAGTATGAATTTTCATTCCTATGTATTCAAATATGTCCGTAAGGGAATCAAACGTGTATAGAGTGGCATAAACACGGTAGTGAACATCAGCTCAACCCCATTATAAAAATTAATTTAGATAACATTACACAAATACAACCAAATTCTTACAAAATTCATTCAGGGGCTCTGAAGCAACCTGGATTGACCACATCAACACCCACAGGTGGATGAGACATAACGCTGGACACTTGGGGCTGAGAGCATTGGTGAGGTTGTGAGCAAATGCAGACCATTTAAAGCAATAAAGCATGCAACCCATTCCATGGGTCCCAACACTCTATATTCAAGGGAATCTTATTACGGCTACAAAATGCATGGGACACCCAGAGGGTGGGACAACGTGTGATCCGGACCGCTTTATAAAACCCTCCTTTTTCCTCTCCTTGTGCTCGGGTTTGCCATTCCCGTCACTTTACTATTCATCTCCCCTCTTGGAGAATCAGCACACTTAAACTCATATTTCACGCTGTTCACAAATTGTGTGCAGGATGAAAGGAACGAAGTGGAACCAATGAGAGATTTGCGGTGATCATTTGGATGGGCATATGGCAATCTAATTTCCCATCATGAAGAAGAGTTAACCGAAACCTCATTCTGCTGCCTCAGAACCCAGATAGGGCCTGAAGCAACCCTACGGGTCTGTGGCAAGCTCAGAAAAAAAGCGAGTTGAAAAATGGAGCTCAGGGTCTCAGGAATTCACCAACTTTCAGAGTTATAAGGGACAACTATCGTCCAAAAATCTGTTGGGGGAAGGAAACGAGGAGGACCGGAAATTGAGGCAGAACTGCAGGAAACATATTTGAAGAGGTAGATAGGAATCGCGTTTAAGCCCAGGAAATGTGGCACAACTTCGACAATGATGCACTTGTCCAAAAGGGCCTATGTGCCTTTTCCTCAATATATTCAAGAAAACGCGCATAAGCACATTTTGGCCAATGAATCAAGTGGGCAATGCAAAGCCGGACGACCAATAATCTCAATTCCCACTGGTCACACAGAACATCCGAAAAAAAATGTAAAATCTAGAAATGCAGCACAGCCGTGTGGAACAGTGACACTTGTTACGCTGATGGGAAGGACGTAAATTGCCAAGAGCCACTCTGCACAAGTCCATCGTGTTTCCTAAAACACCTGATAACTGAGCTACAGAGCTCAGGGTACTCCCACTCATGGGAGTGTACATTGGGAAAAACTGAAAATCAACAAGAAAAAACAACCCCAATTCTTAGGGCTGCTTTGTTTACAAAAAAATCGACTTCAGTACACCTTAAATATGCCAGGAAAGACAAAAGTGGATAAAGAAGTTGTGGTACTTACGTACTACGGGATATCCCTCAGCCATGGAATCAATGTCATAAAGACAGTAGCAGCAAAAGGACTGGATTAAGGTACGATGATTCTAAGGGAAATAAGTAACACAGAAAAAGAAACTTCTCATAAGCTATCACTTATGAAGGGAATGTAAACATGGCTACACATGAGCTGAATTAGAAAACAGAACAGAGTCCCACATTTAGGGAAAAAAAAAACCCTTATGCCTGCTCTAGGGGAAAGGTGAGGTGGCTTGATGCATAAAACCAGAGTTTGATATTAGCACAGGTAGCGTTCCATAAAACAAATGTGTAATAGACAAGACCTACTCCTTGCTCAGTGAACAGAACGCCACATCCCCTATTCCCTGCAGATTAATATATCTGACTAGAAAGAATCTTAATACCTATGTATTGCTATGTCTCCGTAAGGGAATCAAGAGTGTATAGAGTGGCATAAACACGGCAGTGAAAATCAGCTCAAGCCCATTATAAAAATAAATTTCCATCTACAACACAAAAAGAGCGAAATCCTTACGGAATTCGTTAAGGGGCTCTGATGCAATTGGGACTGACCACATCTACACCCACAGCTGGATGAGACATAAGGCTGGACACATGGGGCTGAGAGGATTGGTGAGGTTTTGTGAGCAAATGCAGACCATTTAAAGCAATAATGCGTGCAACCCATTCCTTGGGTCTCAACTCTCTGGGGTCCAGGGAATCTTATTGCAGCTGAAACATGCATGAGAAACCCAGAGGATGGGACAATGTGTGATCTGGACAGGTTTCTAAAATACACCTCCTTTATCATCTCCTTGTGCTCAGGTTCACCATTCCAGCCACTTTACTATAAATCTCCCCGCCTAGAGAGTCAGTGCCTTTAACCTCCTGTTTCACACAGTTTGCAATTTGTGCAGAGCTTAAAAGGAAATAGGGGGAACCAATGAGAGACATGCTGTAAGCATTTGGATGGGCACGCACCACTCTAATTTCCCATCATGAATTATATTAAACCAAATGCTCAGCGTGATGCACCAGAACACAGATATGACTTGACGCAATCTTGCGTGTTTGTGGCCAGCTCACAAAAAAAGTGAGTTGAAAAACTGTGCTCAAGTTCTCTAGAATTCACAAACCTGCAGAGTTATAATGGACAACTATCGTCCAAAATCTGTTGAAGGAGGGAAACAATGAGGACGTTAATTCGACGCAGGATTTCAGGAAACATATTTCAAGAAGTAGATTGGAATCGCATTTTAAGCACAGGAAATGCAGTGCAATTTTGACATCGATACACTTGGCCAAAAATGGTGTATGTGTTTTCCCGCAATATATTTATCTAAACACGTATAAGCCCTTTTTGCCCAGCCAAGCAAGTGGGCAATGCAAATCCTCACTACAAAGTAGTCTCATTTCCAACTGGTTAAACAGAACATGCAAAAAAAATATTGTAAACACTAGAAAGGCAGCACAGCTGTGTGGAACAGGAAGTCTTGTGACAATGATGGGCGGGATGTAAATTGACAAGAGCCACTCTGGAGAAGTCCATGGTGTTTCCTAAAACATCTAAAAACAGAGCTACAGAGCCTAGGGTACTTCCACTCATGGGCTACTACATTGGGCAAACAGAAAATCAACAAGAAACAGACACACCACAGTTTAGGGCTGCTCTGTTTACAACAAAATCAACTTCAGTACACCTTAAGTATCCAAGGACAGAAAAAAAAATAGATAAAGAGGTTGTGTTACTTATATACTATGGAATATCCCTCAGCCATGGAATCAATGTCATAAAGCCAGTAGCAGCATAATGACTGGATTTAGGTACGTTGTTTCTAAGTGAAATATGAAACACAGAAAAAGAAATTTATCATAAGATACCACTTATGAAGGGTATGTAAATATGGATACTCATGAGATGTATTAGAAAACAGAACAGAGTCTCACGTTTAGAAAAAAAAATAACTCTTATATCTGCTTAAACGGAAAGGTGAGGTGGGGTGGTGCATAAAAACAGAGTTTGATATTAGCACAGGTACAATTCCATAAACCAAACGTGTAATAGACAAGACCTACTCCTTGCTCAGTGAACTGGACTCAACATCCCCTTTTCCCTGCAGAGGAATATATCTGACTAGTATGAATTTTCATTCCTATGTATTCAAATATGTCCGTAAGGGAATCAAACGTGTATAGAGTGGCATAAACACGGGAGTGAACATCAGCTCAACCCCATTATAAAAATTAATTTAGATAACATTACACAAATACAACCAAATTCTTACGAAAATCATTCAGGGGCTCTGAAGCAACCTGGATTGACCACATCAACACCCACAGGTGGATGAGACATAACGCTGGACACTCGGGGCTGAGAGCATTGGTGAGGTTGTGAGCAAATGCAGACCATTTAAAGCAATAAAGCATGCAACCCATTCCATGGGTCCCAAAACTCTAGATTCAAGGGAATCTTATTACTGGTACAAAATGCATGGGACCCCCAGAGGGTGGGACAACGTGTGATCCGGACCGCTTTATAAAACCCTCCTTTTTCCTCTCCTTGTGTTCGGGTTTGCCATTCCAGTCACTTTACTATTCATCTCCCCTCTTGGAGAATCAGCAAATTTAACCTCATGTTTCACACTGTTCACAAATTGTGTGCAGGATGAAAGGAACGAAGTGGAATCAAAGAGAGATTTGCGGTGATCATTTGGACGGGCATATGGCAATCTAATTTCCCATCATGAAGAAGAGTTAACCCAAACCTCATTCTGCTGCCTTAGAATCCAGATAGGGCCTGAAGCAAACCTACGGGTCTGTGGCAAGCTCACAAAAAAAGAGAGTTGAAAAATGGAGCTCAGGGTCTCAGGAATTCACAAACTTTCAGAGTTATAAGGGACAACTATCGTCCAAAAATCTGTTGGGGGAAGGAAACGAGGAGGACCGGAAATTGAGGCAGGACTGCAGGAAACATATTTGAAGAGGTAGATAGGAATCGTGTTTAAGCCCAGGAAATGTGGCACAACTTCGACAATGATGCACTTGTCCAAAAGGGCGTATGTGCTTTTTCCTCAATATATTCAAGAAAACACGCATACACACATTTTGGCCAATGAATCAAGTGGGCAATAAAAAGCCAGACGACCAATAATCTCAATTCCCACTGGTCACACAGAACATCCAAAAAATGTAAAATCTAGAAATGCAGCACTGCCGTGTGGAACAGTAACACTTGTTACGCTGATGGGAAGGACGTAAATTGCCAAGAGCCACTCTGCACAAGTCCATCGTGTTTCCTAAAACACCTGATAACTGAGCTACAGAGCTCAGGGTACTCCAACTCATGGGAGTATACATTGGGAAAAACTGAAAATCAACAAGAAAAAACAACCCCAAAGTTTACGGCTGCATTGTTTACAAAAAAATCGACTTCAGTACACCTTAAATATGCCAGGAAAGACAAAAGTGGATAAAGAAGTGGTGGTACTTACGTACTACGGGATATCCCTCAGCCATGGAATCAATGTCATAAAGACAGTAGCAGCAAAAGGACTGGATTAAGGTACGATGATTCTAAGGGAAATAAGTAACACAGAAAAAGAAACTTCTCATAAGCTATCACTTATGAAGGGAATGTAAACATGGCTACACATGAGCTGAATTAGAAAACAGAACAGAGTCCCACATTTAGGGAAAAAAAAAACCCTTATGCCTGCTCTAGGGGAAAGGTGAGGTGGCTGGAAGCATAAAGCCAGAGTTTGATATTAGCACAGGTAGCGTTCCATAAAACAAATGTGTAATACACAAGACCTACTCCTTGCTCAGTGATCTGAACGCAACATCCCCTATTCCCTGCAGATTAATATATCTGACTAGAAAGAATCTTAATACCTATGTATTGCTATGTCTCCGTAAGGGAATCAAGAGTGTATAGAGTGGCATAAACACGGCAGTGAAAATCAGCTCAAGCCCATTATAAAAATAAATTTCAATCTACAACACAAAAAGAGCGAAATCCTTACAGAATTCGTTAAGGGGCTCTGATGCAATTGGGACTGACCACATCTACACCCACAGCTGGATGAGACATAAGGCTGGACACATGGCGCTGAGAGGATTGGTGAGGTTTTGTGAGCAAATGCAGACCATTTAAAGCAATAATGCGTGCAACCCATTCCTTGGGTCTCAACTCTCTGGGGTCCAGGGAATCTTATTGCACCTGAAACATGCATGAGAAACCCAGAGGATGGGACAATGTGTGATCTGGACAGGTTTCGAAAATACACCTCCTTCATCATCTCCTTGTGCTCAGTTTCTCCATTCCAGCCACTTTACTATAAATCACCCCGCCTAGAGAGTCAGTGCCTTTAACCTCCTGTTTCACACAGTTTGCAATTTGTGCAGAGATCAGGGCAGATATTTCCACGGAGAAGGACAATACGAGATTCATTAAACAAACTTATGGTTCACCAATGGAAAGGTGTGAGGATTGGTTTCATTACGATATTGGGGTTAACAGACTTATACAAACATAGGTGAAATATATAATCACCAAAGACCTACGGAATACCAAGAGAAGACTACTCAACATTCTGTCATAACGTCCATGGGAAAAGGATCCCAGGAAGAACTGACATCTGTATATGTGTAAAAGAACCACATCTTCCACACCTGCAACATGCCAATCATTGTAATCAAACTTGCTATAATAAAAAATAAAAAATTAAATTAAAATCATGAACAAGAAGTAGTGATAAAAATTTGAGGGGCTTTCTCCTGGCACATTCCATTCTAAATTCCAATCTAGAACACGACTTCCTTTGAGGCCATGTTGCCCTAGTAATCAGATTTGTTAAGGGAGAACTGCTGCCACCTTGCGGCCGTTTCACACAACAGCAGGTTTAATCCCAGCTCTAATGGTCAGTTGATATTCAAAATCATTGCAGGCCTGTAAATGACACCTGCCATGAAAACAAATCCTGGGGTCACATATCGACCAAAAAATTCAAAGGACGTCCATATTTCAAAACGACCGTTTCAAAAGGCATATTTTACGCACAATAGTGTTTTGCTTCTTTTTCTTTCTTTCCTTTTTTTTAAAAAAACGGGAATGGAAAAAGGCATCCCTCAGAATGGGCGAAAATCGTTGCAAACGAATCAATGGACAAAGGTTTAATCTCCAATATATATAAACGGCTCATGCAGCTTAATATTAAAAAAAAACAAACAAACCAATACAAAAAATGGGCAGTAGATCTAAACAGACTTTTCTTCAAAGAAGACACAGAGATGGCCAAGATGCACATGAAAAGCTGCTCAACATCACTTATTATAGGAGAAAGGCAAATCAAAACTACAATGAGGTATCACCTCACACCTGTTAGAATCGGCATCATGAGAAAATCTACAAACAACAAATTCTGGGGAGGGTGTGGACAAAAGGAACCTTCTTCCGCTATTTGTGGGAATGTAAATTGATACAGTCACTATGGAGAACAGTATGGAGGTTCCTTTAAAAAACGAAAAGGAGAATTACCATAGGATCCAGCAATCCCACTTCTGGGCATATACCCAGAGAAAACCATAAATCACAAAGACACATTCACCACAATGTTCATTGCAGCACTATTTACAATAGCCAGGTAATGGAAGCAACCGAAATGCCCACAGACAGACGAATGGATAACGATGTGGTACATATTTAAAATGGAATATTACTCAGCCATATGAAGGAATGAAACTGGGTCATTTGTAGAGACGTTGATGGATCTAGAGACTGTCATACAGAGTGAAGTAAGTCAGAAAGAGAAAAACAAATATTTTATATTAATGCATATATGTGGAACCTAGAAAAATTGTACAGATGAACTGGTTTGCAGGGCAGAAATAGAGACACAGAGGTAGAGAACAAACGTATGGACACCACGTGGGGGAAGCCATGGGGTGGTGGTTGTGGGATGAGTTGGGACATTGGGATTGACCTGTATACATGTATATGCATAAAACAGATAACTAATAATAACCTGCTGAATATAAAAATAAATAAAATTAAATTTCAAAATTTTTAAAAATACAATTTAAAAATAAAACAGAAAAAAGTTCTTCCATTCACACAGATGTATTTATATGAATGAATTATTTCCATGCTTATATCTATAAATACATAAAAGAGGAATTAAATCTAAGTTGAAACAAAAAAGAAAAAAAAAACCTGAACCTAAGAGTTATAGAGAGAAAAACCCTACAAATGCCCTTGCTCTAGTGGTAAACAATTCTGAAATTGGTCAGAGGTGGGGAATCATCTCCCATACAGCCAGCTGCCTCGCACCCCCAAGCAATGAGCATCCTCATTACAAACCTGTGGGACAGTGCCGAGGACTCTGTGAGTAAACGTGAACTGAGCCCCAGGCCAGCTGCTGCTGAACTGTTCCCATCCTTCCCAGGTAAAACACCTGAATATGTACAAGGGCTTGAAAGCCTAGAGGAAGGGCCGTGGAGCCACACAAGCGACAGCACGTAGGCCAACTTGGTGCCTGCAGGCCAGCCAGGATGGCCCTGTCCCCGGGCGCTCTACTGGAAGTTTCCATTTTCCTGCCTGAGATACCCCTCCTGTACCGGCCCCCACTCCTTTTTTTCCTTCCTCACCTCAGCCCGGAGAGGAATTCCAGTGCAATTTATGTGTGACACATCCTCTTCTTTACAGGTGGCAGCCTGGCAACTCCTGCAGAAAGACCAGGAGAGCCCCACTCACACCGGGCCACCCACAAAGCAGTGGACCCACAAACCCTGCCACCAGCACAGCCCCGAGACTGCTGACGGGGCAGAGAATATGGAGTCAGGCACAGCTGCAGGGGCTATGGTTGCCTGGAGTGCTGTTTATATTGAACTCAACCCAAGCACACCTGGGGAGGGCTTGCTGGCAGGGTCAGGCTGAACAGGTCAGCTAATCTTCAGCCCTCAGGGAATCACATTACAGAAAATGGACCTCGCTAAGACACAATATTAGCCAAGGAAAAAAAGGACACAATGCCATTTGCAGGACCGTAAATGAGTCTAGAGGTAATCACGTGACTTGGAGTAAGTCAGAAAGTGAAACACACTTATAGTATCATATCACTTATAGGTGTTACCTAAAAATGGATACCAGGGCAGATATTTCCACGGAGAAGGGCAATCACAGATTCATTAAACAAACTTATGGTTCACCAAAGGAAAGGTGTGAGGATTGAATTCATTACGATATTGGGGTTAACAGACATATACAAACACAGGTGAAATATATAATCACCAAAGACCTACGGAATACCAAGGAAAGACTACTCAACATTCTGTCATAACGTAAATGGGAAAAGGATCCCAGGCAGAACAGACATATGTATATGTGTAAAAGAAACACATCTTGCACACCTACAACAAGCCAAACGTTGTAATCAAACTTGCTGTAATAAAAAATAAAAAATTAAATTAAAAACACGAACAAGAAGTAGTGAGACAAACTTGAGGGGCTTTCTCCTGGCACATTCCGTTCTACATTACAATCTAGAACGCGACTTCCATTGAGGCTGTGCTGCCCTAGTAACCAGATTTGGTAAGGGAGAACTGCTGCCACCATGTGGCCGTTTCACACAACTGCAGCTTTACTCCCAGCACTAATGGTCAGTGGATATTCAAAATCATTACAGGCCTGTAAATGACACCTGCCCTGAAAACAAATCCTGGGGTCATATATCGACCAAAAAATTCAAAAGACGTCCATATTTCAAAACGACAGTTTCAAGAGGCATATTTCACGCACATTACTGTTCTGCTTCTTTTGCTTTCTTTCTTCTTAGGTTTAAAAAAAAGGGAATGGAAAAAGGCAACCCTCAGAATGGGCGAAAACTTTCACAAACGAATCAATGGACAAAGGTTTAATCTCCAATATATATAAACAGCTCATGAAGCTTAATATTAATAAAACAAACAACCCAATACAAAAATGTGCAGAAGATCTAAAGAGACGTTTCTTCAAAGAAGTCACAGAGATGGCCAAGACGCACATGAAAAGCTGCTCAACATCACTAATTATTAGAGAAATGCAAATCAAAACTACAATGAGTTATGACCTCACACCTGTTTTAATCGGCATCATCAGAAAATCTACAAACCACTAATTCTGGTGAGGGTGTGGACAAAAGGAACCCTCTTCCTCTAATGTTGGGAAGGTAAATTGATTCAGTCACTATGGACAACAGTATGGAGGTTCCTTTAAAAAAGTAAAAAGAGAATTTCCATAGGATCCAGCAATCCCACTTCTGGGCATATACCCAGAGAAAACCATAAATCACAAAGACACATTCACCACAATGTTCATTGCAGCACTATTTACAATAGCCAGGTAAAGGAAGCAACCTAAATGCCCACAGACAGGCGAATGGATAAAGATCTGGTACATATATAAAATGGAATATTACTCAGCCTTAAAAAGGAAAGAAACTTGGTCATTTGTAGAGAAGTCGATGGATCTAGAGACTGTCATACAGAATGAAGTAAGTCAGAAAGAGAAAAACAAATATTGTATATTAATGCCTATATGTGGAACCTAGAAAAATGGTACCGATGAACTGGTATGTAGGGCAGAAATAGAGACACAGAGGTAGAGAACAAACGTATGGACACCAAGTGTGGGAACCCATGGGGTGGTGGTGGTGGGATGAGTTGGGAGATTGGGATTGACCTGTATACATGTATATGCATAAAATAGATAACTAATAATAACCTGCTGTATAAAATAAATAAATAAACTTAAATTTCAAATTTTTTAAAAATAAACTATAAAAATAAAACAGAAAAATGTTCTTCCATTCACACAGATGTATTTATATGAATGAATTATTTCCAAGCTTATATCTATAAATACATAAAAGAAGAACAGAATGTAACAGGGACCAAAAAAGAAAAAAAAATACCTGAACCTAAAAGTTATACAGAGGAAAACCCTACCAAGGCACTTGCTCCAGTCATAAACAATTCTGAAATTGGCCAGAGGTGGGGAATCATCTCCCATACTGCCAGCAGCCCCGCCCCCCCACGCAAGGAGCGTTCTCATTGCAATCCTGGGGGACGGTGCCGAGGACTCTGTGAGTAAATGTGAGCTCAGCCCCAGGCTAACTGCTGCTGAACTGTTCCCACCCTTCCCAGGTAAAACACCTGAATATGTACAAGGGCTTGAAAGCCTAGAGGAAGGGCCGTGGAGCCACACCAGCGACAGCACGCAGGCCAAATTGTGCCTGCAGGCCAGCCAGGTTGGTCCAGGCACCTGGCGCTCTTCTGGAAGCTTTCCATTGCCCTGCCTGAGATACCCCTCTTGTCCCGGCCCCCACTCCTTTTTTTCCTTCCTCACCTCAGCCCGGAGAGGAATCCAGTGGAAGTTATGGGTGACACATCCTCTTCTTTACAGGTGGCAGCCTGGCAACTCCTGCAGATAGTCCAGCAGAGACCCACTCACACCGGGCCACCAACAAAGCCCTGGAACCTCACACCCTGCCACCAGCACAGCCCCGAGACTGCTGACGGGGCAGAGAATATGGATTCAGGCGCAGCTGCAGGAGCTATTCCTGCATGGAGTGTTGTTTATATTGACCTCAACCCAAGCACACCTGGGGAGGGCTTGCAGGCAGGGTCAGGCTGCCCAGGTCAGCTAATCCTCAGCCCTCAGGGAATCACATTGCAGAAAATGGACCTCACTAAGACAGAATATTAGCCAAGCAAAAAAAGGACACAATGCCATTTGCAGCACCGTAGATGAGTCTAGAGGTAATCACGTGACTTGTAGTAAGTCAGAAAATGAAAGACAGGATTCGTATGATATCACTTATAGGTGTTACCTAAAAACTGATAGCAGGGCAGATATTTCCACGGAGAAGGGCAATCACAGATTCATTAAACAAACATATGGTTCACCAATGGAAAGGTGTGAGGATTGGATTCATTACGATATTGGGGTTAACAGACATATACAAACACAGGTGAAATATATAATCACCAAAGACCTACGGAATACCAAGAGAAGACTACTCAACATCCTGTCATAACGTACATGGGAAAAGTATACCAGGAAGAACAGACGTATGTACATGTGTAAAAGAAACACAAATTGCACACCTACAACAAGCCAAACGTTGTAATCAAACTTGCTGTAATAAAAAATAAAAAATTAGGGGCTTCCCTGGTGGCGCAGTGGTTGAGAGTCCGCCTGCCGATGCAGGGGACACGGGTTCGTGCCCCGGTCTAGGAAGATCCCACATGCCCCGGAGCGACTGGGCCCGTGAGCCATGGCCGCTGAGCCTGCGCATCCGGAGCCTGTGCTCCACAATGGGAGAGGCCACAACAGTGAGAGGCCCACGTACTGCAAAAAAAAATAATAATAAAAAAAATAAAAATAAAAAAAATAAAAAATTAAATGAAAAACACGAAAAATAAGTAGTGAGACAAACTTGAGGGGCTTTCTCCAATCACATTCCGTTCTAAATTCCAATCTAGAACGCGACTTCCTTTGAGGCTCTGCTGCCCTAGTAACAAGATTTCGTAAGGGAGAACTGCTGCCACCTACTGGCCGTTTCACACAACAGCAGATTTAATCCCAGCACTAATGGTCAGGGGATATTCAAAATCATTACAGGCCTGTAAATGACACCTGCCCTGAAAACAAGTCCTGGGGTCATATATCGACCAAAAAATTCAAAAGACGTCCATATATCAAAACGACAATTTCAAGAGGAATATTTCACGCACATTAGTGTTCTGCTTCGTTTGCTTTCTTTATTTCTTTGTTAAAAAAAAGGGAATGTAAAAAGGCAACCCTCAGAATGGGCAAAAACGTTCACAAACGAATCAATGGACACAGGTTCAATCGCCAATATATATAAACAGCTCATGAAGCTTAATATTAATAAAACAAACAACCCAATACAAAAATGGGCAGAAGATCTAAATAGACGTTTCTTCGAAGAAGACACAGAGATGGCCAAGATGCTCATGAAAAGCTGCTCAACATCACTAATTATTAGAGACATGCAAATCAAAACTACAATGAGGTAAGACCTCACACCTGTTAAAATCGGCATCATCCGAAAATCTACAAACAACAAATTCTGGGGAGGGTGTGGACAAAAGGAAACCCCTTCCACTATTGGTGGGAATGTAAATTGATACAGTCACTATGGAGAACAGTATGGAAGTTCCTTTAAAAAACTAAAAGGAGAATTACCATAGGATCCAGCAATCCCACTTCTGGGCATATACCCAGAGAAAACCATAAATCACAAAGACACGTTCACCACAATGTTCATTGCAGCACTATTTACAATAGCCAGGTAATGGAAGCAACCTAAATGCCCACAGACAGGCGAATGGATAAAGATGTGGTACATATATAAAATGGAATATTACTCAGCCATAAAAAGGAATGAAACTGGGTCATTTGTAGAGAAGTCGATGGATCTAGAGACTGTCATACAGAATGAAGTGTGTCAGAAAGAGAAAAATAAATATTGTATATTAATGCCTATATGTGGAACCTAGAAAAACGGTACCGATGTATTGGTTTGCAGGGCAGAAATAGAGACACAGAGGTAGAGAACAAACGTATGGACACCAAGTGGGGGAAGCCATGGGGTGGTGGTGGTGGGATGAGTTGGGAGATTGGGATTGACCTGTATACATGTATATGCATAAAATAGATAACTAATAATAACCTGCTGTACAAAATAAATAAATAAACTTAAATTTCAAAATTTTTAAAAATAAAAGAGAAAAAAGTTCCTCCATTCACAAAGATGTATTCATATGAATGAATTATTACCATGCTTATATCTATAAATACATAAAAGAAGAACAGAATGTAACTGGGAACAAAAAAAAAAATACCTGAACCTAACAATTTTACAGAGGAAATCCCTACCAAGGCACTTGCTCCAGTGGAAAACAATTCTGAAATAGGTCAGAGGTGGGGAATCATCTCCCATATTGCCAGCAGCCCCGCCCCACCACGCAAGGAGCATCCTCATTGCAATCCTGGGGGACCATGCCGAGGACTCTGTGAGTAAACGAGAGCTAAGCTCCAGGCCAGATGCTGTTGAACTGTTCCCACTCTTCCCAGGTAAAACACCTGAATATGTACAAGGGCTTGAAAGCCTAGAGGAAGGGCCGTGGAGCCACACCAGCGACAGCGCGCAAGCCAACTTGTTGCCTGCAGGCCAGCCAGGATGGTCCTGGACACGGGCGCTCTTCTGGAAGATTTCCATTGCCCTTTCTGTGATACCCCTTCTGTCCCGGCCCACACTCCCTTTTTTCCTTCCTCACCTCAGCCCGGAGAGATATTCCAGTGGAAGTTATGGATGACACATCCTCTTCTTTACAGGTGGCAGCCTGGCAACTTCTGCAGTAAGTCCGGCAGATCCCCACTCACACCGGGCCACACACAATACCATGGACGCTCACACTCTCCCACCAGCACAGCCCCGAGACTGCTGACGGGGCAGAGAATATGGAGTCAGGCACAGCTGCATGGGCTTTTGCTGCCTGGAGTGCTCTTTATATTGACCTCAACCCAGGCACACCTGGAGAGGGCTTGCCGGCATGGTCAGGCTGCCCAGGTCAGCTAATTCTCAGCCCTCAGGGAATCAAATTGCAGAAAATGGACCTCGCTAAGACAGAATATTCGCCAAGGAAAAAAAGGACACAATGCCATTTGCAGCACCGTAGATGAGTCTAGAGGTAATCACGTGAATTGTAGTAAGTCAGAAAGTGAAAGACACATATCGTATCATATCACTTATAGGTGTTACCTATAAATTGATACCAGGGCAGATATTTCCACGGAGAAGGGCAATCACAGATTCATTAAACAAACTTATGGTTCACCAATGGAAAGGTGTGAGGATTGGATTCATTACGATATTGGCGTTAACAGACATATACAAACACAGGTGAAATATATAATCACCAAAGACCTACGGAATACCAAGGGAAGACTACTCAACATTCTGTCATAATGTACATGGGAAAAGGATCCCAGGAAGAACAGACATATGTATATGTGTAAAAGAAACACATCTTGCACACCTACAACAAACCCAACGTTGTAATCAAGATTGCTGTAATAAAAAATAAAATAAATATATTAAAAACACGAACAAGAAGTAGTGAGACAAACTTGAGGGGCTTTCTCGTGACAAATTCCGTTCTAAATTCCAATCTAGAACGCGACTTCCAGTGAGGCTCTGCTGCCCTAGTAACCAGATTTGGTAAGGGAGAACTGCTGCCACCATGTGGCCGTTTCACACAACTGCAGATTTAATCCCAGCACTAAAGGTCAGTGGATATTCAAAATCATTACAGGCCTGTAAATGACACCTGCCCTGAAAACAAATCCTGGGGTCATATATCGACCAAAAAATTCAAAAGACGTCCATATTTCAAAACGACAATTTCAAGAGGCATATTTCACGCACATTAGTGTTCTGCTTCTTTTGCTTTCTTTCTTGCTTTCTTTGTTAAAAAAAGGGAATGGAAAAAGCAACCCTCAGAATGAGCGAAAACGTTCGCAAACGAATCAATGGACACAGGTTCAATCGCCAATATATATAAACAGCTCATGAAGCTTAATATTAATAAAACAAACAACCCAATACAAAAATGGGCAGAAGATCTAAATAGACGTTTCTTCAAAGAAGACACAGAGATGGCCAAGACGCTCATGAAAAGCTGCTCAACATCACTAATTATTAGAGAAATGCAAATCAAAACAACAATGAGGTAAGACCTCACACCTGTTAGAATAGGCATCATTCGAAAATCTACAAACCACAAATTCTGGGGAGGGTGTGGACAAAAGGAACCCCCTTCCACTATTGGTGGGAATGTAAATTGATACAGTCACTATGGAGAACAGTATGGAGGTTCCTTTAAAAAACTCAAAGGAGAATTACCATAGGATCCAGCAATCCCACTTCTGGGCATATACCCAGAGTAAACCATAAATCACAAAGACACATTCACCACAATGTTCTTTGCAGCACTAATTACAATAGCCAGGTAATGGAAGCAACCTAAATGCCCACAGACAGGCGAATGGATAAAGATGTGGTACATATATAAAATGGAATATTACTCAGCCATAAAAAGGAATGAAACTGGGTCATTTGTAGAGAAGTCGATGGATCTAGAGACTTTCATACAGAATGAAGTAAGTCAGAAAGAGAAAAACAAATATTGTATATTAATGCCCATATGTGGAACCTAGAAAAATGGTACAGATGAACTGGTTTGCAGGGCAGAAATAGAGACACAGAGGTAGAGAACAAACGTATGGACACCAAGTGGGGGAAGCCATGGGGTGGTGGTGGTGGGATGAGTTGGGAGATTGGGATTGACCTGTATACATGTATATGCATAAAATAGATAACTAATAACAACCTGCGGTACAAAATAAATAAATATACTTAAATTTCAAAATTTTAAAAAATAAAACAGAAAAATGTTCTTCCATTCACACAGATGTATTTATATGAATGAATTATTTCCATGCTTATATCTATAAATACATAAAAGAAGAACAGAATGTAACTGGGACCAAAAAAGAAAAAAAAATACCTGAAACTAACAGTTATACAGAGGAAAACCCTACCAAGGCACTTTCTCCAGTGGTAAACAATTCTGAAATTGGTCTGAGGTGGGGAATCATCTCCCATACTGCCAGCAGCCCCGCTCCCCCACGAAGGAGCATCCTCATTGCAATCCTGGGGGACCGTGCCGAGGACTCTGTGAGTAAACGTGAGCTGAGCCCCAGGACAGCTGCTGCTGAACTGTTCCCACCCTTCCCAGGTAAAACACCTGAATATGTACAAGGGCTTGAAATCCTAGAGGAAGGGTCGTGGAGCCACACCAGCGACAGCACGCACGCCAACTTGGTGCCTGCAGGCCAGCCAGGATGGTCCTGGCCCCGGGTGCTCTTCTGGAAGCTTTCCATTTCCCTGCCTGAGATACCCCTCCTGTCCCGGACCCCACTCCGTTTTTTCCTTCCTCACCTCAGCCCGGAGAGAAATTCCAGTGGAAGTTATGGGTGACACATCCTCTTCTTTACAGGTGGCAGCCTGGCAACTCCTGCAGAAAGTCCAGCAGAGCCCCACTCACACCGGGCCACCCGCAAAGCCCTGGACCCTCACACCCTCCCACCAGCACAGCCCCGAGACTGCTGACGGGGCAGAGAATATGGAGTCAGGCACAGCTGCAGGGGCTATGGCTGCCTGGAGTGCTGTTTATATTGACCTCAACAAAGGCACACCTTGGGAGGGCTTGCCGGCAGGGTCAGGCTGCCCTGGTCAGCTAATCCTCAGCCCTCAGGGAATCACATTGCAGAAAATGGACCTCGCTAAGACAGAATATTCGCCAAGGAAAAAAAGGACACAATGCCATTTGCAGCACCATAGATGAGTCTAGAGGTAATCACATGACTTGTAGTAAGTCAGAAAGTGAAAGACACATACCGTATCATATCCCTTATAGGTGTTACCTAATAATGGATACCAGGGCAGATATTTCCACGGAGAAGGGCAATCACAGATTCATTAAACAAACTTATGGTTCACCAATGGAAAGGTGTGAGGATTGGATTCATTACGATATTGGGGTTAACAGACATATACAAACACAGGTGAAATATATAATCACCAAAGACCTACGGAATACCAAGGGAAGACTAATCAAAATTCTGTCATAACGTACATGGGAAAAGGATCCCAGGAAGAACAGACATATGTATATGTGTAAAAGAAACACAACTTGCACACCTACAACAAGCCCAACGTTGTAATCAAACTTGCTGTAATAAAAAATAAAAAATTAAATTAAAAACACGAACAAGAAGTAGTGAGACAAACTTGAGGGGCTTTCTCCTGGCACATTCCATTCTAAATTCCAATCTAGAACGCGACTTCCATTGAGGCTCTGCTGCCCCAGTAACCAGATTTGGTAAGGGAGAACTGCTGCCACCATGTGGCCGTTTCACACAACTGCAGCTTTAATCCCAGCACTAATGGTCAGTGGATATTCCAAATCATTACAGGCCTGTAAATGACACCTGCCCTGAAAACAAATCCTGGGGTCATACATAGACCAAAAAATTCAAAAGACGTCCATATTTCAAAACGACAATTTCAACAGGCATATTTCACGCACATTAGTGTTCTGCTTCTTTTGCTTTCATTCTTTCTTTCTTTGTTAAAAAAAGGGAATGGAAAAAGGCAAACCACAGAATGAGCGAAAACGTTCGCAAACGAATCAATGGACACAGGTTCAATCGCCAATATATATAAACAGCTCATGAAGCTTAATATTAATAATACCAACAACCCAATACAAAAATGGGCATAAGAACTAAATAGACGTTTCTTCAAAGAAGACACAGAGATGGCGAAGACGCTCATGAAAAGCTGCTCAACATCACTAATTATTAGAGAAATGCAAATCAAAACTACAATGAGGTAAGACCTCACACCTGTTAGAATCGGCATCATCCGAAAATCTACAAACAACAAATTCTGGGGAGGGTGTGGACAAAAGGAACCCCCTTCCACTATTGGTGGGAATGTAAATTGATACAGTCACTATGGAGAACAGTATGGAGGTTCCTTTAAAAAACTCAAAGGAGAATTACCATAGGATCCAGCAATCCCACTTCTGGGCATATACCCAGAGAAAGCCATAAATCACAAAGACACATTCACCAGAATGTTCATTGCAGCACTAATTACAATAGCCAGGTAATGGAAGCAACCTAAATGCCCACAGACAGGCGAATGGATATAGATGTGGTACATATATAAAATGGAATATTACTCAGCCATAAAAAGGAATGAAACTGGGTCATTTGTAGAGAAGTCGATGGATCTAGAGACTGTCATACAGAATGAAGTAAGTCAGAAAGAAAAAAACAAATATTGTATATTAATGCCTATATGTGGAACCTAGAAAAATGGTACAGATGAACTGGTTTGCAGGGCAGAAATAGAGACACAGAGGTAGAGAACAAACGTATGGACACCAAGTTGGGCAAGCCATGGGGTGGTGGTGGTGGGATGAGTTGGGAGATTGGGATTGACCTGTATACATGTATATGCATAAAATAGATAACTAATAATAACCTGCTGTATAAAATTAATAAATAAACTTAAATTTCAAAATTTTAAAAAATAAAACAGAAAAAAGTTCTTCCATTCACACAGATGTATTTATATGAATGAATTATTTCCATGCTTATATCTATAAATACATAAAAGAAGAACAAAATGTAACTGGGACCAAAAAAGAAAAAAAAATACCTGAACCTAACAGTTATACAGAGGAAAACCCTACCAAGGCACTTGCTCCAGTGGTAAACAATTCTGAAATTGGTCAGAGGTGGGGAATCATCTCCCATACTGCCAGCAGCCCCGCCACCCCACGCAAGGAGCATCCTCATTGCAATCCTGGGGGACCGTGCCGAGGATTCTGTGAGTAAACGTGAGCTGAGCCCCAGGCCATCTGCTGCTGAACTGTTCCCACCCTTCCCAGGTAAAACACCTGAATATGTACAAGGTCTTGAAAGCCTAGAGGAGGGGCCATGGAGCCACACCAGCGACAGCAAGCAGGCCATCTTGGGGCCTGCAGGCCAGCCAGGATGGTCCTGGCCCCGGGTGCTCTTCTGGAAGCTTTCCATTTCCCTGCCTGAGATACCCCTCCTGTCCCGGCCCCCACTCCATTTTTTTCCTTCCTCACCTCAGCCCGGAGAGAAATTCCAGTGGAAGTTATGGGTAACACATCCTCTTCTTTACAGGTGGCAGCCTGGCAACTCCTGCAGAAAGTCCAGCAGAGCCCCACTCACACCGGGCCACCCACAAAGCCCTGGACCCTCACACCCTCCCACCAGCACTGCCCCGAGACTGCTGACGGGGCAGAGAATATGTAGTCAGGCACAGTTGCAGGGGCTATGGCTGCCTGGAGTGCTGTTTATATTGACTTCAACACAGGCACACCTTGGGAGGGCTTGCCGGCAGGGTCAGGCTGCCCTGGTCAGCTAATCCTCAGCCCTCAGGGAATCACATTGCAGAAAATGGACCTCGCTAAGACAGAATATTCGCCAAGGAAAAGAAGCACACACTGCCATTTGCAGCACCGTAGATGAGTCTAGAGGTAATCACGTGACTTGTAGTAAGTCAGAAAGTGAAAGACACATACCGTATCATATCACTTATAGGTGTTACCTAATAATGGATACCAGGGCAGATATTTCCACGGAGAAGGGCAATCACACATTCATTAAACAAACTTATGGTTCACCAATGGAAAGGTGTGAGGATTGGATTCATTACGATATTGGGGTTAACAGACATATACAAACACAGGTGAAATATATAATCACCAAAGACCTACGGAATACCAAGGGAAGACTAATCAACATTCTGTCATAACGTACATGGGAAAAGGATCCCAGGAAGAACAGACATATGTATATGTGTAAAAGAAACACAACTTGCACACCTACAACAAGCCCAACGTTGTAATCAAACTTGCTGTAATAAAAAATAAAAAATTAAATTAAAAACACGAACAAGAAGTAGTGAGACAAACTTGAGGGGCTTTCTCCTGGCACATTCCATTCTAAATTCCAATCTAGAACGCGACTTCCATTGAGGCTCTGCTGCCCCAGTAACCAGATTTGGTAAGGGAGAACTGCTGCCACCATGTGGCCGTTTCACACAACTGCAGCTTTAATCCCAGCACTAATGGTCAGTGGATATTCCAAATCATTACAGGCCTGTAAATGACACCTGCCCTGAAAACAAATCCTGGGGTCATACATAGACCAAAAAATTCAAAAGACGTCCATATTTCAAAACGACAATTTCAACAGGCATATTTCACGCACATTAGTGTTCTGCTTCTTTTGCTTTCATTCTTTCTTTCTTTGTTAAAAAAAGGGAATGGAAAAAGGCAAACCACAGAATGAGCGAAAACGTTCGCAAACGAATCAATGGACACAGGTTCAATCGCCAATATATATAAACAGCTCATGAAGCTTAATATTAATAATACCAACAACCCAATACAAAAATGGGCATAAGAACTAAATAGACGTTTCTTCAAAGAAGACACAGAGATGGCGAAGACGCTCATGAAAAGCTGCTCAACATCACTAATTATTAGAGAAATGCAAATCAAAACTACAATGAGGTAAGACCTCACACCTGTTAGAATCGGCATCATCCGAAAATCTACAAACAACAAATTCTGGGGAGGGTGTGGACAAAAGGAACCCCCTTCCACTATTGGTGGGAATGTAAATTGATACAGTCACTATGGAGAACAGTATGGAGGTTCCTTTAAAAAACTCAAAGGAGAATTACCATAGGATCCAGCAATCCCACTTCTGGGCATATACCCAGAGAAAGCCATAAATCACAAAGACACATTCACCAGAATGTTCATTGCAGCACTAATTACAATAGCCAGGTAATGGAAGCAACCTAAATGCCCACAGACAGGCGAATGGATATAGATGTGGTACATATATAAAATGGAATATTACTCAGCCATAAAAAGGAATGAAACTGGGTCATTTGTAGAGAAGTCGATGGATCTAGAGACTGTCATACAGAATGAAGTAAGTCAGAAAGAAAAAAACAAATATTGTATATTAATGCCTATATGTGGAACCTAGAAAAATGGTACAGATGAACTGGTTTGCAGGGCAGAAATAGAGACACAGAGGTAGAGAACAAACGTATGGACACCAAGTTGGGCAAGCCATGGGGTGGTGGTGGTGGGATGAGTTGGGAGATTGGGATTGACCTGTATACATGTATATGCATAAAATAGATAACTAATAATAACCTGCTGTATAAAATTAATAAATAAACTTAAATTTCAAAATTTTAAAAAATAAAACAGAAAAAAGTTCTTCCATTCACACAGATGTATTTATATGAATGAATTATTTCCATGCTTATATCTATAAATACATAAAAGAAGAACAAAATGTAACTGGGACCAAAAAAGAAAAAAAAATACCTGAACCTAACAGTTATACAGAGGAAAACCCTACCAAGGCACTTGCTCCAGTGGTAAACAATTCTGAAATTGGTCAGAGGTGGGGAATCATCTCCCATACTGCCAGCAGCCCCGCCACCCCACGCAAGGAGCATCCTCATTGCAATCCTGGGGGACCGTGCCGAGGATTCTGTGAGTAAACGTGAGCTGAGCCCCAGGCCATCTGCTGCTGAACTGTTCCCACCCTTCCCAGGTAAAACACCTGAATATGTACAAGGTCTTGAAAGCCTAGAGGAGGGGCCATGGAGCCACACCAGCGACAGCAAGCAGGCCATCTTGGGGCCTGCAGGCCAGCCAGGATGGTCCTGGCCCCGGGTGCTCTTCTGGAAGCTTTCCATTTCCCTGCCTGAGATACCCCTCCTGTCCCGGCCCCCACTCCATTTTTTTCCTTCCTCACCTCAGCCCGGAGAGAAATTCCAGTGGAAGTTATGGGTAACACATCCTCTTCTTTACAGGTGGCAGCCTGGCAACTCCTGCAGAAAGTCCAGCAGAGCCCCACTCACACCGGGCCACCCACAAAGCCCTGGACCCTCACACCCTCCCACCAGCACTGCCCCGAGACTGCTGACGGGGCAGAGAATATGTAGTCAGGCACAGTTGCAGGGGCTATGGCTGCCTGGAGTGCTGTTTATATTGACTTCAACACAGGCACACCTTGGGAGGGCTTGCCGGCAGGGTCAGGCTGCCCTGGTCAGCTAATCCTCAGCCCTCAGGGAATCACATTGCAGAAAATGGACCTCGCTAAGACAGAATATTCGCCAAGGAAAAGAAGCACACACTGCCATTTGCAGCACCGTAGATGAGTCTAGAGGTAATCACGTGACTTGGAGTAAGTCAGAAAGTGAAAGACACATATCATATCATATCACTTATAGGTGTTACCTATAAATTGATACCAGGGCAGATATTTCCACGGAGAAGGGCAATCACAGATTCATTAAACAAACTTATGGTTCACCAAAGGAAAGGTGTGAGGATTGAATTCATTACGATATTGGTGTTAACAGACATATACAAACACAGTAGACATATATAATCACCAAAGACGTACGGAGTACCAAGAGAAGACTACTCAACATTCTGTCATAACGTACATGGGAAAAGGATCCCAGGAAGAACAGACATATGTATATGTGTAAAAGAACCACCTCTTGCACACCTACAACAAGCTAAACGTTGTACTCAAACTTGCTGTAATAAAAAATAAAAAATTAAATTAAAAACACAAACAAGAAGTAGTGAGACAAACTTGAGGGGCTTTCTCGTGACACATTCCGTTCTAAATACCAATCTAGAACGCGACTTCCAGTGAGGCTCTGCTGCCCTAGTAACCATATTTGGTAAGGGAGAACTGCTGCCACCATGTGGCCGTTTCACACAACTGCAGCTTTAATCCCAGCCCTAAAGGTGAATGGATATTCCAAATCATTACAGGCCTGTAAATGACACCTGCCCTGAAAACAAATCCTGGGGTCATATATGGACTAAAAAATTCAAAAGACGTCCATATTTCCAAACGACAATTTCAATCGGCATATTTCACGCACATTAGTGTTCTGCTTCTTTTGCTTTCTATCTTTCTTTGTTAAAAAAAAGGGAATGGAAAAAGGCAACCCTCAGATGGGCGAAAACGTTTGCAAATGAATCAATGGACACAGGTTCAATCGCCAATATATATAAACAGCTCATGAAGCTTAATATTAATAAAACAAACAACCCAATACAAAAATGGGTAGACGATCTAAATTGACGTTTCTTCAAAGAAGACACAGAGATGGCCAAGACGCTCATGAAAAGCTGCTCAACATCACTAATTATTAGAGAAATGCAAATCAAAACTACAATGAGGTAAGACCTCACACCTGTTAGAATCGGCATCATCCGAAAATCTACAAACAACAAATTCTGGGGAGGGTGTGGACAAAAGGAACCCTCTTCCACTATTGGTGGGAATGTAAATTGATATAGTCACTATGGAGAACAGTATGGAGGTTCCTTTAAAAAACTAAAAAGAGAATTACCATAGGATCCAGCAATCCCACTTCTGGGCATATACCCAGAGAAAACCATAAATCACAGAGACACATTCACCACAATGTTCATTGCAGCACTATTTACAATAGCCAGGTAATGGAAGCAACCTAAATGCCCACAGACAGACGAATGGATAAAGATGTGGTACATATATAAAATGGAATATAACTCAGCCATAAAAAGGAATGAAACTGAGTCATTTGTAGATAAGTTGATGGATCTAGAGACTGTCATACAGAGTGAAGTAAGACAGAAAGAGAAAAACAAATATTGTATATTAATGCCTGTATGTGGAACCTAGAAAAATGCTACAGATGAACTGGTTTGCAGGGCAGAAATAGAGACACAGAGGTAGAGAACAAACGTATCGACACAAAGTGGGGGAAGCCATGGGGTGGTGGTGGTGGGATGAGTTGGGAGATTGGGATTGACCTGTATACATGTCTATGCATAAAATAGATAACTAATAATAACCTAGTGTTTAAAAAAATAAATAAAATTAAATTTCAAAATTTTTAAAAATAAAATGTAAAAATAAAACAGAAAAAAAGTTCTTCCATTCACACTGATGTATTTATAAGAATCAATTATTTCCATGCTTATATCTATAAATACATAAAAGAGGAATAAAATCTAACTTGAACCAAAAAAGAAAAAAGAAAACTGAACCTAACAGTTATACAGAGGAAAACACTACCAAGGCACTTGCTCCAGTGGTAAACAATTCTGAAATTGGTCAGAGTTGGGGAATCATCTCCCATAGAGCCAGCAGCCCCACAAGCCCACGCAAGGAGCGTCCTTATTGCAAAGCTGGGGGACCGTGCCGAGGCCTCTGTGAGTAAACGTGAGCTGAGCCCCAGGCCAGCTGCTGCTGAACTGTTCCCACCCTTCCCAGGTGAAACACCTGAATATGTACAAGGGCTTGAAAGCCTAGAGGAAGGGCCGTGGAGCCACACCAGCGAAAGCACGCAGGCCAAATTGGTGCCTGCAGGTCAGCTAGGATGGTCCTGGCCACGGGCGCTCTTCTGGAAGCTTTCCATTGCCCTGCCTGAGATACCCCTCCTGTCGCGGCCCCCACTCCTTTTTTTCCTTCCTCACCTCAGCCCGGAGAGATATTCCAGTGGAAGTTATGGGTGACACATCCTCTTCTTTACAGGTGGCAGCCTGGCAACTCCTGCAGAAAGTCCAGCAGAGCCCCACTCACACCGGGCCACCCACAAAGCCGTGGACCCTCACACCCTCCCAACAGCACAGCCCCGAGACTGCTGATGGGGCAGAGAATATGGAGTCAGGCACAGCTGCAGGGGCTATTGCTGCCTGGAGTGCTGTTTATATTGACCTCAACCCAGGCACACCTGGAGAGGGCTTGCCGGCAGGGTCAGGCTGCCCAGGTCAGCTAATCCTCAGCCCTCAGGGAATCACATTGCAGAAAATGGACCTCGCTAAGACAGAATATTCGCCAAGGAAAAGAAGCACTCAATGCCATTTGCAGCACCGTAGATGAGTCTAGAGGTAATCACGTGACTTGGAGTAAGTCAGAAAGTGAAAGACACATATCATATCATATCACTTATAGGTGTTACCTATAAATTGATACCAGGGCAGATATTTCCACGGAGAAGGGCAATCACAGATTCATTAAACAAACTTATGGTTCACCAAAGGAAAGGTGTGAGGATTGAATTCATTACGATATTGGGGTTAACAGACATATACAAACACAGGTGAAATATATAATCACCAAAGACCTACGGAATACCAAGGGAAGACTAATCAACATTCTGTCATAACGTACATGGGAAAAGGATCCCAGGAAGAACAGACATATGTATATGTGTAAAAGAAACACAACTTGCACACCTACAACAAGCCCAACGTTGTAATCAAACTTGCTGTAATAAAAAATAAAAAATTAAATTAAAAACACGAACAAGAAGTAGTGAGACAAACTTGAGGGGCTTTCTCCTGGCACATTCCATTCTAAATTCCAATCTAGAACGCGACTTCCATTGAGGCTCTGCTGCCCCAGTAACCAGATTTGGTAAGGGAGAACTGCTGCCACCATGTGGCCGTTTCACACAACTGCAGCTTTAATCCCAGCACTAATGGTCAGTGGATATTCCAAATCATTACAGGCCTGTAAATGACACCTGCCCTGAAAACAAATCCTGGGGTCATACATAGACCAAAAAATTCAAAAGACGTCCATATTTCAAAACGACAATTTCAACAGGCATATTTCACGCACATTAGTGTTCTGCTTCTTTTGCTTTCATTCTTTCTTTCTTTGTTAAAAAAAGGGAATGGAAAAAGGCAAACCACAGAATGAGCGAAAACGTTCGCAAACGAATCAATGGACACAGGTTCAATCGCCAATATATATAAACAGCTCATGAAGCTTAATATTAATAATACCAACAACCCAATACAAAAATGGGCATAAGAACTAAATAGACGTTTCTTCAAAGAAGACACAGAGATGGCGAAGACGCTCATGAAAAGCTGCTCAACATCACTAATTATTAGAGAAATGCAAATCAAAACTACAATGAGGTAAGACCTCACACCTGTTAGAATCGGCATCATCCGAAAATCTACAAACAACAAATTCTGGGGAGGGTGTGGACAAAAGGAACCCCCTTCCACTATTGGTGGGAATGTAAATTGATACGGTCACTATGGAGAACAGTATGGAGATTCCTTTAAAAAACTCAAAGGAGAATTACCATAGGATCCAGCAATCCCACTTCTGGGCATATACCCAGAGAAAGCCATAAATCACAAAGACACATTCACCAGAATATTCATTGCAGCACTAATTACAATAGCCAGGTAATGGAAGCAACCTAAATGCCCACAGACAGGCGAATGGATATAGATGTGGTACATATATAAAATGGAATATTACTCAGCCATAAAAAGGAATGAAACTGGGTCATTTGTAGAGAAGTCGATGGATCTAGAGACTGTCATACAGAATGAAGTAAGTCAGAAAGAAAAAAACAAATATTGTATATTAATGCCTATATGTGGAACCTAGAAAAATGGTACAGATGAACTGGTTTGCAGGGCAGAAATAGAGACACAGAGGTAGAGAACAAACGTATGGACACCAAGTTGGGCAAGCCATGGGGTGGTGGTGGTGGGATGAGTTGGGAGATTGGGATTGACCTGTATACATGTATATGCATAAAATAGATAACTAATAATAACCTGCTGTATAAAATTAATAAATAAACTTAAATTTCAAAATTTTAAAAAATAAAACAGAAAAAAGTTCTTCCATTCACACAGATGTATTTATATGAATGAATTATTTCCATGCTTATATCTATAAATACATAAAAGAAGAACAAAATGTAACTGGGACCAAAAAAGAAAAAAAAATACCTGAACCTAACAGTTATACAGAGGAAAACCCTACCAAGGCACTTGCTCCAGTGGTAAACAATTCTGAAATTGGTCAGAGGTGGGGAATCATCTCCCATACTGCCAGCAGCCCCGCCACCCCACGCAAGGAGCATCCTCATTGCAATCCTGGGGGACCGTGCCGAGGATTCTGTGAGTAAACGTGAGCTGAGCCCCAGGCCATCTGCTGCTGAACTGTTCCCACCCTTCCCAGGTAAAACACCTGAATATGTACAAGGTCTTGAAAGCCTAGAGGAGGGGCCATGGAGCCACACCAGCGACAGCAAGCAGGCCATCTTGGGGCCTGCAGGCCAGCCAGGATGGTCCTGGCCCCGGGTGCTCTTCTGGAAGCTTTCCATTTCCCTGCCTGAGATACCCCTCCTGTCCCGGCCCCCACTCCATTTTTTTCCTTCCTCACCTCAGCCCGGAGAGAAATTCCAGTGGAAGTTATGGGTAACACATCCTCTTCTTTACAGGTGGCAGCCTGGCAACTCCTGCAGAAAGTCCAGCAGAGCCCCACTCACACCGGGCCACCCACAAAGCCCTGGACCCTCACACCCTCCCACCAGCACTGCCCCGAGACTGCTGACGGGGCAGAGAATATGTAGTCAGGCACAGTTGCAGGGGCTATGGCTGCCTGGAGTGCTGTTTATATTGACTTCAACACAGGCACACCTTGGGAGGGCTTGCCGGCAGGGTCAGGCTGCCCTGGTCAGCTAATCCTCAGCCCTCAGGGAATCACATTGCAGAAAATGGACCTCGCTAAGACAGAATATTCGCCAAGGAAAAGAAGCACACACTGCCATTTGCAGCACCGTAGATGAGTCTAGAGGTAATCACGTGACTTGGAGTAAGTCAGAAAGTGAAAGACACATATCATATCATATCACTTATAGGTGTTACCTATAAATTGATACCAGGGCAGATATTTCCACGGAGAAGGGCAATCACAGATTCATTAAACAAACTTATGGTTCACCAAAGGAAAGGTGTGAGGATTGAATTCATTACGATATTGGTGTTAACAGACATATACAAACACAGTAGACATATATAATCACCAAAGACGTACGGAGTACCAAGAGAAGACTACTCAACATTCTGTCATAACGTACATGGGAAAAGGATCCCAGGAAGAACAGACATATGTATATGTGTAAAAGAACCACCTCTTGCACACCTACAACAAGCTAAACGTTGTACTCAAACTTGCTGTAATAAAAAATAAAAAATTAAATTAAAAACACAAACAAGAAGTAGTGAGACAAACTTGAGGGGCTTTCTCGTGACACATTCCGTTCTAAATACCAATCTAGAACGCGACTTCCAGTGAGGCTCTGCTGCCCTAGTAACCATATTTGGTAAGGGAGAACTGCTGCCACCATGTGGCCGTTTCACACAACTGCAGCTTTAATCCCAGCCCTAAAGGTGAATGGATATTCCAAATCATTACAGGCCTGTAAATGACACCTGCCCTGAAAACAAATCCTGGGGTCATATATGGACTAAAAAATTCAAAAGACGTCCATATTTCCAAACGACAATTTCAATCGGCATATTTCACGCACATTAGTGTTCTGCTTCTTTTGCTTTCTTTCTTTCTTTGTTAAAAAAACGGGAATGGAAAAAGGCAACCCTCAGAATGGGCGGAAACTTTCACAAACGAATCAATGGACCAAGGTTTAATCTCCAATATATATAAACAGCTCATGCAGCTTAATATTAATAAAACAAACAACCCAATACAAAAATGGGCAGAAGATCTAAATAGACGTTTCTTCAAAGAAGACACAGAGATGGCCAAGACGCAGATGAAAAGCTGCTCAACATCACTAATTATTAGAGAAATGCAAATCAAAACTACAATGAGGTAAGACCTCACACCTGTTAGAATCGGCATCATCAGATAATCTACAAACAACAAATTCTGGGGAGGGTGTGGACAAAGGGAACCCTCTTCCGCTATTGGTGGGAATGTAAATTGATACAGTCACTATGGAGAACAGTATGGAGGTTCCTTTAAAAAACTAAAAACAGAATTACAATAGGATCCAGCAATCCCACTTCTGGGCATATACCCAGAGAAAACCATAAATCACAGAGACACATTCACCACAATGTTCATTGCAGCACTATTTACAATAGCCAGGTAATGGAAGCAACCTAAATGCCCACAGACAGACGAATGGATAAAGATGTGGTACATATATAAAATGGAATATTACTCAGCCATTAAAAGGAATGAAACTGGGTCATTTGTAGAGAAGTTGATGGATCTAGAGACTGTCATACAGAGTGAAGTAAGTCAGAGAGAGAAAAACAAATATTGTATATTAATGCCTATATGTGGAACCTAGAAAAATGCTACAGATGAACTGGTTTGCAGGGCAGAAATAGAGACACAGAGGTAGAGAACAAACGTATGGACACAAAGTGGGGGAAGCCATGGGGTGGTGGTGGTGGGATGAGTTGGGACATTGGGATTGACCTGTATACATGTCTATGCATAAAATAGATAACTAATAATAACCTACTGTATAAAAAAAATAAATAAAATTAAATTTCAAAAATTTTAAAAATAAAATGTAAAAATAAAACAGAAAAAATGTTCTTCCATTCACACTGATGTATTTATAAGAATGAATTATTTCCATGCTTATATCCATAAATACATAAAAGAGGAATAAAATCTAACTTGAACCAAAAAAGAAAAAAGAAAACTGAACCTAACAGTTATACAGAGGAAAACACTACCAAGGCACTTGCTCCAGTGGTAAACAATTCTGAAATTGGTCAGAGGTGGGGAATCATCTCCCATAGAGCCAGCAGCCCCGCCCGCCCACGCAAGGAGCGTCCTTATTGCAAAGCTGGGGGACCGTGCCGAGGCCTCTGTGAGTAAACGTGAGCTGAGCCCCAGGCCAGCTGCTGCTGAACTGTTCCCACCCTTCCCAGGTGAAACACCTGAATATGTACAAGGGCTTGAAAGCCTAGAGGAAGGGCCGTGGAGCCACACCAGCGACAGCACGCAGGCCACCTTGGTGCCTGCAGGTCAGCCAGGATGGTCCTGGCCACGGGCGCTCTTCTGGAAGCTTTCCATTGCCCTGCCTGAGATACCCCTCCTGTCCCGGCCCCCACTCCTTTTTTTCCTTCCTCACCTCAGCCCGGAGAGATATTCCAGTGGAAGTTATGGGTGACACATCCTCTTCTTTACAGGTGGCAGCCTGGCAACTCCTGCAGAAAGTCCAGCAGAGCCACACTCACACCGGGCCACCCACAAAGCCGTGGACCCTCACACCCTCCCACCAGCACAGCCCCGAGACTGCTGACGGGGCAGAGAATATGGAGTCAGGCACAGCTGCAGGGGCTATTGCTGCCTGGAGTGCTGTTTATATTGACCTCAACCCAGGCACACCTGGAGAGGGCTTGCCGGCAGGGTCAGGCTGCCCAGGTCAGCTAATCCTCAGCCCTCAGGGAATCACATTGCAGAAAATGGACCTCGCTAAGACAGAATATTCGCCAAGGAAAAGAAGCACACAATGCCATTTGCAGCACCGTAGATGAGTCTAGAGGTAATCACGTGACTTGGAGTAAGTCAGAAAGTGAAAGACACATATCATATCATATCACTTATAGGTGTTACCTATAAATTGATACCAGGGCAGATATTTCCACGGAGAAGGGCAATCACAGATTCATTAAACAAACTTATGGTTCACCAAATGAAAGGTGTGAGGATTGAATTCATTACGATATTGGTGTTAACAGACATATACAAACACAGTAGACATATATAATCACCAAAGACCTACGGAGTACCAAGAGAAGACTACTCAACATTCTGTCATAACGTACATGGGAAAAGGATCCCAGGAAGAACAGACATATGTATATGTGTAAAAGAACCACCTCTTGCACACCTACAACAAGCTAAACGTTGTACTCAAACTTGCTGTAATAAAAAATAAATATTAAATTAAAAACACGAACAAGAAGTAGTGAGACAAACTTGAGGGGCTTTCTCCTGGCACATTCCGTTCTACATTCCAATCTAGAACGCGACTTCCATTGAGGCTCTGCTGCCCTAGTAACCAGATTTGGTAAGGGAGAACTGCTGCCACCTTGTGGCCGTTTCACACAACAGCAGCTTTAATCCCAGCGCTAATGGTCAGTGGATATTCCAAATCATTACAGGCCTGTAAATGACACCTGCCCTGAAAACAAATCCTGGGGTCATATATCGACCAAAAAATTCAAAAGACGTCCATATTTCAAAACGACAGTTTCAAGAGGCATATTTCACGCACATTAGTGTTCTGCTTTTGATTTCTTTCTTTCTTTGTTAAAAAAACGGGAATGGAAAAAGGCAACCCTCAGAATGGGCGAAAACTTTCACAAACGAATCAATGGACCAAGGTTTAATCTCCAATATATATAAACAGCTCATACAGCTTAATATTAATAAAACAAACAACCCAATACAAAAATGGGCAGAAGATCTAAATAGACGTTTCTTCAAAGAAGACACAGAGATGGCCAAGACGCAGATGAAAAGCTGCTCAACATCACTAATTATTAGAGAAATGCAAATCAAAACTACAATGAGGTAAGACCTCACACCTGTTAGAATCGGCATCATCAGATAATCTACAAACAACAAATTCTGGGGAGGGTGTGGACAAAAGGAACCCTCTTCCGCTATTGGTGGGAATGTAAATTGATACAGTCACTATGGAGAACAGTATGGAGGTTCCTTTAAAAAACTAAAAAGAGAATTACCATAGGATCCAGCAATCCCACTTCTGGGCATATACCCAGAGAAAACCATAAATCACAAAGACACATTCACCACAATGTTCATTGCAGCACTATTTACAATAGCCAGGTAATGGAAGCAACCTAAATGCCCACAGAAAGACGAATGGATAAAGATGTGGTACATATATAAAATGGAATATTACTCAGCCATAAAAAGGAATGAAACTGGGTCATTTGTAGAGAAGTTGATGGATCTAGAGACTGTCATACAGAGTGAAGTAAGTCAGAAAGAGAAAAACAAATATTGTATATTAATGCCTATATGTGGAACCTAGAAAAATGCTACAGATGAACTGGTTTGCAGGGCAGAAATAGAGACACAGAGGTAGAGAACAAACGTATGGACACAAAGTGGGGGAAGCCATGGGGTGGTGTTGGTGCGATGAGTTGGGACATTGGGATTGACCTGTATACATGTCTATGCATAAAATAGATAACTAATAATAACCTACTGTATAAAAATAAATAAATAAAACTAAATTTCAAAAATTTTAAAAATAAAATGTAAAAATAAAACAGAAAAAATGTTCTTCCATTCACACTGATGTATTTATAAGAATGAATTATTTCCATGCTTATATCCATAAATACATAAAAGAGGAATAAAATCTAACTTGAACCAAAAAAGAAAAAAGAAAACTGAACCTAACAGTTATACAGAGGAAAACACTACCAAGGCACTTGCTCCAGCGGTAAACAATTCTGAAATTGGTCAGAGGTGGGGAATCATCTCCCATAGAGCCAGCAGCCCCGCCCGCCCAAGCAAGGAGCGTCCTTATTGCAAAGCTGGGGGACAGTGCCGAGGCCTCTGTGAGTAAACGTGAGCTGAGCCCCAGGCCAGCTGCTGCTGAACTGTTCCCACCCTTCCCAGGTGAAACACCTGAATATGTACAAGGGCTTGAAAGCCTAGAGGAAGGGCCGTGGAGCCACACCAGCGACAGCACGCAGGCCACCTTGGTGCCTGCAGGTCAGCCAGGATGGTCCTGGCCATGGGCGCTCTTCTGGAAGCTTTCCATTGCCCTGCCTGAGATACCCCTCCTGTCCCGGCCCCCACTCCTTTTTTTCCTTCCTCACCTCAGCCCGGAGAGATACTCCAGTGGAAGTTATGGGTGACACATCCTCTTCTTTACAGGTGGCAGCCTGGCAACTCCTGCAGAAAGTCCAGCAGAGCCCCGCTCACACCGGGCCACCCACAAAGCCGTGGACCCTCACACACTCCCACCAGCACAGCCCCGAGACTGCTGATGGGGCAGAGAATATGGAGTCAGGCACAGCTGCAGGGGCTATTGCTGCCTGGAGTGCTGTTTATATTGACCTCAACCCAGGCACACCTGGGGAGGGCTTGCCGGCAGGGTCAGGCTGCCCAGGTCAGCTAATCCTCAGCCCTCAGGGAATCACATTGCAGAAAATGGACCTCGCTAAGACAGAATATTCGCCAAGGAAAAGAAGCACACAATGCCAATTGCAGCACCTTAGATGAGTCTAGAGGTAATCACGTGACTTGGAGTAAGTCAGAAAGTGAAAGACACATATCATATCATATCACTTATAGGTGTTACCTATAAATTGATACCAGGGCAGATATTTCCACGGAGAAGGGCAATCACAGATTCATTAAACAAACTTATGGTTCACCAAAGGAAAGGTGTGAGGATTGAATTCATTACGATATTGGGGTTAACAGACATATACAAACACAGTAGACATATATAATCACCAAAGACGTACGGAGTACCAAGAGAAGACTACTCAACATTCTGTCATAACGTACATGGGAAAAGGATCCCAGGAAGAACAGACATATGTATATGTGTAAAAGAACCACCTCTTGCACACCTACAACAAGCTAAACGTTGTACTCAAACTTGCTGTAATAAAAAATAAATATTAAATTAAAAACACGAACAAGAAGTAGTGAGACAAACTTGAGGGGCTTTCTCCTGGCACATTCCGTTCTACATTCCAATCTAGAACGCGACTTCCATTGAGGCTCTGCTGCCCTAGTAACCAGATTTGGTAAGGGAGAACTGCTGCCACCTTGTGGCCGTTTCACACAACAGCAGCTTTAATCCCAGCGCTAATGGTCAGTGGATATTCCAAATCATTACAGGCCTGTAAATGACACCTGCCCTGAAAACAAATCCTGGGGTCATATATCGACCAAAAAATTCAAAAGACGTCCATATTTCAAAACGACAGTTTCAAGAGGCATATTTCACGCACATTAGTGTTCTGATTCTTTTGCTTTCTTTCTTTCTTTGTTAAAAAAACGGGAATGGAAAAAGGCAACCCTCAGAATGGGCGGAAACTTTCACAAACGAATCAATGGACCAAGGTTTAATCTCCAATATATATAAACAGCTCATGCAGCTTAATATTAATAAAACAAACAACCCAATACAAAAATGGGCAGAAGATCTAAATAGACGTTTCTTCAAAGAAGACAGAGATGGCCAAGACGCAGATGAAAAGCTGCTCAACATCACTAATTATTAGAGAAATGCAAATCAAAACTACAATGAGGTAAGACCTCACACCTGTTAGAATCGGCATCATCAGATAATCTACAAACAACAAATTCTGGGGCGGGTGTGGACAAAGGGAACCCTCTTCCGCTATTGGTGGGAATGTAAATTGATACAGTCACTATGGAGAACAGTATGGAGGTTCCTTTAAAAAACTAAAAACAGAATTACAATAGGATCCAGCAATCCCACTTCTGGGCATATACCCAGAGAAAACCATAAATCACAGAGACACATTCACCACAATGTTCATTGCAGCACTATTTACAATAGCCAGGTAATGGAAGCAACCTAAATGCCCACAGACAGACGAATGGATAAAGATGTGGTACATATATAAAATGGAATATTACTCAGCCATGAAAAGGAATGAAACTGGGTCATTTGTAGAGAAGTCGATGGATCTAGAGACTGTCATACAGAGTGAAGTAAGTCAGAGAGAGAAAAACAAATATTGTATATTAATGCCTATATGTGGAACCTAGAAAAATGCTACAGATGAACTGGTTTGCAGGGCAGAAATAGAGACACAGAGGTAGAGAACAAACGTATGGACACAAAGTGGGGGAAGCCATGGGGTGGTGGTGGTGGGATGAGTTGGGACATTGGGATTGACCTGTATACATGTCTATGCATAAAATAGATAACTAATAATAACCTACTGTATAAAAAAAATAAATAAAACTAAATTTCAAAAATTTTAAAAATAAAATGTAAAAATAAAACAGAAAAAATGTTCTTCCATTCACACTGATGTATTTATAAGAATGAATTATTTCCATGCTTATATCCATAAATACATAAAAGAGGAATAAAATCTAACTTGAACCAAAAAAGAAAAAAGAAAACTGAACCTAACAGTTATACAGAGGAAAACACTACCAAGGCACTTGCTCCAGTGGTAAACAATTCTGAAATTGGTCAGAGGTGGGGAATCATCTCCCATAGAGCCAGCAGCCCCGCCCGCCCACGCAAGGAGCGTCCTTATTGCAAAGCTGGGGGACCGTGCCGAGGCCTCTGTGAGTAAACGTGAGCTGAGCCCCAGGCCAGCTGCTGCTGAACTGTTCCCACCCTTCCCAGGTGAAACACCTGAATATGTACAAGGGCTTGAAAGCCTAGAGGAAGGGCCGTGGAGCCACACCAGCGACAGCACGCAGGCCAACTTGGTGCCTGCAGGTCAGATAGGATTGTCCTGGCCACGGGCGCTCTTCTGGAAGCTTTCCATTGCCCTGCCTGAGATACCCCTCCTGTCGCGGCCCCCACTCCTTTTTTTCCTTTCTCACCTCAGCCCGGAGAGATATTCCAGTGGAAGTTATGGGTGACACATCCTCTTCTTTACAGGTGGCAGCCTGGCAACTCCTGCAGAAAGTCCAGCAGAGCCCCACTCACACCGGGCCACCCACAAAGCCGTGGACCCTCACACCCTCCCACCAGCACAGCCCCGAGACTGCTGATGGGGCAGAGAATATGGAGTCAGGCACAGCTGCAGGGGCTATTGCTGCCTGGAGTGCTGTTTATATTGACCTCAACCCAGGCACACCTGGAGAGGGCTTGCCGGCAGGGTCAGGCTGCCCAGGTCAGCTAATCCTCAGCCCTCAGGGAATCACATTGCAGAAAATGGACCTCGCTAAGACAGAATATTCGCCAAGGAAAAGAAGCACTCAATGCCATTTGCAGCACCGTAGATGAGTCTAGAGGTAATCACGTGACTTGGAGTAAGTCAGAAAGTGAAAGACACATATCATATCATATCACTTATAGGTGTTACGTATAAATTGATACCAGGGCAGATATTTCCACGGAGAAGGGCAATCACAGATTCATTAAACAAACTTATGGTTCACCAAAGGAAAGGTGTGAGGATTGAATTCATTACGATATTGGGGTTAACAGACATATACAAACACAGTAGACGTATATAATCACCAAAGACCTACGGAGTACCAAGAGAAGACTACTCAACATTCTGTCATAAAGAACATGGGAAAAGGATCCCAGGAAGAACAGACATATGTATATGTGTAAAAGAACCACCTCTTGCACACCTACAACAAGCTAAACGTTGTACTCAAACTTGCTGTAATAAAAAATAAAAAATTAAATTAAAAACACGAACAAGAGGTAGTGAGACAAACTTGAGGGGCTTTCTCCTTGTACATTCCGTTCTACATTCCAATCTAGAAGGCGACTTCCATTGAGGCTCTGCTGCCCTAGTAACCAGATTTGGTAAGGGAGAACTGCTGCCACCTTGCTGCCGTTTCACACAACAGCAGCTTTAATCCCAGCGCTAATGGTCAGTGGATATTCCAAATCATTACAGGCCTGTAAATGACACCGGCCCTGAAAACAAATCCTGGGGTCATATATCGACCAAAAAATTCAAAAGACGTCCATATTTCAAAACGACAGTTTCAAGAGGCATATTTCACGCACATTAGTGTTCTGCTTCTTTTGCTTTATTTCTTTCTTTGTTAAAAAAACGGCAATGGAAAAAGGCAACCCTCAGAATGGGCGAAAACGTTCACAAACGAATCAATGGACAAAGGTTTAATCTGCAATATATATAAACAGCTCATGCAGCTTAATATTAATAAAACAAACAACCCAATACAAAAATGGGCAGAAGATCTAAATAGACGTTTCTTCAAAGAAGACACAGAGATGACCAAGACGCACATGAAAAGCTGCTCAACATCACTAATTATTAGAGAAATGCAAATCAAAACTACAATGAGGTAAGACCTCACACCTGTTAGAATCGGCATCATCAGATAATCTACAAACAACAAATTCTGGGGAGGGTGTGGACAAAAGGAACCCTCTTCCGCTATTGGTGGGAATGTAAATTGATACAGTCACTATGGAGAACAGTATGGAGGTTCCTTTAAAAAACTAAAAACAGAATTACAATAGGATCCAGCAATCCCACTTCTGGGCATATACCCAGAGAAAACCATAAATCACAGAAACACATTCACCACAATGTTCATTGCAGCACTATTTACAATAGCCAGGTAATGGAAGCAACCTAAATGCCCACAGACAGACGAATGGATAAAGATGTGGTACATATATAAAATGGAATATTACTCAGCCATTAAAAGGAATGAAACTGGGTCATTTGTAGAGAAGTTGATGGATCTAGAGACTGTCATACAGAGTGAAGTAAGTCAGAGAGAGAAAAACAAATATTGTATATTAATGCCTATATGTGGAACCTAGAAAAATGCTACAGATGAACTGGTTTGCAGGGCAGAAATAGAGACACAGAGGTAGAGAACAAACGTATGGACACAAAGTGGGGGAAGCCATGGGGTGGTGGTGGTGGGATGAGTTGGGACATTGGGATTGACCTGTATACATGTCTATGCATAAAATAGATAACTAATAATAACCTACTGTATAAAAAAAATAAATAAAATTAAATTTCAAAAATTTTAAAAATAAAATGTAAAAATAAAACAGAAAAAATGTTCTTCCATTCACACTGATGTATTTATAAGAATGAATTATTTCCATGCTTATATCCATAAATACATAAAAGAGGAATAAAATCTAACTTGAACCAAAAAAGAAAAAAGAAAACTGAACCTAACAGTTATACAGAGGAAAACACTACCAAGGCACTTGCTCCAGTGGTAAACAATTCTGAAATTGGTCAGAGGTGGGGAATCATCTCCCATAGATCCAGCAGCCCCGCCCGCCCACGCAAGGAGCCTCCTTATTGCAAAGCTGGGGGACCGTGCCGAGGCCTCTGTGAGTAAACGTGAGCTGAGCCCCAGGCCAGCTGCTGCTGAACTGTTCCCACCCTTCCCAGGTGAAACACCTGAATATGTACAAGGGCTTGAAAGCCTAGAGGAAGGGCCGTGGAGCCACACCAGCGACAGCACGCAGGCCACCTTGGTGCCTGCAGGTCAGCCAGGATGGTCCTGGCCACGGGCGCTCTTCTGGAAGCTTTCCATTGCCCTGCCTGAGATACCCCTCCTGTCCCGGCCCCCACTCCTTTTTTTCCTTCCTCACCTCAGCCCGGAGAGATATTCCAGTGGAAGTTATGGGTGACACATCCTCTTCTTTACAGGTGGCAGCCTGGCAACTCCTGCAGAAAGTCCAGCAGAGCCCCACTCACACCGGGCCACCCACAAAGCCGTGGACCCTCACACCCTCCCACCAGCACAGCCCCGAGACTGCTGACGGGGCAGAGAATATGGAGTCAGGCACAGCTGCAGGGGCTATTGCTGCCTGGAGTGCTGTTTATATTGACCTCAACCCAGGAACACCTGGAGAGGGCTTGCCGGCAGGGTCAGGCTGCCCAGGTCAGCTAATCCTCAGCCCTCAGGGAATCACATTGCAGAAAATGGACCTCGCTAAGACAGAATATTCGCCAAGGAAAAGAAGCACACAATGCCATTTGCAGCACCGTAGATGAGTCTAGAGGTAATCACGTGACATGGAGTAAGTCAGAAAGTGAAAGACACATATCATATCATATCACTTATAGGTGTTACCTATAAATTGATACCAGGGCAGATATTTCCACGGAGAAGGGGAATCACAGATTCATTAAACAAACTTATGGTTCACCAAAGGAAAGGTGTGAGGATTGAATTCATTACGATATTGGGGTTAACAGACATATACAAACACAGTAGACGTATATAATCACCAAAGACCTACGGAGTACCAAGAGAAGACTACTCAACATTCTGTCATAACGTACATGGGAAAAGGATCCCAGGAAGAACAGACATATGTATATGTGTAAAAGAACCACCTCTTGCACACCTACAACAAGCTAAACGTTGTACTCAAACTTGCTGTAATAAAAAATAAATATTAAATTAAAAACACGAACAAGAAGTAGTGAGACAAACTTGAGGGGCTTTCTCCTGGCACATTCCGTTCTACATTCCAATCTAGAATGCGACTTCCATTGAGGCTCTGCTGCCCTAGTAACCAGATTTGGTAAGGGAGAACTGCTGCCACCTTGTGGCCGTTTCACACAACAGCAGCTTTAATCCCAGCGCTAATGGTCAGTGGATATTCCAAATCATTACAGGCCTGTAAATGACACCTGCCCTGAAAACAAATCCTGGGGTCATATATCGACCAAAAAATTCAAAAGACGTCCATATTTCAAAACGACAGTTTCAAGAGGCATATTTCACGCACATTAGTGTTCTGCTTTTGATTTCTTTCTTTCTTTGTTAAAAAAACGGGAATGGAAAAAGGCAACCCTCAGAATGGGCGAAAACTTTCACAAACGAATCAATGGACCAAGGTTTAATCTCCAATATATATAAACAGCTCATACAGCATAATATTAATAAAACAAACAACCAAATACAAAAATGGGCAGAAGATCTAAATAGACGTTTCTTCAAAGAAGACACAGAGATGGCCAAGACGCAGATGAAAAGCTGCTCAACATCACTAATTATTAGAGAAATGCAAATCAAAACTACAATGAGGTAAGACCTCACACCTGTTAGAATCGGCATCATCAGATAATCTACAAACAACAAATTCTGGGGAGGGTGTGGACAAAAGGAACCCTCTTCCGCTATTGGTGGGAATGTAAATTGATACAGTCACTATGGAGAACAGTATGGAGGTTCCTTTAAAAAACTAAAAAGAGAATTACCATAGGATCCAGCAATCCCACTTCTGGGCATATACCCAGAGAAAACCATAAATCACAAAGACACATTCACCACAATGTTCATTGCAGCACTATTTACAATAGCCAGGTAATGGAAGCAACCTAAATGCCCACAGAAAGACGAATGGATAAAGATGTGGTACATATATAAAATGGAATATTACTCAGCCATAAAAAGGAATGAAACTGGGTCATTTGTAGAGAAGTTGATGGATCTAGAGACTGTCATACAGAGTGAAGTAAGTCAGAAAGAGAAAAACAAATACTGTATATTAATGCCTATATGTGGAACCTAGAAAAATGCTACAGATGAACTCGTTTGCAGGGCAGAAATAGAGACACAGAGGTAGAGAACAAACGTATGGACACAAAGTGGGGGAAGCCATGGGGTGGTGTTGGTGCGATGAGTTGGGACATTGGGATTGACCTGTATACATGTCTATGCATAAAATAGATAACTAATAATAACCTACTGTATAAAAAAAATAAATAAAACTAAATTTCAAAAATTTTAAAAATAAAATGTAAAAATAAAACAGAAAAAATGTTCTTCCATTCACACTGATGTATTTATAAGAATGAATTATTTCCATGCTTATATCCATAAATACATAAAAGAGGAATAAAATCTAACTTGAACCAAAAAAGAAAAAAGAAAACTGAACCTAACAGTTATACAGAGGAAAACACTACCAAGGCACTTGCTCCAGCGGTAAACAATTCTGAAATTGGTCAGAGGTGGGGAATCATCTCCCATAGAGCCAGCAGCCCCGCCCGCCCAAGCAAGGAGCGTCCATATTGCAAAGCTGGGGGACCGTGCCGAGGCCTCTGTGAGTAAACGTGAGCTGAGCCCCAGGCCAGCTGCTGCTGAACTGTTCCCACCCTTCCCAGGTGAAACACCTGAATATGTACAAGGGCTTGAAAGCCTAGAGGAAGGGCCGTGGAGCCACACCAGCGACAGCACGCAGGCCACCTTGGTGCCTGCAGGTCAGCCAGGATGGTCCTGGCCACGGGCGCTCTTCTGGAAGCTTTCCATTGCCCTGCCTGAGATACCCCTCCTGTCCCGGCCCCCACTCCTTTTTTTCCTTCCTCACCTCAGTCCGGAGAGATACTCCAGTGGAAGTTATGGGTGACACATCCTCTTCTTTACAGGGGGCAGCCTGGCAACTCCTGCAGAAAGTCCAGCAGAGCCCCACTCACACCGGGCCACCCACAAAGCCGTGGACACCCTCCCAGCAGCACAGCCCCGAGACTGCTGATGGGGCAGAGAATATGGAGTCAGGCACAGCTGCAGGGGCTATTGCTGCCTGGAGTGCTGTTTATATTGACCTCAACCCAGGCACACCTGGAGAGGGCTTGCCGGCAGGGTCAGGCTGCCCAGGTCAGCTAATCCTCAGCCCTCAGGGAATCACATTGCAGAAAATGGACCTCGCTAAGACAGAATATTCGCCAAGGAAAAGAAGCACTCAATGCCATTTGCAGCACCGTAGATGAGTCTAGAGGTAATCACGTGACTTGGAGTAAGTCAGAAAGTGAAAGACACATATCATATCATATCACTTATAGGTGTTACCTATAAATTGATACCAGGGCAGATATTTCCACGGAGAAGGGCAATCACAGATTCATTAAACAAACTTATGGTTCACCAAAGGAAAGGTGTGAGGATTGAATTCATTACGATATTGGGGTTAACAGACATATACAAACACAGTAGACGTATATAATCACCAAAGACCTACGGAGTACCAAGAGAAGACTACTCAACATTCTGTCATAAAGAACATGGGAAAAGGATCCCAGGAAGAACAGACATATGTATATGTGTAAAAGAACCACCTCTTGCACACCTACAACAAGCTAAACGTTGTACTCAAACTTGCTGTAATAAAAAATAAAAAATTAAATTAAAAACACGAACAAGAAGTAGTGAGACAAACTTGAGGGGCTTTCTCCTTGTACATTCCGTTCTACATTCCAATCTAGAAGGCGACTTCCATTGAGGCTCTGCTGCCCTAGTAACCAGATTTGGTAAGGGAGAACTGCTGCCACCTTGTGGCCGTTTCACACAACAGCAGCTTTAATCCCAGCGCTAATGGTCAGTGGATATTCCAAATCATTACAGGCCTGTAAATGACACCGGCCCTGAAAACAAATCCTGGGGTCATATATCGACCAAAAAATTCAAAAGACGTCCATATTTCAAAACGACAGTTTCAAGAGGCATATTTCACGCACATTAGTGTTCTGCTTCTTTTGCTTTCTTTCTTTCTTTGTTAAAAAAACGGGAATGGAAAAAGGCAACCCTCAGAATGGGCGAAAACGTTCACAAACGAATCAATGGACAAAGGTTTAAACTCCAATATATATAAACAGCTCATGCAGCTTAATATTAATAAAACAAACAACCCAATACAAAAATGGGCAGAAGATCTAAATACACGTTTCTTCAAGGAAGACACAGAGATGACCAAGACGCACATGAAAAGCTGCTCAACATCACTAATTATTAGAGAAATGCAAATCAAAACTACAATGAGGTAAGACCTCACACCTGTTAGAATCGGCATCATCAGATAATCTACAAACAACAAATTCTGGGGAGGGTGTGGACAAAAGGAACCCTCTTCCGCTATTGGTGGGAATGTAAATTGATACAGTCACTATGGAGAACAGTATGGAGGTTCCTTTAAAAAACTAAAAACAGAATTACAATAGGATCCAGCAATCCCACTTCTGGGCATATACCCAGAGAAAACCATAAATCACAGAAACACATTCACCACAATGTTCATTGCAGCACTATTTACAATAGCCAGGTAATGGAAGCAACCTAAATGCCCACAGACAGACGAATGGATAAAGATGTGGTACATATATAAAATGGAATATTACTCAGCCATTAAAAGGAATGAAACTGGGTCATTTGTAGAGAAGTTGATGGATCTAGAGACTGTCATACAGAGTGAAGTAAGTCAGAGAGAGAAAAACAAATATTGTATATTAATGCCTATATGTGGAACCTAGAAAAATGCTACAGATGAACTGGTTTGCAGGGCAGAAATAGAGACACAGAGGTAGAGAACAAACGTATGGACACAAAGTGGGGGAAGCCATGGGGTGGTGGTGGTGGGATGAGTTGGGACATTGGGATTGACCTGTATACATGTCTATGCATAAAATAGATAACTAATAATAACCTACTGTATAAAAAAAATAAATAAAATTAAATTTCAAAAATTTTAAAAATAAAATGTAAAAATAAAACAGAAAAAATGGTCTTCCATTCACACTGATATATTTATAAGAATGAATTATTTCCATGCTTATATCCATAAATACATAAAAGAGGAATAAAATCTAACTTGAACCAAAAAAGAAAAAAGAAAACTGAACCTAACTGTTATACAGAGGAAAACACTACCAAGGCACTTGCTCCAGTGGTAAACAATTCTGAAATTGGTCAGAGGTGGGGAATCATCTCCCATAGAGCCAGCAGCCCCGCCCGCCCACGCAAGGAGCGTCCTTATTGCAAAGCTTGGGGACCGTGCCGAGGCCTCTGTGAGTAAATGTGAGCTGAGCCCCAGGCCAGCTGCTGCTGAACTGTTCCCACCCTTCCCAGGTGAAACACCTGAATATGTACAAGGGCTTGAAAGCCTAGAGGAAGGGCCGTGGAGCCACACCAGCAACAGCACGCAGGCCACCTTGGTGCCTGCAGGTCAGCCAGGATGGTCCTGGCCACGGGCGCTCTTCTGGAAGCTTTCCATTGCCCTGCCTGAGATACCCCTCCTGTCCTGGCACCCACTCCTTTTTTTCCTTCCTCACCTCAGCCCGGAGAGATACTCCAGTGGAAGTTATGGGTGACACATCCTCTTCTTTACAGGTGGCAGCCTGGCAACTCCTGCAGAAAGTCCAGCAGAGCCCCACTCACACCGGGCCAACCACAAAGCCGTGGACCCTCACACACTCCCACCAGCACAGCCCCGAGACTGCTGATGGGGCAGAGAATATGGAGTCAGGCACAGCTGCAGGGGCTATTGCTGCCTGGAGTGCTGTTTATATTGACCTCAAACCAGGCACACCTGGGGAGGGCTTGCCGGCAGGGTCAGGCTGCCCAGGTCAGCTAATCCTCAGCCCTCAGGGAATCACATTGCAGAAAATGGACCTCGCTATGACAGAATATTCGCCAAGGAAAAGAAGCACACAATGCCAATTGCAGCACCGTAGATGAGTCTAGAGGTAATCACGTGACTTGGAGTAAGTCAGAAAGTGAAAGACACATATCATATCATATCACTTATAGGTGTTACGTATAAATTGATACCAGGGCAGATATTTCCACGGAGAAGGGCAATCACAGATTCATTAAACAAACTTATGGTTCACCAAAGGAAAGGTGTGAGGATTGAATTCATTACGATATTGGGGTTAACAGACATATACAAACACAGTAGACATATATAATCACCAAAGACCTACGGAGTACCAAGAGAAGACTACTCAACATTCTGTCATAACGTACATGGGAAAAGGATCCCAGGAAGAACAGACATATGTATATGTGTAAAAGAACCACCTCTTGCACACCTACAACAAGCTAAACGTTGTACTCAAACTTGCTGTAATAAAAAATAAATATTAAATTAAAAACACGAACAAGAAGTAGTGAGACAAACTTGAGGGGCTTTCTCCTGGCACATTCCGTTCTACATTCCAATCTAGAACGCGACTTCCATTGAGGCTCTGCTGCCCTAGTAAACAGATTTGGTAAGGGAGAACTGCTGCCACCTTGTGGCCGTTTCACACAACAGCAGCTTTAATCCCAGCGCTAATGGTCAGTGGATATTCCAAATCATTACAGGCCTGTAAATGACACCTGCCCTGAAAACAAATCCTGGGGTCATATATCGACCAAAAAATTCAAAAGACGTCCATATTTCAAAACGACAGTTTCAAGAGGCATATTTCACGCACATTAGTGTTCTGATTCTTTTGCTTTCTTTCTTTCTTTGTTAAAAAAACGGGAATGGAAAAAGGCAACCCTCAGAATGGGCGGAAACTTTCACAAACGAATCAATGGACCAAGGTTTAATCTCCAATATATATAAACAGCTCATGCAGCTTAATATTAATAAAACAAACAACCCAATACAAAAATGGGCAGAAGATCTAAATAGACGTTTCTTCAAAGAAGACACAGAGATGGCCAAGACGCAGATGAAAAGCTGCTCAACATCACTAATTATTAGAGAAATGCAAATCAAAACTACAATGAGGTAAGACCTCACACCTGTTAGAATCGGCAACATCAGATAATCTACAAACAACAAATTCTGGGGTGGGTGTGGACAAAAGGAACCCTCTTCCGCTATTGGTGGGAATGTAAATTGATACAGTCACTATGGAGAACAGTATGGAGGTTCCTTTAAAAAACTAAAAACAGAATTACAATAGGATCCAGCAATCCCACTTCTGGGCATATACCCAGAGAGAACCATAAATCACAGAGACACATTCACCACAATGTTCATTGCAGCACTATTTACAATAGCCAGGTAATGGAAGCAACCTAAATGCCCACAGACAGACGAATGGATAAAGATGTGGTACATATATAAAATGGAATATTACTCAGCCATAAAAAGGAATGAAACTGGGTCATTTGTAGAGAAGTTGATGGATCTAGAGACTGTCATACAGAGTGAAGTAAGTCAGAGAGAGAAAAACAAATATTGTATATTAATGCCTATATGTGGAACCTAGAAAAATGCTACAGATGAACTGGTTTGCAGGGCAGAAATAGAGACACAGAGGTAGAGAACAAACTTATGGACACAAAGTGGGGGAAGCCATGGGGTGGTGGTGGTGGGATGAGTTGGGACATTGGGATTGACCTGTATACATGTGTATGCATAAAATAGATAACTAATAATAACCTACTGTATAAAAAAAAATAAATAAAATTAAATTTCAAAATTTTTAAAAATAAAATGTAAAAATAAAACAGAAAAAATGTTCTTCCATTCACACTGATGTATTTATAAGAATGAATTATTTCCATGCTTATATCCATAAATACATAAAAGAGGAATAAAATCTAACTTGAACCAAAAAAGAAAAAAGAAAACTGAACCTAACAGTTATACAGAGGAAAACACTACCAAGGCACTTGCTCCAGTGGTAAACAATTCTGAAATTGGTCAGAGGTGGGGAATCATCTCCCATAGAGCCAGCAGCCCCGCCCGCCCACGCAAGGAGCGTCCTTATTGCAAAGCTGGGGGACCGTGCCGAGGCCTCTGTGAGTAAACGTGAGCTGAGCCCCAGGCCAGCTGCTGCTGAACTGTTCCCACCCTTCCCAGGTGAAACACCTGAATATGTACAAGGGCTTGAAAGCCTAGAGGAAGGGCCGTGGAGCCACACCAGCGACAGCACGCAGGCCACCTTGGTGCCTGCAGGTCAGCCAGGATGGTCCTGGCCACGGGCGCTCTTCTGGAAGCTTTCCATTGCCCTGCCTGAGATACCCCTCCTGTCCCGGCCCCCACTCCTTTTTTTCCTTCCTCACCTCAGCCCGGAGAGATACTCCAGTGGAAGTTATGGGTGACACATCCTCTTCTTTACAGGTGGCAGCCTGGCAACTCCTGCAGAAAGTCCAGCAGAGCCCCACTCACACCGGGCCACCCACAAAGCCGTGGACCCTCACACCCTCCCACCAGCACAGCCCCGAGACTGCTGACGGGGCAGAGAATATGGAGTCAGGCACAGCTGCAGGGGCTAATGCTGCCTGGAGTGCTGTTTATATTGACCTCAACCCAGGCACACCTGGAGAGGGCTTGCCGGCAGGGTCAGGCTGCCCAGGTCAGCTAATCCTCAGCCCTCAGGGAATCACATTGCAGAAAATGGACCTCGCTAAGACAGAATATTCGCCAAGGAAAAGAAGCACACAATGCCATTTGCAGCACCGTAGATGAGTCTAGAGGTAATCACGTGACTTGGAGTAAGTCAGAAAGTGAAAGACACATATCATATCATATCACTTATAGGTGTTACCTATAAATTGATACCAGGGCAGATATTTCCACGGAGAAGGGCAATCACAGATTCATTAAACAAACTTATGGTTCACCAAAGGAAAGGTGTGAGGATTGAATTCATTACGATATTGGGGTTAACAGACATATACAAACACAGTAGACATATATAATCACCAAAGACCTACGGAGTACCAAGAGAAGACTACTCAACATTCTGTCATAACGTACATGGGAAAAGGATCCCAGGAAGAACAGACATATGTATATGTGTAAAAGAACCACCTCTTGCACACCTACAACAAGCTAAACGTTGTACTCAAACTTGCTGTAATAAAAAATAAATATTAAATTAAAAACACGAACAAGAAGTAGTGAGACAAACTTGAGGGGCTTTCTCCTGGCACATTCCGTTCTACATTCCAATCTAGAACGCGACTTCCATTGAGGCTCTGCTGCCCTAGTAACCAGATTTGGTAAGGGAGAACTGCTGCCACCTTGTGGCCGTTTCACACAACAGCAGCTTTAATCCCAGCGCTAATGGTCAGTGGATATTCCAAATCATTACAGGCCTGTAAATGACACCTGCCCTGAAAACAAATCCTGGGGTCATATATCGACCAAAAAATTCAAAAGACGTCCATATTTCAAAACGACAGTTTCAAGAGGCATATTTCACGCACATTAGTGTTCTGATTCTTTTGCTTTCTTTCTTTCTTTGTTAAAAAAACGGGAATGGAAAAAGGCAACCCTCAGAATGGGCGAAAACTTTCACAAACGAATCAATGGACCAAGGTTTAATCTCCAATATATATAAACAGCTCATGCAGCTTAATATTAATAAAACAAACAACCCAATACAAAAATGGGCAGAAGATCTAAATAGACGTTTCTTCAAAGAAGACACAGAGATGGCCAAGACGCAGATGAAAAGCTGCTCAACATCACTAATTATTAGAGAAATGCAAATCAAAACTACAATGAGGTAAGACCTCACACCTGTTAGAATCGGCATCATCAGATAATCTACAAACAACAAATTCTGGGGAGTGTGTGGACAAAAGGAACCCTCTTCCGCTATTGGTGGGAATGTAAATTGATACAGTCACTATGGAGAACAGTATGGAGGTTCCTTTAAAAAACTAAAAACAGAATTACAATAGGATCCAGCAATCCCACTTCTGGGCATATACCAAGATAAAACCATAAATCACAGAGACACATTCACCACAATGTTCATTGCAGCACTATTTACAATAGCCAGGTAATGGAAGCAACCTAAATGCCCACAGACAGACGAATGGATAAAGATGTGGTACATATATAAAATGGAATATTACTCAGCCATAAAAAGGAATGAAACTGGGTCATTTGTAGAGAAGTTGATGGATCTAGAGACTGTCATACAGAGTGAAGTAAGTCAGAGAGAGAAAAACAAATATTGTATATTAATGCCTATATGTGGAACCTAGAAAAATGCTACAGATGAACTGGTTTGCAGGGCAGAAATAGAGACACAGAGGTAGAGAACAAACGTATGGACACAAAGTGGGGGAAGCCATGGGGTGGTGGTTGTGGGATGAGTTGGGACATTGGGATTGACCTGTATACATGTCTATGCATAAAATAGATAACTAATAATAACCTACTGTATAAAAAAAAATAAATAAAATTAAATTTCAAAATTTTTAAAAATAAAATGTAAAAATAAAACAGAAAAAATGTTCTTCCATTCACACTGATGTATTTATAAGAATGAATTATTTCCATGCTTATATCCATAAATACATAAAAGAGGAATAAAATCTAACTTGAACCAAAAAAGAAAAAAGAAAACTGAACCTAACAGTTATACAGAGGAAAACACTACCAAGGCACTTGCTCCAGTGGTAAACAATTCTGAAATTGGTCAGAGGTGGGGAATCATCTCCCATAGAGCCAGCAGCCCCGCCCGCCCACGCAAGGAGCGTCCTTATTGCAAAGCTGGGGGACCGTGCCGAGGCCTCTGTGAGTAAACGTGAGCTGAGCCCCAGGCCAGCTGCTGCTGAACTGTTCCCACCCTTCCCAGGTGAAACACCTGAATATGTACAAGGGCTTGAAAGCCTAGAGGAAGGGCCGTGGAGCCACACCAGCGACAGCACGCAGGCCACCTTGGTGCCTGCAGGTCAGCCAGGATGGTCCTGGCCACGGGCGCTCTTCTGGAAGCTTTCCATTGCCCTGCCTGAGATACCCCTCCTGTCCCGGCCCCCACTCCTTTTTTTCCTTCCTCACCTCAGCCCGGAGAGATACTCCAGTGGAAGTTATGGGTGACACATCCTCTTCTTTACAGGTGGCAGCCTGGCAACTCCTGCAGAAAGTCCAGCAGAGCCCCACTCACACCGGGCCACCCACAAAGCCGTGGACCCTCACACCCTCCCACCAGCACAGCCCCGAGACTGCTGACGGGGCAGAGAATATGGAGTCAGGCACAGCTGCAGGGGCTATTGCTGCCTGGAGTGCTGTTTATATTGACCTCAACCCAGGCACACCTGGAGAGGGCTTGCCGGCAGGGTCAGGCTGCCCAGGTCAGCTAATCCTCAGCCCTCAGGGAATCACATTGCAGAAAATGGACCTCGCTAAGACAGAATATTCGCCAAGGAAAAGAAGCACACAATGCCATTTGCAGCACCGTAGATGAGTCTAGAGGTAATCACGTGACTTGGAGTAAGTCAGAAAGTGAAAGACACATATCATATCATATCACTTATAGGTGTTACGTATAAATTGATACCAGGGCAGATATTTCCATGGAGAAGGGCAGTCACAGATTCATTAAACAAACTTATGGTTCACCAAAGGAAAGGTGTGAGGATTGAATTCATTACGATATTGGGGTTAACAGACATATACAAACACAGTAGACGTATATAATCACCAAAGACCTACGGAGTACCAAGAGAAGACTACTCAACATTCTGTCATAACGTACATGGGAAAAGGATCCCAGGAAGAACAGACATATGTATATGTGTAAAAGAACCACCTCTTGCACACCTACAACAAGCTAAACGTTGTACTCAAACTTGCTGTAATAAAAAATAAATATTAAATTAAAAACACGAACAAGAAGTAGTGAGACAAACTTGAGGGGCTTTCTCCTGGCACATTCCGTTCTACATTCCAATCTAGAACGCAACTTCCATTGAGGCTCTGCTGCCCTAGTAACCAGATTTGGTAAGGGAGAACTGCTGCCACCTTGTGGCCGTTTCACACAACAGCAGCTTTAATCCCAGCGCTAATGGTCAGTGGATATTCCAAATCATTACAGGCCTGTAAATGACACCTGCCCTGAAAACAAATCCTGGGGTCATATATCGACCAAAAAATTCAAAAGACGTCCATATTTCAAAACGACAGTTTCAAGAGGCATATTTCACGCACATTAGTGTTCTGATTCTTTTGCTTTCTTTCTTTCTTTGTTAAAAAAACGGGAATGGAAAAAGGCAACCCTCAGAATGGGCGAAAACTTTCACAAACGAATCAATGGACCAAGGTTTAATCTCCAATATATATAAACAGCTCATGCAGCTTAATATTAATAAAACAAACAACCCAATACAAAAATGGGCAGAAGATCTAAATAGACGTTTCTTCAAAGAAGACACAGAGATGGCCAAGACGCAGATGAAAAGCTGCTCAACATCACTAATTATTAGAGAAATGCAAATCAAAACTACAATGAGGTAAGACCTCACACCTGTTAGAATCGGCATCATCAGATAATCTACAAACAACAAATTCTGGGGAGGGTGTGGACAAAAGGAACCCTCTTCCGCTATTGGTGGGAATGTAAATTGATACAGTCACTATGGAGAACAGTATGGAGGTTCCTTTAAAAAACTAAAAAGAGAATTACCATAGGATCCAGCAATCCCACTTCTGGGCATATACCCAGAGAAAACCATAAATCACAAAGACACATTCACCACAATGTTCATTGCAGCACTATTTACAATAGCCAGGTAATGGAAGCAACCTAAATGCCCACAGAAAGACGAATGGATAAAGATGTGGTACATATATAAAATGGAATATTACTCAGCCATAAAAAGGAATGAAACTGGGTCATTTGTAGAGAAGTTGATGGATCTAGAGACTGTCATACAGAGTGAAGTAAGTCAGAAAGAGAAAAACAAATATTGTATATTAATGCCTATATGTGGAACCTAGAAAAATGCTACAGATGAACTGGTTTGCAGGGCAGAAATAGAGACACAGAGGTAGAGAACAAACGTATGGACACAAAGTGGGGGAAGCCATGGGGTGGTGTTGGTGCGATGAGTTGGGACATTGGGATTGACCTGTATACATGTCTATGCATAAAATAGATAACTAATAATAACCTACTGTATAAAAAAAATAAATAAAACTAAATTTCAAAAATTTTAAAAATAAAATGTAAAAATAAAACAGAAAAAATGTTCTTCCATTCACACTGATGTATTTATAAGAATGAATTATTTCCATGCTTATATCCATAAATACATAAAAGAGGAATAAAATCTAACTTGAACCAAAAAAGAAAAAAGAAAACTGAACCTAACAGTTATACAGAGGAAAACACTACCAAGGCACTTGCTCCAGCGGTAAACAATTCTGAAATTGGTCAGGGGTGGGGAATCATCTCCCATAGAGCCAGCAGCCCCGCCCGCCCAAGCAAGGAGCGTCCTTATTGCAAAGCTGGGGGACCGTGCCGAGGCCTCTGTGAGTAAACGTGAGCTGAGCCCCAGGCCAGCTGCTGCTGAACTGTTCCCACCCTTCCCAGGTGAAACACCTGAATATGTACAAGGGCTTGAAAGCCTAGAGGAAGGGCCGTGGAGCCACACCAGCGACAGCACGCAGGCCACCTTGGTGCCTGCAGGTGAGCCAGGATCGTCCTGGCCACGGGCGCTCGTCTGGAAGCTTTCCATTGCCCTGCCTGAGATACCCCTCCTGTCCCGGCCCCCACTCCTTTTTTTCCTTCCTCACCTCAGCCCGGAGAGATACTCCAGTGGAAGTTATGGGTGACACATCCTCTTCTTTACAGGTGGCAGCCTGGCAACTCCTGCAGAAAGTCCAGCAGAGCCCCACTCACACCGGGCCACCCACAAAGCCTTGGACCCTCATACACTACCACCAGCACAGCCCAGAGACTGCTGATGGGGCAGAGAATATGGAGTCAGGCACAGCTGCAGGGGCTATTGCTGCCTGGAGTGCTGTTTATATTGACCTCAACCCAGGCACACCTGGGGAGGGCTTGCCGGCAGGGTCAGGCTGCCCAGGTCAGCTAATCCTCAGCCCTCAGGGAATCACATTGCAGAAAATGGACCTCGCTAAGACAGAATATTCGCCAAGGAAAAGAAGCACACAATGCCAATTGCAGCACCGTAGATGAGTCTAGAGGTAATCACGTGACTTGGAGTAAGTCAGAAAGTGAAAGACACATATCATATCATATCACTTATAGGTGTTACGTATAAATTGATACCAGGGCAGATATTTCCACGGAGAAGGGCAATCACAGATTCATTAAACAAACTTATGGTTCACCAAAGGAAAGGTGTGAGGATTGAATTCATTACGATATTGGGGTTAACAGACATATACAAACACAGTAGACATATATAATCACCAAAGACCTACGGAGTACCAAGAGAAGACTACTCAACATTCTGTCATAACGTACATGGGAAAAGGATCCCAGGAAGAACAGACATATGTATATGTGTAAAAGAACCACCTCTTGCACACCTACAACAAGCTAAACGTTGTACTCAAACTTGCTGTAATAAAAAATAAATATTAAATTAAAAACACGAACAAGAAGTAGTGAGACAAACTTGAGGGGCTTTCTCCTGGCACATTCCGTTCTACATTCCAATCTAGAACGCGACTTCCATTGAGGCTCTGCTGCCCTAGTAACCAGATTTGGTAAGGGAGAACTGCTGCCACCTTGTGGCCGTTTCACACAACAGCAGCTTTAATCCCAGCGCTAATGGTCAGTGGATATTCCAAATCATTACAGGCCTGTAAATGACACCTGCCCTGAAAACAAATCCTGGGGTCATATATCGACCAAAAAATTCAAAAGACGTCCATATTTCAAAACGACAGTTTCAAGAGGCATATTTCACGCACATTAGTGTTCTGATTCTTTTGCTTTCTTTCTTTCTTTGTTAAAAAAACGGGAATGGAAAAAGGCAACCCTCAGAATGGGCGAAAACTTTCACAAACGAATCAATGGACCAAGGTTTAATCTCCAATATATATAAACAGCTCATGCAGCTTAATATTAATAAAACAAACAACCCAATACAAAAATGGGCAGAAGATCTAAATAGACGTTTCTTCAAAGAAGACACAGAGATGGCCAAGACGCAGATGAAAAGCTGCTCAACATCACTAATTATTAGAGAAATGCAAATCAAAACTACAATGAGGTAAGACCTCACACCTGTTAGAATCGGCATCATCAGATAATCTACAAACAACAAATTCTGGGGAGGGTGTGGACAAAAGGAACCCTCTTCCGCTATTGGTGGGAATGTAAATTGATACAGTCACTATGGAGAACAGTATGGAGGTTCCTTTAAAAAACTAAAAAGAGAATTACAATAGGATCCAGCAATCCCACTTCTGGGCATATACCCAGAGAAAACCAAAAATCACAGAGACACATTCACCACAATGTTCATTGCAGCACTATTTACAATAGCCAGGTAATGGAAGCAACCTAAATGCCCACAGACAGACGAATGGATAAAGATGTGGTACATATATAAAATGGAATATTACTCAGCCATAAAAAGGAATGAAACTGGGTCATTTGTAGAGAAGTTGATGGATCTAGAGACTGTCATACAGAGTGAAGTAAGTCAGAAAGAGAAAAACAAATATTGTATATTAATGCCTATATGTGGAACCTAGAAAAATGCTACAGATGAACTGGTTTGCAGGGCAGAAATAGAGACACAGAGGTAGAGAACAAACGTATGGACACAAAGTGGGGGAAGCCATGGGGTGGTGGTGGTGGGATGAGTTGGGAGATTGGGATTGACCTGTATACATGTCTATGCATAAAATAGATAACTAATAATAACCTACTGTATAAAAAAATAAATAAAATTAAATTTCAAAAATTTTAAAAATAAAATGTAAAAATAAAACAGAAAAAATTTTCTTCCATTCACACTGATGTATTTATAAGAATGAATTATTTCCATGCTTATATCCATAAATACATAAAAGAGGAATAAAATCTAACTTGAACCAAAAAAGAAAAAAGAAAACTGAACCTAACAGTTATACAGAGGAAAACACTACCAAGGCACTTGCTCCAGTGGTAAACAATTCTGAAATTGGTCAGAGGTGGGGAATCATCTCCCATAGAGCCAGCAGCCCCGCCCGCCCACGCAAGGAGCGTCCTTATTGCAAAGCTGGGGGACCGTGCCGAGGCCTCTGTGAGTAAACGTGAGCTGAGCCCCAGGCCAGCTGCTGCTGAACTGTTCCCACCCTTCCCAGTTGAAACACCTGAATATGTACAAGGGCTTGAAAGCCTAGAGGAAGGGCCGTGGAGCCACACCAGCGACAGCACGCAGGCCACCTTGGTGCCTGCAGGTCAGCCAGGATGGTCCTGGCCACGGGCGCTCTTCTGGAAGCTTTCCATTGCCCTGCCTGAGATACCCCTCCTGTCCCGGCCCCCACTCCTTTTTTTCCTTCCTCACCTCAGCCCGGAGAGATATTCCAGTGGAAGTTATGGGTGACACATCCTCTTCTTTACAGGTGGCAGCCTGGCAACTCCTGCAGAAAGTCCAGCAGAGCCCCACTCACACCGGGACACCCACAAAGCCGTGGACCCTCACACCCTCCCACCAGCACAGCCCCGAGACTGCTGATGGGGCAGAGAATATGGAGTCAGGCACAGCTGCAGGGGCTATTGCTGCCTGGAGTGCTGTTTATATTGACCTCAACCCAGGCACACCTGGGGAGGGCTTGCCGGCAGGGTCAGGCTGCCCAGGTCAGCTAATCCTCAGCCCTCAGGGAATCACACTACAGAAAATGGACCTCGCTAAGACAGAATATTCGCCAAGGAAAAGAAGCACACAATGCCATTTGCAGCACCGCAGATGAGTCTAGAGGTAATCACGTGACTTGGAGTAAGTCAGAAAGTGAAAGACACATATCATATCATATCACTTATAGGTGTTACCTATAAATTGATACCAGGGCAGATATTTCCACGGAGAAGGGCAATCACAGATTCATTAAACAAACTTATGGTTCACCAAAGGAAAGGTGTGAGGATTGAATTCATTACGATATTGGGGTTAACAGACATATACAAACACAGTAGACGTATATAATCACCAAAGACCTACGGAGTACCAAGAGAAGACTACTCAACATTCTGTCATAACATACATGGGAAAAGGATCCCAGGAATAACAGACATATGTATATGTGTAAAAGAACCACCTCTTGCACACCTACAACAAGCTAAACGTTGTACTCAAACTTGCTGTAATAAAAAATAAATATTAAATTAAAAACACGAACAAGAAGTAGTGAGACAAACTTGAGGGGCTTTCTCCTGGCACATTCCGTTCTACATTCCAATCTAGAATGCGACTTCCATTGAGGCTCTGCTGCCCTAGTAACCAGATTTGGTAAGGGAGAACTGCTGCCACCTTGTGGCCATTTCACACAACAGCAGCTTTAATCCCAGCGCTAATGGTCAGTGGATATTCCAAATCATTACAGGCCTGTAAATGACACCTGCCCTGAAAACAAATCCTGGGGTCATATATCGACCAAAAAATTCAAAAGACGTCCATATTTCAAAACGACAGTTTCAAGAGGCATATTTCACGCACATTAGTGTTCTGATTCTTTTGCTTTCTTTCTTTCTTTGTTAAAAAAACGGGAATGGAAAAAGGCAACCCTCAGAATGGGCGAAAACTTTCACAAACGAATCAATGGACCAAGGTTTAATCTCCAATATATATAAACAGCTCATGCAGCTTAATATTAATAAAACAAACAACCCAATACAAAAATGGGCAGAAGATCTAAATAGACGTTTCTTCAAAGAAGACACAGAGATGGCCAAGACGCAGATGAAAAGCTGCTCAACATCACTAATTATTAGAGAAATGCAAATCAAAACTACAATGAGGTAAGACCTCACACCTGTTAGAATCGGCATCATCAGATAATCTACAAACAACAAATTCTGGGGAGGGTGTGGACAAAAGGAACCCTCTTCCGCTATTGGTGGGAATGTAAATTGATACAGTCACTATGGAGAACAGTATGGAGGTTCCTTTAAAAAACTAAAAAGAGAATTACCATAGGATCCAGCAATCCCACTTCTGGGCATATACCCAGAGAAAACCATAAATCACAAAGACACATTCACCACAATGTTCATTGCAGCACTATTTACAATAGCCAGGTAATGGAAGCAACCTAAATGGCCACAGACAGACGAAAGGATAAAGATGTGGTACATATATAAAATGGAATATTACTCAGCCATAAAAAGGAATGAAACTGGGTCATTTGTAGAGAAGTTGATGGATCTAGAGACTGTCATACAGAGTGAAGTAAGTCAGAAAGAGAAAAACAAATATTGTATATTAATGCCTATATGTGGAACCTAGAAAAATGCTACAGATGAACTGGTTTGAAGGGCAGAAATAGAGACACAGAGGTAGAGAACAAACGTATGGACACAAAGTGGGGGAAGCCATGGGGTGTTGGTGGTGGGATGAGTTGGGAGATTGGGATTGACCTGTATACATGTCTATGCATAAAATAGATAACTAATAATAACCTACTGTATAAAAAAAATAAATAAAATTAAATTTCAAAAATTTTAAAAATAAAATGTAAAAATAAAACAGAAAAAATGTTCTTCCATTCACACTGATGTATTTAGAAGAATGAATTATTTCCATGCTTATATCCATAAATACATAAAAGAGGAATAAAATCTAACTTGAACCAAAAAAGAAAAAAGAAAACTGAACCTAACAGTTATACAGAGGAAAACACTACCAAGGCACTTGCTCCAGTGGTAAACAATTCTGAAATTGGTCAGAGGTGGGGAATCATCTCCCATAGATCCAGCAGCCCCGCCCGCCCACGCAAGGAGCCTCCTTATTGCAAAGCTGGGGGACCGTGCCGAGGCCTCTGTGAGTAAACGTGAGCTGAGCCCCAGGCCAGCTGCTGCTGAACTGTTCCCACCCTTCCCAGGTGAAACACCTGAATATGTACAAGGGCTTGAAAGCCTAGAGGAAGGGCCGTGGAGCCACACCAGCGACAGCACGCAGGCCACCTTGGTGCCTGCAGGTCAGCCAGGATGGTCCTGGCCACGGGCGCTCTTCTGGAAGCTTTCCATTGCCCTGCCTGAGATACCCCTCCTGTCCCGGCCCCCACTCCTTTTTTTCCTTCCTCACCTCAGCCCGGAGAGATATTCCAGTGGAAGTTATGGGTGACACATCCTCTTCTTTACAGGTGGCAGCCTGGCAACTCCTGCAGAAAGTCCAGCAGAGCCCCACTCACACCGGGCCACCCACAAAGCCGTGGACCCTCACACCCTCCCACCAGCACAGCCCCGAGACTGCTGACGGGGCAGAGAATATGGAGTCAGGCACAGCTGCAGGGGCTATTGCTGCCTGGAGTGCTGTTTATATTGACCTCAACCCAGGCACACCTGGAGAGGGCTTGCCGGCAGGGTCAGGCTGCCCAGGTCAGCTAATCCTCAGCCCTCAGGGAATCACATTGCAGAAAATGGACCTCGCTAAGACAGAATATTCGCCAAGGAAAAGAAGCACACAATGCCATTTGCAGCACCGTAGATGAGTCTAGAGGTAATCACGTGACTTGGAGTAAGTCAGAAAGTGAAAGACACATATCATATCATATCACTTATAGGTGTTACCTATAAATTGATACCAGGGCAGATATTTCCACGGAGAAGGGGAATCACAGATTCATTAAACAAACTTATGGTTCACCAAAGGAAAGGTGTGAGGATTGAATTCATTACGATATTGGGGTTAACAGACATATACAAACACAGTAGACGTATATAATCACCAAAGACCTACGGAGTACCAAGAGAAGACTACTCAACATTCTGTCATAACGTACATGGGAAAAGGATCCCAGGAAGAACAGACATATGTATATGTGTAAAAGAACCACCTCTTGCACACCTACAACAAGCTAAACGTTGTACTCAAACTTGCTGTAATAAAAAATAAATATTAAATTAAAAACACGAACAAGAAGTAGTGAGACAAACTTGAGGGGCTTTCTCCTGGCACATTCCGTTCTACATTCCAATCTAGAACGCGACTTCCATTGAGGCTCTGCTGCCCTAGTAACCAGATTTGGTAAGGGAGAACTGCTGCCACCTTGTGGCCGTTTCACACAACAGCAGCTTTAATCCCAGCGCTAATGGTCAGTGGATATTCCAAATCATTACAGGCCTGTAAATGACACCTGCCCTGAAAACAAATCCTGGGGTCATATATCGACCAAAAAATTCAAAAGACGTCCATATTTCAAAACGACAGTTTCAAGAGGCATATTTCACGCACATTAGTGTTCTGATTCTTTTGCTTTCTTTCTTTCTTTGTTAAAAAAACGGGAATGGAAAAAGGCAACCCTCAGAATGGGCGAAAACTTTCACAAACGAATCAATGGACCAAGGTTTAATCTCCAATATATATAAACAGCTCATGCAGCTTAATATTAATAAAACAAACAACCCAATACAAAAATGGGCAGAAGATCTAAATAGACGTTTCTTCAAAGAAGACACAGAGATGGCCAAGACGCAGATGAAAAGCTGCTCAACATCACTAATTATTAGAGAAATGCAAATCAAAACTACAATGAGGTAAGACCTCACACCTGTTAGAATCGGCATCATCAGATAATCTACAAACAACAAATTCTGGGGAGGGTGTGGACAAAAGGAACCCTCTTCCGCTATTGGTGGGAATGTAAATTGATACAGTCACTATGGAGAACAGTATGGAGGTTCCTTTAAAAAACTAAAAACAGAATTACAATAGGATCCAGCAATCCCACTTCTGGGCATATACCCAGAGAAAACCATAAATCACAGAGACACATTCACCACAATGTTCATTGCAGCACTATTTACAATAGCCAGGTAATGGAAGCAACCTAAATGCCCACAGACAGACGAATGGATAAAGATGTGGTACATATATAAAATGGAATATTACTCAGCCATAAAAAGGAATGAAACTGGGTCATTTGTAGAGAAGTTGATGGATCTAGAGACTGTCATACAGAGTGAAGTAAGTCAGAAAGAGAAAAACAAATATTGTATATTAATGCCTATATGTGGAACCTAGAAAAATGCTACAGATGAACTGGTTTGCAGGGCAGAAATAGAGACACAGAGGTAGAGAACAAACGTATGGACACAAAGTGGGGGAAGCCATGGGGTGGTGGTGGAGGGATGAGTTGGGAGATTGGGATTGACCTGTATACATGTCTATGCATATAATAGATAACTAATAATAACCTACTGTATAAAAAAATAAATAAAATTAAATTTCAAAAATTTTAAAAATAAAATGTAAAAATAAAACAGAAAAAATGTTCTTCCATTCACACTGATGTATTTATAAGAATGAATTATTTCCATGCTTATATCCATAAATACATAAAAGAGGAATAAAATCTAACTTGAACCAAAAAAGAAAAAAGAAAACTGAACCTAACAGTTATACAGAGGAAAACACTACCAAGGCACTTGCTCCAGTGGTAAACAATTCTGAAATTGGTCAGAGGTGGGGAATCATCTCCCATAGAGCCAGCAGCCCCGCCCGCCCACGCAAGGAGCGTCCTTATTGCAAAGCTGGGGGACCGTGCCGAGGCCTCTGTGAGTAAACGTGAGCTGAGCCCCAGGCCAGCTGCTGCTGAACTGTTCCCACCCTTCCCAGGTGAAACACCTGAATGTGTACAAGGGCTTGAAAGCCTAGAGGAAGGGCCGTGGAGCCACACCAGCGACAGCACGCAGGCCACCTTGGTGCCTGCAGGTCAGCCAGGATGGTCCTGGCCACGGGCGCTCTTCTGGAAGCTTTCCATTGCCCTGCCTGAGATACCCCTCCTGTCCCGGCCCCCACTCCTTTTTTTCCTTCCTCACCTCAGCCCGGAGAGATATTCCAGTGGAAGTTATGGGTGACACATCCTCTTCTTTACAGGTGGCAGCCTGGCAACTCCTGCAGAAAGTCCAGCAGAGCCCCACTCACACCGGGCCACCCACAAAGCCGTGGACCCTCACACCCTCCCACCAGCACAGCCCCGAGACTGCTGACGGGGCAGAGAATATGGAGTCAGGCACAGCTGCAGGGGCTATTGCTGCCTGGAGTGCTGTTTATATTGACCTCAACCCAGGCACACCTGGAGAGGGCTTGCCGGCAGGGTCAGGCTGCCCAGGTCAGCTAATCCTCAGCCCTCAGGGAATCACATTGCAGAAAATGGACCTCGCTAAGACAGAATATTCGCCAAGGAAAAGAAGCACACACTGCCATTTGCAGCACCGTAGATGAGTCTAGAGGTAATCACGTGACTTGGAGTAAGTCAGAAAGTGAAAGACACATATCATATCATATCACTTATAGGTGTTACCTATAAATTGATACCAGGGCAGATATTTCCACGGAGAAGGGCAATCACAGATTCATTAAACAAACTTATGGTTCACCAAAGGAAAGGTGTGAGGATTGAATTCATTACGATATTGGGGTTAACAGACATATACAAACACAGTAGACATATATAATCACCAAAGACCTACGGAGTACCAAGAGAAGACTACTCAACATTCTGTCATAACGTACATGGGAAAAGGATCCCAGGAAGAACAGACATATGTATATGTGTAAAAGAACCACCTCTTGCACACCTACAACAAGCTAAACGTTGTACTCAAACTTGCTGTAATAAAAAATAAATATTAAATTAAAAACACGAACAAGAAGTAGTGAGACAAACTTGAGGGGCTTTCTCCTGGCACATTCCGTTCTACATTCCAATCTAGAATGCGACTTCCATTGAGGCTCTGCTGCCCTAGTAACCAGATTTGGTAAGGGAGAACTGCTGCCACCTCGTGGCCGTTTCACACAACAGCAGCTTTAATCCCAGCGCTAATGGTCAGTGGATATTCCAAATCATTACAGGCCTGTAAATGACACCTGCCCTGAAAACAAATCCTGGGGTCATATATCGACCAAAAAATTCAAAAGACGTCCATATTTCAAAACGACAGTTTCAAGAGGCATATTTCACGCACATTAGTGTTCTGATTCTTTTGCTTGCTTTCTTTCTTTGTTAAAAAAACGGGAATGGAAAAAGGCAACCCTCAGAATGGGCGAAAACTTTCACAAACGAATCAATGGACCAAGGTTTAATCTCCAATATATATAAACAGCTCATGCAGCTTAATATTAATAAAACAAACAACCCAATACAAAAATGGGCAGAAGATCTAAATAGACGTTTCTTCAAAGAAGACACAGAGATGGCCACGACGCAGATGAAAAGCTGCTCAACATCACTAATTATTAGAGAAATGCAAATCAAAACTACAATGAGGTAAGACCTCACACCTGTTAGAATCGGCATCATCAGATAATCTACAAACAACAAATTCTGGGGAGGGTGTGGACAAAAGGAACCCTCTTCCGCTATTGGTGGGAATGTAAATTGATACAGTCACTATGGAGAACAGTATGGAGGTTCCTTTAAAAAACTAAAAAGAGAATTACCATAGGATCCAGCAATCCCACTTCTGGGCATATACCCAGAGAAAACCATAAATCACAAAGACACATTCACCACAATGTTCATTGCAGCACTATTTACAATAGCCAGGTAATGGAAGCAACCTAAATGGCCACAGACAGACGAATGGATAAAGATGTGGTACATATATAAAATGGAATATTACTCAGCCATAAAAAGGAATGAAACTGGGTCATTTGTAGAGAAGTTGATGGATCTAGAGACTGTCATACAGAGTGAAGTAAGTCAGAAAGAGAAAAACAAATATTGTATATTAATGCCTATATGTGGAACCTAGAAAAATGCTACAGATGAACTGGTTTGCAGGGCAGAAATAGAGACACAGAGGTAGAGAACCAACGTATGGACACAAAGTGGGGGAAGCCATGGGGTGGTGGTGGTGGGATGAGTTGGGACATTGGGATTGACCTGTATACATGTCTATGCATAAAATAGATAACTAATAATAACCTACTGTATAAAAAAAATAAATAAAATTAAATTTCAAAAATTTTAAAAATAAAATGTAAAAATAAAACAGAAAAAATGTTCTTCCATTCACACTGATGTATTTATAAGAATGAATTATTTCCATGCTTATATCCATAAATACATAAAAGAGGAATAAAATCTAACTTGAACCAAAAAAGAAAAAAGAAAACTGAACCTAACAGTTATACAGAGGAAAACACTACCAAGGCACTTGCTCCAGTGGTAAACAATTCTGAAATTGGTCAGAGGTGGGGAATCATCTCCCATAGAGCCAGCAGCCCCGCCCGCCCACGCAAGGAGCGTCCTTATTGCAAAGCTGGGGGACCGTGCTGAGGCCTCTGTGAGTAAACGTGAGCTGAGCCCCAGGCCAGCTGCTGCTGAACTGTTCCCACCCTTCCCAGGTGAAACACCTGAATATGTACAAGGGCTTGAAAGCCTAGAGGAAGGGCCGTGGAGCCACACCAGCGACAGCACGCAGGCCACCTTGGTGCCTGCAGGTCAGCCAGGATGGTCCTGGCCACGGGCGCTCTTCTGGAAGCTTTCCATTGCCCTGCCTGAGATACCCCTCCTGTCCCGGCCCCCACTCCTTTTTTTCCTTCCTCACCTCAGCCCGGAGAGATATTCCAGTGGAAGTTATGGGTGACACATCCTCTTCTTTACAGGTGGCAGCCTGGCAACTCCTGCAGAAAGTCCAGCAGAGCCCCACTCACACCGGGCCACCCACAAAGCCGTGGACCCTCACACCCTCCCACCAGCACAGCCCCGAGACTGCTGATGGGGCAGAGAATATGGAGTCAGGCACAGCTGCAGGGGCTATTGCTGCCTGGAGTGCTGTTTATATTGACCTCAACCCAGGCACACCTGGAGAGGGCTTGCCGGCAGGGTCAGGCTGCCCAGGTCAGCTAATCCTCAGCCCTCAGGGAATCACATTGCAGAAAATGGACCTCGCTAAGACAGAATATTCGCCAAGGAAAAGAAGCACACACTGCCATTTGCAGCACCGTAGATGAGTCTAGAGGTAATCACGTGACTTGGAGTAAGTCAGAAAGTGAAAGACACATATCATATCATATCACTTATAGGTGTTACCTATAAATTGATACCAGGGCAGATATTTCCACGGAGAAGGGCAATCACAGATTCATTAAATAAACTTATGGTTCACCAAAGGAAAGGTGTGAGGATTGAATTCATTACGATATTGGGGTTAACAGACATATACAAACACAGTAGACATATATAATCACCAAAGACGTACGGAGTACCAAGAGAAGACTACTCAACATTCTGTCATAACGTACATGGGAAAAGGATCCCAGGAAGAACAGACATATGTATATGTGTAAAAGAACCACCTCTTGCACACCTACAACAAGCTAAACGTTGTACTCAAACTTGCTGTAATAAAAAATAAATATTAAATTAAAAACACGAACAAGAAGTAGTGAGACAAACTTGAGGGGCTTTCTCCTGGCACATTCCGTTCTACATTCCAATCTAGAATGCGACTTCCATTGAGGCTTGCTGCCCTAGTAACCAGATTTGGTAAGGGAGAACTGCTGCCACCTCGTGGCCGTTTCACACAACAGCAGCTTTAATCCCAGCGCTAATGGTCAGTGGATATTCCAAATCATTACAGGCCTGTAAATGACACCTGCCCTGAAAACAAATCCTGGGGTCATATATCGACCAAAAAATTCAAAAGACGTCCATATTTCAAAACGACAGTTTCAAGAGGCATATTTCACGCACATTAGTGTTCTGATTCTTTTGCTTGCTTTCTTTCTTTGTTAAAAAAACGGGAATGGAAAAAGGCAACCCTCAGAATGGGCGAAAACTTTCACAAACGAATCAATGGACCAAGGTTTAATCTCCAATATATATAAACAGCTCATGCAGCTTAATATTAATAAAACAAACAACCCAATACAAAAATGGGCAGAAGATCTAAATAGACGTTTCTTCAAAGAAGACACAGAGATGGCCAAGACGCACATGAAAAGCTGCTCAACATCACTAATTATTAGAGAAATGCAAATCAAAACTACAATGAGGTAAGACCTCACACCTGTTAGAATCGGCATCATCAGATAATCTACAAACAACAAATTCTGGGGAGGTTGTGGACAAAAGGAACCCTCTTCCGCTATTGGTGGGAATGTAAATTGATACAGTCACTATGGAGAACAGTATGGAGGTTCCTTTAAAAAACTAAAAAGAGAATTACCATAGGATCCAGCAATCCCACTTCTGGGCATATACCCAGAGAAAACCATAAATCACAAAGACACATTCACCACAATGTTCATTGCAGCACTATTTACAATAGCCAGGTAATGGAAGCAACCTAAATGGCCACAGACAGACGAATGGATAAAGATGTGGTACATATATAAAATGGAATATTACTCAGCCATAAAAAGGAATGAAACTGGGTCATTTGTAGAGAAGTTGATGGATCTAGAGACTGTCATACAGAGTGAAGTAAGTCAGAAAGAGAAAAACAAATATTGTATATTAATGCCTATATGTGGAACCTAGAAAAATGCTACAGATGAATTGGTTTGCAGGGCAGAAATAGAGACACAGAGGTAGAGAACAAACGTATGGACACAAAGTGGGGGAAGCCATGGGGTGGTGGTGGTGGGATGAGTTGGGAGATTGGGATTGACCTGTATACATGTCTATGCATAAAATAGATAACTAATAATAACCTACTGTATAAAAAAATAAATAAAATTAAATTTCAAAAATTTTAAAATAAAATGTAAAAATAAAACAGAAAAAATGTTCTTCCTTTCACACTGATGTATTTAGAAGAATGAATTATTTCCATGCTTATATCCATAAATACATAAAAGAGGAATAAAATCTAACTTGAACCAAAAAAGAAAAAAGAAAACTGAACCTAACAGTTATACAGAGGAAAACACTACCAAGGCACTTGATCCAGTGGTAAACAATTCTGAAATTGGTCAGAGGTGGGGAATCATCTCCCATAGAGACAGCAGCCCCGCCCGCCCACGCAAGGAGCGTTCTTATTGCAAAGCTGGGGGACCGTGCCGAGGCCTCTGTGTGTAAACGTGAGCTGAGCCCCAGGCCAGCTGCTGCAGAACTGTTCCCACCCTTCCCAGGTGAAACACCTGAATATGTACAAGGGCTTGAAAGCCTAGAGGAAGGGCCGTGGAGCCACACCAGCGACAGCACGCAGGCCACCTTGGTGCCTGCGGGTCAGCCAGGATGGTCCTGGCCACGGGCGCTCTTCTGGAAGCTTTCCATTGCCCTGCCTGAGATACCCCTCCTGTCCCGGCCCCCACTCCTTTTTTTCCTTCCTCACCTCAGCCCGGAGAGATATTCCAGTGGAAGTTATGGGTGACACATCCTCTTCTTTACAGGTGGCAGCCTGGCAACTCCTGCAGAAAGTCCAGCAGAGCCCCACTCACACCGGGCCACCCACAAAGCCGTGGACCCTCACACCCTCCCACCAGCACAGCCCCGAGACTGCTGACGGGGCAGAGAATATGGAGTCAGGCACAGCTGCAGGGGCTATTGCTGCCTGGAGTGCTGTTTATATTGACCTCAACCCAGGCACACCTGGAGAGGGCTTGCCGGCAGGGTCAGGCTGCCCAGGTCAGCTAATCCTCAGCCCTCAGGGAATCACATTGCAGAAAATGGACCTCGCTAAGACAGAATATTCGCCAAGGAAAAGAAGCACACACTGCCATTTGCAGCACCGTAGATGAGTCTAGAGGTAATCACGTGACTTGGAGTAAGTCAGAAAGTGAAAGACACATATCATATCATATCACTTATAGGTGTTACCTATAAATTGATACCAGGGCCGATATTTCCACGGAGAAGGGCAATCACAGATTCATTAAACAAACTTATGGTTCACCAAAGGAAAGGTGTGAGGATTGAATTCATTACGATATTGGGGTTAACAGACATATACAAACACAGTAGACATATATAATCACCAAAGACGTACGGAGTACCAAGAGAAGACTACTCAACATTCTGTCATAACGTACATGGGAAAAGGATCCCAGGAAGAACAGACATATGTATATGTGTAAAAGAACCACCTCTTGCACACCTACAACAAGCTAAACGTTGTACTCAAACTTGCTGTAATAAAAAATAAATATTAAATTAAAAACACGAACAAGAAGTAGTGAGACAAACTTGAGGGGCTTTCTCCTGGCACATTCCGTTCTACATTCCAATCTAGAATGCGACTTCCATTGAGGCTCTGCTGCCCTAGTAACCAGATTTGGTAAGGGAGAACTGCTGCCACCTCGTGGCCGTTTCACACAACAGCAGCTTTAATCCCAGCGCTAATGGTCAGTGGATATTCCAAATCATTACAGGCCTGTAAATGACACCTGCCCTGAAAACAAATCCTGGGGTCATATATCGACCAAAAAATTCAAAAGACGTCCATATTTCAAAACGACAGTTTCAAGAGGCATATTTCACGCACATTAGTGTTCTGATTCTTTTGCTTTCTTTCTTTCTTTGTTAAAAAAACGGGAATGGAAAAAGGCAACCCTCAGAATGGGCGAAAACTTTCACAAAAGAATCAATGGACCAAGGTTTAATCTCCAATATATATAAACAGCTCATGCAGCTTAATATTAATAAAACAAACAACCCAATACAAAAATGGGCAGAAGATCTAAATAGACGTTTCTTCAAAGAAGACACAGAGATGGCCAAGACGCAGATGAAAAGCTGCTCAACATCACTAATTATTAGAGAAATTCAAATCAAAACTACAATGAGGTAAGACCTCACACCTGTTAGAATCGGCATCATCAGATAATCTACAAACAACAAATTCTGGGGAGGGTGTGGACAAAAGGAACCCTCTTCCGCTATTGGTGGGAATGTAAATTGATACAGTCACTATGGAGAACAGTATGGAGGTTCCTTTAAAAAACTAAAAAGAGAATTACCATAGGATCCAGCAATCCCACTTCTGGGCATATACCCAGAGAAAACCATAAATCACAGAGACACATTCACCACAATGTTCATTGCAGCACTATTTACAATAGCCAGGTAATGGAAGCAACCTAAATGGCCACAGACAGACGAATGGATAAAGATGTGGTACATATATAAAATGGAATATTACTCAGCCATAAAAAGGAATGAAACTGGGTCATTTGTAGAGAAGTTGATGGATCTAGAGACTGTCATACAGAGTGAAGTAAGTCAGAAAGAGAAAAACAAATATTGTATATTAATGCCTATATGTGGAACCTAGAAAAATGCTACAGATGAACTGGTTTGCAGGGCAGAAATAGAGACACAGAGGTAGAGAACAAACGTATGGACACAAAGTGGGGGAAGCCATGGGGTGGTGGTGGTGGGATGAGTTGGGACATTGGGATTGACCTGTATACATGTCTATGCATAAAATAGATAACTAATAATAACCTAGTGTATAAAAAAATAAATAAAATTAAATTTCAAAATTTTTAAAAATAAAATGTAAAAATAAAACAGAAAAAAAGTTCTTCCATTCACACTGATGTATTTATAAGAATGAATTATTTCCATGCTTATATCTATAAATACATAAAAGAGGAATAAAATCTAACTTGAACCAAAAAAGAAAAAAAAAAAAACTGAACCTAACAGTTATACAGAGGAAAACACTACCAAGGCACTTGCTCCAGTGGTAAACAATTCTGAAATTGGTCAGAGTTGGGGAATCATCTCCCATACAGCCAGCAGCCCCACCCGCCCACGCAAGGAGCGTCCTTATTGCAAAGCTGGGGGACCGTGCCGAGGCCTCTGTGAGTAAACGTGAGCTGAGCCCCAGGCCAGCTGCTGCTGAACTGTTCCCACCCTTCCCAGGTGAAACACCTGAATATGTACAAGGGCTTGAAAGCCTAGAGGAAGGGCCGTGGAGCCACACCAGCGAAAGCACGCAGGCCAACTTGGTGCCTGCTGGTCAGCCAGGATGGTCCTGGCCACGGGTGCTCTTCTGGAAGCTTTCCATTGCCCTGCCTGAGATACCCCTCCTGTCCCGGCCCCCACTCCTTTTTTTCCTTCCTCACCTCAGCCCGGAGAGATATTCCAGTGGAAGTTATGGGTGACACATCCTCTTCTTTACAGGTGGCAGCCTGGCAACTCCTGCAGAAAGTCCAGCAGAGCCCCACTCACACCGGGCCACCCACAAAGCCGTGGACCCTCACACCCTCCCACCAGCACAGCCCCGAGACTGCTGATGGGGCAGAGAATATGGAGTCAGGCACAGCTGCAGGGGCTATTGCTGCCTGGAGTGCTGTTTATATTGACCTCAACCCAGGCACACCTGGGGAGGGCTTGCCGGCAGGGTCAGGCTGCACAGGTCAGCTAATCCTCAGCCCTCAGGGAATCACATTGCAGAAAATGGACCTCGCTAAGACAGAATATTCGCCAAGGAAAAGAAGCACACAATGCCATTTGCAGCACCGCAGATGAGTCTAGAGGTAATCACGTGACTTGGAGTAAGTCAGAAAGTGAAAGACACATATCATATCATATCACTTATAGGTGTTACCTATAAATTGATACCAGGGCAGATATTTCCACGGAGAAGGGCAATCACAGATTCATTAAACAAACTTATGGTTCACCAAAGGAAAGGTGTGAGGATTGAATTCATTACGATATTGGGGTTAACAGACATATACAAACACAGTAGACGTATATAATCACCAAAGACCTAAGGAGTACCAAGAGAAGACTACTCAACATTCTGTCATAACGAACATGGGAAAAGGATCCCAGGAAGAACAGACATATGTATATGTGTAAAAGAACCACCTCTTGCACACCTACAACAAGCTAAACGTTGTACTCAAACTTGCTGTAATAAAAAATAAAAAATTAAATTAAAAACACGAAAAAGAATTAGTGAGAAAAACTTGAGGGGCTTTCTCCTGGTACATTCCGTTCTACATTCCAATCTAGAACGCGACTTCCATTGAGGCTCTGCTGCCCTAGTAACCAGATTTGGTAAGGGAGAACTGCTGCCACCTTGTGGCCGTTTCACACAACAGCAGCTTTAATCCCAGCGCTAATGGTCAGTGGATATTCCAAATCATTACAGGCCTGTAAATGACACCGGCCCTGAAAACAAATCCTGGGGTCATATATGGACCAAAAATTCAAAAGACGTCCATATTTCAAAACGACAGTTTCAAGAGGCATATTTCACGCACATTAGTGTTCTGATTCTTTTGCTTTCTTTCTTTCTTTGTTAAAAAAACGGGAATGGAAAAAGGCAACCCTCAGAATGGGCGAAAACTTTCACAAACGAATCAATGGACCAAGGTTTAATCTCCAATATATATAAACAGCTCATGCAGCTTAATATTAATAAAACAAACAACCCAATACAAAAATGGGCAGAAGATCTAAATAGACGTTTCTTCAAAGAAGACACAGAGATGGCCAAGACGCAGATGAAAAGCTGCTCAACATCACTAATTATTAGAGAAATGCAAATCAAAACTACAATGAGGTAAGACCTCACACCTGTTAGAATCGGCATCATCAGATAATCTACAAACAACAAATTCTGGGGAGGGTGTGGACAAAAGGAACCCTCTTCCGCTATTGGTGGGAATGTAAATTGATACAGTCACTATGGAGAACAGTATGGAGGTTCCTTTAAAAAACTAAAAAGAGAATTACCATAGGATCCAGCAATCCCACTTCTGGGCATATACCCAGAGAAAACCATAAATCACAGAGACACATTCACCACAATGTTCATTGCAGCACTATTTACAATAGCCAGGTAATGGAAGCAACCTAAATGGCCACAGACAGACGAATGGATAAAGATGTGGTACATATATAAAATGGAATATTACTCAGCCATAAAAAGGAATGAAACTGGGTCATTTGTAGAGAAGTTGATGGATCTAGAGACTGTCATACAGAGTGAAGTAAGTCAGAAAGAGAAAAACAAATATTGTATATTAATGCCTATATGTGGAACCTAGAAAAATGCTACAGATGAACTGGTTTGCAGGGCAGAAATAGAGACACAGAGGTAGAGAACAAACGTATGGACACAAAGTGGGGGAAGCCATGGGGTGGTGGTGGTGGGATGAGTTGGGACATTGGGATTGACCTGTATACATGTCTATGCATAAAATAGATAACTAATAATAACCTAGTGTATAAAAAAATAAATAAAATTAAATTTCAAAATTTTTAAAAATAAAATGTAAAAATAAAACAGAAAAAAAGTTCTTCCATTCACACTGATGTATTTATAAGAATGAATTATTTCCATGCTTATATCTATAAATACATAAAAGAGGAATAAAATCTAACTTGAACCAAAAAAGAAAAAAAAAAAAACTGAACCTAACAGTTATACAGAGGAAAACACTACCAAGGCACTTGCTCCAGTGGTAAACAATTCTGAAATTGGTCAGAGTTGGGGAATCATCTCCCATACAGCCAGCAGCCCCACCCGCCCACGCAAGGAGCGTCCATATTGCAAAGCTGGGGGACCGTGCCGAGGCCTCTGTGAGTAAACGTGAGCTGAGCCCCAGGCCAGCTGCTGCTGAACTGTTCCCACCCTTCCCAGGTGAAACACCTGAATATGTACAAGGGCTTGAAAGCCTAGAGGAAGGGCCGTGGAGCCACACCAGCGAAAGCACGCAGGCCAACTTGGTGCCTGCTGGTCAGCCAGGATGGTCCTGGCCACGGGTGCTCTTCTGGAAGCTTTCCATTGCCCTGCCTGAGATACCCCTCCTGTCCCGGCCCCCACTCCTTTTTTTCCTTCCTCACCTCAGCCCGGAGAGATATTCCAGTGGAAGTTATGGGTGACACATCCTCTTCTTTACAGGTGGCAGCCTGGCAACTCCTGCAGAAAGTCCAGCAGAGCCCCACTCACACCGGGCCACCCACAAAGCCGTGGACCCTCACACCCTCCCACCAGCACAGCCCCGAGACTGCTGATGGGGCAGAGAATATGGAGTCAGGCACAGCTGCAGGGGCTATTGCTGCCTGGAGTGCTGTTTATATTGACCTCAACCCAGGCACACCTGGGGAGGGCTTGCCGGCAGGGTCAGGCTGCACAGGTCAGCTAATCCTCAGCCCTCAGGGAATCACATTGCAGAAAATGGACCTCGCTAAGACAGAATATTCGCCAAGGAAAAGAAGCACACAATGCCATTTGCAGCACCGCAGATGAGTCTAGAGGTAATCACGTGACTTGGAGTAAGTCAGAAAGTGAAAGACACATATCATATCATATCACTTATAGGTGTTACCTATAAATTGATACCAGGGCAGATATTTCCACGGAGAAGGGCAATCACAGATTCATTAAACAAACTTATGGTTCACCAAAGGAAATGTGTGAGGATTGAATTCATTACGATATTGGGGTTAACAGACATATACAAACACAGTAGACGTATATAATCACCAAAGACCTAAGGAGTACCAAGAGAAGACTACTCAACATTCTGTCATAACGAACATGGGAAAAGGATCCCAGGAAGAACAGACATATGTATATGTGTAAAAGAACCACCTCTTGCACACCTACAACAAGCTAAACGTTGTACTCAAACTTGCTGTAATAAAAAATAAAAAATTAAATTAAAAACACGAAAAAGAATTAGTGAGAAAAACTTGAGGGGCTTTCTCCTGGTACATTCCGTTCTACATTCCAATCTAGAACGCGACTTCCATTGAGGCTCTGCTGCCCTAGTAACCAGATTTGGTAAGGGAGAACTGCTGCCACCTTGTGGGCGTTTCACACAACAGCAGCTTTAATCCCAGCGCTAATGGTCAGTGGATATTCCAAATCATTACAGGCCTGTAAATGACACCGGCCCTGAAAACAAATCCTGGGGTCATATATGGACCAAAAAATTCAAAAGACGTCCATATTTCAAAACGACAGTTTCAAGAGGCATATTTCACGCACATTAGTGTTCTGATTCTTTTGCTTTCTTTCTTTCTTTGTTAAAAAAACGGGAATGGAAAAAGGCAACCCTCAGAATGGGCGAAAACTTTCACAAACGAATCAATGGACCAAGGTTTAATCTCCAATATATATAAACAGCTCATGCAGCTTAATATTAATAAAACAAACAACCCAATACAAAAATGGGCAGAAGATCTAAATAGACGTTTCTTCAAAGAAGACACAGAGATGGCCAAGACGCAGATGAAAAGCTGCTCAACATCACTAATTATTAGAGAAATGCAAATCAAAACTACAATGAGGTAAGACCTCACACCTGTTAGAATCGGCATCATCAGATAATCTACAAACAACAAATTCTGGGGAGGGTGTGGACAAAAGGAACCCTCTTCCGCTATTGGTGGGAATGTAAATTGATACAGTCACTATGGAGAACAGTATGAAGGTTCCGTTAAAAAACTAAAAAGAGAATTACCATAGGATCCAGCAATCCCACTTCTGGGCATATACCCAGAGAAAACCATAAATCACAAAGACACATTCACCACAATGTTCATTGCAGCACTATTTACAATAGCCAGGTAATGGAAGCAACCTAAATGCCCACAGACAGACGAATGGATAAAGATGTGGTACATATATAAAATGGAATATTACTCAGCCATAAAAAGGAATGAAACTGGGTCATATGTAGAGAAGTTGATGGATCTAGAGACTGTCATACAGAGTGAAGTAAGTCAGAAAGAGAAAAACAAATATTGTATATTAATGCCTATATGTGGAACCTAGAAAAATGCTACTGATGAACTGGTTTGCAGGGCAGAAATAGAGACACAGAGGTAGAGAACAAACGTATGGACACAAAGTGGGGGAAGCCATGGGGTGGTGGTGGTGGGATGAGTTGGGACATTGGGATCGACCTGTATACATGTCTATGCATAAAATAGATAACTAATAATAACCTACTGTATAAAAAAAATAAATAAAATTAAATTTCAAAAATTTTAAAAATAAAATGTAAAAATAAAACAGAAAAAAAGTTCTTCCATTCACACTGATGTATTTATAAGAATGAATTATTTCCATGCTTATATCCATAAATACATAAAAGAGGAATAAAATCTAACTTGAACCAAAAAAGAAAAAAAAAAGCTGAACCTAACAGTTATACAGAGGGAAACACAACCAAGGCACTTGCTCCAGTGGTAAACAATTCTGAAATTGGTCAGAGGTGGGGAATCATCCCCCATACAGCCAGCAGCCCCGCCCGCCCACGCAAGGAGCGTCCTTATTGCAAAGCTGTGGGACCGTGCCGAGTCTTCTGTGAGTAAACATGAGCTGAGCCCCAGGCCAGCTGCTGTTGAACTGTTCCCACCCTTCCCAGGTGAAACACCTGAATATGTACAAGGGCTTGAAAGCCTAGAGGAAGGGCCGTGGAGCCACACCAGCGACAGCACGGAGGCCAACTTGGTGCCTGCAGGTCAGCCAGGATGGTCCTGGCCACGGGCGCTCTTATGGAAGCTTTCCATCGCCCTGCCTGAGATACCCCTCCTGTCCCGGCCACCACTCCTTTTTTTCCTTCCTCACCTCAGCCCGGAGAGATATTCCAGTGGAAGTTATGGGTGACACATCCTCTTCTTTACAGGTGGCAGCCTGGCAACTCCTGCAGAAAGTCCAGCAGAGCCCCACTCACACCGGGCCATCCACAAAGCCCTGGACCCTCACACCCTCACACCAGCACAGCCCCGAGACTGCTGACGGGGCAGAGAATATGGAGTCAGGCACAGCTGCAGGGACTATTGCTGCCTGGAGTGCTGTTTATATTGACCTCAACCCAGGCACACCTGGGGAGGGCTTGCCGGCAGGGTCAGGCTGCCCAGGTCAGCTAATCCTCAGCCCTCAGGGAATCACATTGCAGAAAATGGACCTCGCTAAGACAGAATATTCGCCAAGGAAAAGAAGCACACAATGCCATTTGCAGCACCGCAGATGAGTCTAGAGGTAATCACGTGACTTGGAGTAAGTCAGAAAGTGAAAGACACATATCATATCATATCACTTATAGGTGTTACCTATAAATTGATACCAGGGCAGATATTTCCACGGAGAAGGGCAATCACAGATTCATTAAACAAACTTATGGTTCACCAAAGGAAAGGTGTGAGGATTGAATTCATTACGATATTGGGGTTAACAGACATATACAAACACAGTAGACGTATATAATCACCAAAGACCTACGGAGTACCAAGAGAAGACTACTCAACATTCTGTCATAACGAACATGGGAAAAGGATCCCAGGAAGAACAGACATATGTATATGTGTAAAAGAACCACCTCTTGCACACCTACAACAAGCTGAACGTTGTACTCAAACTTGCTGTAATAAAAAATAAAAAATTAAATTAAAAACACGAACAAGAATTAGTGAGAAAAACTTGAGGGGCTTTCTCCTGGTACATTCCGTTCTACATTCCAATCTAGAACGCGACTTCCATTGAGGCTCTGCTGCCCTAGTAACCAGATTTGGTAAGGGAGAACTGCTGCCACCTTGTGGCCGTTTCACACAACAGCAGCTTTAATCCCAGCGCTAATGGTCAGTGGATATTCCAAATCATTACAGGCCTGTAAATGACACCGGCCCTGAAAACAAATCCTGGGGTCATATATCGACCAAAAAATTCAAAAGACGTCCATATTTCAAAACGACAGTTTCAAGAGGCATATTTCACGCACATTAGTGTTCTGATTCTTTTGCTTTCTTTCTTTCTTTGTTAAAAAAACGGGGATGGAAAAAGGCAACCCTCAGAATGGGCGAAAACTTTCACAAATGAATCAATGGACCAAGGTTTAAACTCCAATATATATAAACAGCTCATGCAGCTTAATATTAATAAAACAAACAACCCAATACAAAAATGGGCAGAAGATCTAAATAGACGTTTCTTCAAAGAAGACACAGAGATGGCCAAGACGCAGATGAAAAGCTGCTCAACATCACTAATTATTAGAGAAATGCAAATCAAAACTACAATGAGGTAAGACCTCACACCTGTTAGAATCGGCATCATCAGATAATCTACAAACAACAAATTCTGTGGAGGGTGTGGACAAAAGGAACCCTCTTCCGCTATTGGTGGGAATGTAAATTGATACAGTCACTGTGGAGAACAGTATGGAGGTTCCTTTAAAAAACTAAAAAGAGAATTACCATAGGATCCAGCAATCCCACTTCTGGGCATATACCCAGAGAAAACCATAAATCACAAAGACACATTCACCACAATGTTCATTGCAGCACTATTTACAATAGCCAGGTAATGGAAGCAACCTAAATGCCCACAGACAGACGAATGGATAAAGATGTGGTACATATATAAAATGGAATATTACTCAGCCATAAAAAGGAATGAAACTGGGTCATTTGTAGAGAAGTTGATGGATCTAGAGACTGTCATACAGAGTGAAGTAAGTCCGAAAGAGAAAAACAAATATTGTATATTAATGCCTATAAGTGGAACCTAGAAAAATGCTACAGGTGAACTGGTTTGCAGGGCAGAAATAGAGACACAGAGCTAGAGAACAAACGTATCGACACAAAGTGGGGGAAGCCATGGGTTGGTGGTGGTGGGATGAGTTGGGAGATTGGGATTGACCTGTGTACATGTCTATGCATAAAATAGATAACTAATAATAACCTAGTGTATAAAAAAATAAATAAAATTAAATTTCAAAAATTTTAAAAATAAAATGTAAAAATAAAACAGAAAAAAAGTTCTTCCATTCACACTGATGTATTTATAAGAATGAATTATTTCCATGCTTATATCCATAAATACATAAAAGAGGAATAAAATCTAACTTGAACCAAAAAAGAAAAAAAAAACTGAACCTAACAGTTATACAGAGGAAAACACTACCAAGGCACTTGCTCCAGTGGTAAACAATTCTGAAATTGGTCAGAGTTGGGGAATCATCTCCCATACAGCCAGCAGCCCCACCCGCCTACGCAAGGAGCGTCCTTATTGCAAAGCTGGGGGACCGTGCCGAGGCCTCTGTGAGTAAACGTGAGCTGAGCCCCAGGCCAGCTGCTGCTGAACTGTTCCCACCCTTCCCAGGTGAAACACCTGAATATGTACAAGGCCTTGAAAGCCTAGAGGAAGGGCCCTTGAGCCACACCAGCGACAGCACGCAGGCCAACTTGGTGCCTGCAGGTCAGCCAGGATGGTCCTGGCCACGGGCGCTCTTCTGGAAGCTTTCCATTGCCCTGCCTGAGATACCCCTCCTGTCCCGGCCCCCACTCCTTTTTTTCCTTCCTCACCTCAGCCCGGAGAGATATTCCAGTGGAAGTTATGGGTGACACATCCTCTTCTTTACAGGTGGCAGCCTGGCAACTCCTGCAGAAAGTCCAGCAGAGCCCCACTCACACCGGGCCACCCACAAAGCCGTGGACCCTCACACCCTCCCACCAGCACAGCCCCGAGACTGCTGATGGGGCAGAGAATATGGAGTCAGGCACAGCTGCAGGGGCTATTGCTGCCTGGAGTGCTGTTTATATTGACCTCAACCCAGGCACACCTGGGGAGGGCTTGCCGGCAGGGTCAGGCTGCCCAGGTCAGCTAATCCTCAGCCCTCAGGGAATCACATTGCAGAAAATGGACCTCGCTAAGACAGAATATTCGCCAAGGAAATGAAGCACACCATGCCATTTGCAGCACCGCAGATGAGTCTAGAGGTAATCACGTGACTTGGAGTAAGTCAGAAAGTGAAAGACACATATCATATCATATCACTTATAGGTGTTACCTATAAATTGATACCAGGGCAGATATTTCCACGGAGAAGGGCAATCACAGATTCATTAAACAAACTTATGGTTCACCAAAGGAAAGGTGTGAGGATTGAATTCATTACGATATTGGGGTTAACAGACATATACAAACACAGTAGACGTATATAATCACCAAAGACCTACGGAGTACCAAGAGAAGACTACTCAACATTCTGTCATAACGAACATGGGAAAAGGATCCCAGGAAGAACAGACATATGTATATGTGTAAAAGAACCACCTCTTGCACACCTACAACAAGCTAAACGTTGTACTCAAACTTGCTGTAATAAAAAATAAAAAATTAAATTAAAAACACGAACAAGAATTAGTGAGAAAAACTTGAGGGGCTTTCTCCTGGTACATTCCGTTCTACATTCCAATCTAGAACGCGACTTCCATTGAGGCTCTGCTGCCCTAGTAACCAGATTTGGTAAGGGAGAACTGCTGCCACCTTGTGGCCGTTTCACACAACAGCAGCTTTAATCCCAGCGCTAATGGTCAGTGGATATTCCAAATCATTACAGGCCTGTAAATGACACCGACCCTGAAAACAAATCCTGGGGTCATATATCGACTAAAAAATTCAAAAGACGTCCATATTTCAAAACGACAGTTTCAAGAGGCATATTTCACGCACATTAGTGTTCTGATTCTTTTGCTTTCTTTCTTTCTTTGTTAAAAAAACGGGAATGGAAAAAGGCAACCCTCAGAATGGGCGAAAACTTTCACAAACGAATCAATGGACCAAGGTTTAATCTCCAATATATATAAACAGCTCCTGCAGCTTAATATTAATAAAACAAACAACCCAATACAAAAATGGGCAGAAGATCTAAATAGACGTTTCTTCAAAGAAGACACAGAGATGGCCAAGACGCAGATGAAAAGCTGCTCAACATCACTAATTATTAGAGAAATGCAAATCAAAACTACAATGAGGTAAGACCTCACACCTGTTAGAATCGGCATCATCAGATAATCTACAAACAACAAATTCTGGGGAGGGTGTGGACAAAAGGAACCCTCTTCCGCTATTGGTGGGAATGTAAATTGATACAGTCACTATGGAGAACAGTATGGAGGTTCCTTTAAAAAACTAAAAAGAGAATTACCATAGGATCCAGCAATCCCACTTCTGGGCATATACCCAGAGAAAACCATAAATCACAAAGACACATTCACCACAATGTTCATTGCAGCACTATTTACAATAGCCAGGTAATGGAAGCAACCTAAATGCCCACAGACAGACGAATGGATAAAGATGTGGTACATATATAAAATGGAATATTACTCAGCCATAAAAAGGAATGAAACTGGGTCATTTGTAGAGAAGTTGATGGATCTAGAGACTGTCATACAGAGTGAAGTAAGTCAGAGAGAGAAAAACAAATATTGTATATTAATGCCTATATGTGGAACCTAGAAAAATGCTACAGATGAACTGGTTTGCAGGGCAGAAATAGAGACACAGAGGTAGAGAACAAACGTATGGACACAAAGTGGGGGAAGCCATGGGGTGGTGGTGGTGGGATGAGTTGGGAGATTGGGATTGACCTGTATACATGTCTATGCATAAAATAGATAACTAATAATAACCTACTGAATAAAAAAAAATAAATAAAATTAAATTTCAAAAATTTTAAAAATAAAATGTAAAAATAAAACAGAAAAAATGTTCTTCCATTCACACTGATGTATTTATAAGAATGAATTATTTCCATGCTTATATCCATAAATACATAAAAGAGGAATAAAATCTAACTTGAACCAAAAAAGAAAAAAGAAAACTGAACCTAACAGTTATACAGAGGAAAACACTACCAAGGCACTTGCTCCAGTGGTAAACAATTCTGAAATTGGTCAGAGGTGGGGAATCATCTCCCATAGAGACAGCAGCCCCGCCCGCCCACGCAAGGAGCGTCCTTATTGCAAAGCTGGGGGACCGTGCCGAGGCCTCTGTGAGTAAACGTGAGCTGAGCCCCAGGCCAGCTGCTGCTGAACTGTTCCCACCCTTCCCAGGTGAAACACCTGAATATGTACAAGGGCTTGAAAGCCTAGAGGAAGGGCCGTGGAGCCACACCAGCGACAGCATGCAGGCCACCTTGGTGCCTGCAGGTCAGCCAGGATGGTCCTGGCCACGGGCGCTCTTCTGGAAGCTTTCCATTGCCCTGCCTGAGATACCCCTCCTGTCCCGGCCCCCACTCCTTTTTTTCCTTCCTCACCTCAGCCCGGAGAGATATTCCAGTGGAAGTTATGGGTGACACAACCTCTTCTTTACAGGTGGCAGCCTGGCAACTCCTGCAGAAAGTCCAGCAGAGCCCCACTCACACCGGGCCACCCACAAAGCCGTGGACCCTCACACCCTCCCACCAGCACAGCCCCGAGACTGCTGATGGGGCAGAGAATATGGAGTCAGGCACAGCTGCAGGGGCTATTGCTGCCTGGAGTGCTGTTTATATTGACCTCAACCCAGGCACACCTGGGGAGGGCTTGCCGGCAGGGTCAGGCTGCCCAGGTCAGCTAATCCTCAGTCCTCAGTGAATCATATTGCAGAAAATGGACCTCGCTAAGACAGAATATTCGCCAAGGAAAAGAAGCACACAATGCCATTTGCAGCACCGCAGATGAGTCTAGAGGTAATCACGTGACTTGGAGTAAGTCAGAAAGTGAAAGACACATATCATATCATATCACTTATAGGTGTTACCTATAAATTGATACCAGGGCAGATATTTCCACGGAGAAGGGCAATCACAGATTCATTAAACAAACTTATGGTTCACCAAAGGAAAGGTGTGAGGATTGAATTCATTACGATATTGGGGTTAACAGACATATACAAACACAGTAGACGTATATAATCACCAAAGACCTACGGAGTACCAAGAGAAGACTACTCAACATTCTGTCATAACGAACATGGGAAAAGGATCCCAGGAAGAACAGACATATGTATATGTGTAAAAGAACCACCTCTTGCACACCTACAACAAGCTAAACGTTGTACTCAAACTTGCTGTAATAAAAAATAAAAAATTAAATTAAAAACACGAACAAGAATTAGTGAGAAAAACTTGAGGGGCTTTCTCCTGGTACATTCCGTTCTACATTCCAATCTAGATCGCGACTTCCATTGAGGCTCTGCTGCCCTAGTAACCAGATTTGGTAAGGGAGAACTGCTGCCCCCTTGTGGCCGTTTCACACAACAGCAGCTTTAATCCCAGCGCTAATGGTCAGTGGATATTCCAAATCATTACAGGCCTGTAAATGACACCGGCCCTGAAAACAAATCCTGGGGTCATATATCGACCAAAAAATTCAAAAGACGTCCATATTTCAAAACGACAGTTTCAAGAGGCATATTTCACGCACATTAGTGTTCTGATTCTTTTGCTTTCTTTCTTTCTTTGTTAAAAAAACGGGAATGGAAAAAGGCAACCCTCAGAATGGGCGAAAACTTTCACAAACGAATCAATGGACCAAGGTTTAATCTCCAATATATATAAACAGCTCCTGCAGCTTAATATTAATAAAACAAACAACCCAATACAAAAATGGGCAGAAGATCTAAATAGACGTTTCTTCAAAGAAGACACAGAGATGGCCAAGACGCAGATGAAAAGCTGCTCAACATCACTAATTATTAGAGAAATGCAAATCAAAACTACAATGAGGTAAGACCTCACACCTGTTAGAATCGGCATCATCAGATAATCTACAAACAACAAATTCTGGGGAGGGTGTGGACAAAAGGAACCCTCTTCCGCTATTGGTGGGAATGTAAATTGATACAGTCACTATGGAGAACAGTATGGAGGTTCCTTTAAAAAACTAAAAAGAGAATTACCATAGGATCCAGCAATCCCACTTCTGGGCATATACCCAGAGAAAACCATAAATCACAAAGACACATTCACCACAATGTTCATTGCAGCACTATTTACAATAGCCAGGTAATGGAAGCAACCTAAATGCCCACAGACAGACGAATGGATAAAGATGTGGTACATATATAAAATGGAATATTACTCAGCCATAAAAAGGAATGAAACTGGGTCATTTGTAGAGAAGTTGATGGATCTAGAGACTGTCATACAGAGTGAAGTAAGTCAGAAAGAGAAAAACAAATATTGTATATTAATGCCTATATGTGGAACCTAGAAAAATGCTACAGATGAACTGGTTTGCAGGGCAGAAATAGAGACACAGAGGTAGAGAACAAACGTATGGACACAAAGTGGGGGAAGCCATGGGGTGGTGGTGGTGGGATGAGTTGGGAGATTGGGATTGACCTGTATACATGTCTATGCATAAAATAGATAACTAATAATAACCTACTGTATAAAAAAATAAATAAAATTAAATTTCAAAAATTTTAAAAATAAAATGTAAAAATAAAACAGAAAAAATGTTCTTCCATTCACACTGATGTATTTATAAGAATGAATTATTTCCATGCTTATATCCATAAATACATAAAAGAGGAATAAAATCTAACTTGAACCAAAAAAGAAAAAAGAAAACTGAACCTAACAGTTATACAGAGGAAAACACTACCAAGGCACTTGCTCCAGTGGTAAACAATTCTGAAATTGGTCAGAGGTGGGGAATCATCTCCCATAGAGCCAGCAGCCCCGCCCGCCCACGCAAGGAGCGTCCTTATTGCAAAGCTGGGGGACCGTGCCGAGGCCTCTGTGAGTAAACGTGAGCTGAGCCCCAGGCCAGCTGCTGCTGAACTGTTCCCACCCTTCCCAGGTGAAACACCTGAATATGTACAAGGGCTTGAAAGCCTAGAGGAAGGGCCGTGGAGCCACACCAGCGACAGCACGCAGGCCACCTTGGTGCCTGCAGGTCAGCCAGGATGGTCCTGGCCACGGGCGCTCTTCTGGAAGCTTTCCATTGCCCTGCCTGAGATACCCCTCCTGTCCCGGCCCCCACTCCTTTTTTTCCTTCCTCACCTCAGCCCGGAGAGATATTCCAGTGGAAGTTATGGGTGACACATCCTCTTCTTTACAGGTGGCAGCCTGGCAACTCCTGCAGAAAGTCCAGCAGAGCCCCACTCACACCGGGCCACCCACAAAGCCGTGGACCCTCACACCCTCCCACCAGCACAGCCCCGAGACTGCTGATGGGGCAGAGAATATGGAGTCAGGCACAGCTGCAGGGGCTATTGCTGCCTGGAGTGCTGTTTATATTGACCTCAACCCAGGCACACCTGGGGAGGGCTTGCCGGCAGGGTCAGGCTGCCCAGGTCAGCTAATCCTCAGCCCTCAGGGAATCACATTGCAGAAAATGGACCTCGCTAAGACAGAATATTCGCCAAGGAAAAGAAGCACACAATGCCATTTGCAGCACCGCAGATGAGTCTAGAGGTAATCACGTGACTTGGAGTAAGTCAGAAAGTGAAAGACACATATCATATCATATCACTTATAGGTGTTACCTATAAATTGATACCAGGGCAGATATTTCCACGGAGAAGGGCAATCACAGATTCATTAAACAAACTTATGGTTCACCAAAGGAAAGGTGTGAGGATTGAATTCATTACGATATTGGGGTTAACAGACATATACAAACACAGTAGACGTATATAATCACCAAAGACCTACGGAGTACCAAGAGAAGACTACTCAACATTCTGTCATAACGAACATGGGAAAAGGATCCCAGGAAGAACAGACATATGTATATGTGTAAAAGAACCACCTCTTGCACACCTACAACAAGCTAAACGTTGTACTCAAACTTGCTGTAATAAAAAATAAAAAATTAAATTAAAAACACGAACAAGAATTAGTGAGAAAAACTTGAGGGGTTTCTCCTGGTACATTCCGTTCTACATTCCAATCTAGAACGCGACTTCCATTGAGGCTCTGCTGCCCTAGTAACCAGATTTGGTAAGGGAGAACTGCTGCCAACTTGTGGCCGTTTCACACAACAGCAGCTTTAATCCCAGCGCTAATGGTCAGTGGATATTCCAAATCATTACAGGCCTGTAAATGACACCGGCCCTGAAAACAAATCCTGGGGTCATATATCGACCAAAAAATTCAAAAGACGTCCATATTTCAAAACGACAGTTTCAAGAGGCATATTTCACGCACATTAGTGTTCTGATTCTTTTGCTTTCTTTCTTTCTTTGTTAAAAAAACGGGAATGGAAAAAGGCAACCCTCAGAATGGGCGAAAACTTTCACAAACGAATCAATGGACCAAGGTTTAATCTCCAATATATATAAACAGCTCATGCAGCTTAATATTAATAAAACAAACAACCCAATACAAAAATGGGCAGAAGATCTAAATAGACGTTTCTTCAAAGAAGACACAGAGATGGCCAAGACGCAGATGAAAAGCTGCTCAACATCACTAATTATTAGAGAAATGCAAATCAAAACTACAATGAGGTAAGACCTCACACCTGTTAGAATCGGCATCATCAGATAATCTACAAACAACAAATTCTGGGGAGGGTGTGGACAAAAGGAACCCTCTTCCGCTATTGGTGGGAATGTAAATTGATACAGTCACTATGGAGAACAGTATGGAGGTTCCTTTAAAAAACTAAAAAGAGAATTACCATAGGATCCAGCAATCCCACTTCTGGGCATATACCCAGAGAAAACCATAAATCACAAAGACACATTCACCACAATGTTCATTGCAGCACTATTTACAATAGCCAGGTAATGGAAGCAACCTAAATGCCCACAGACAGACGAATGGATAAAGATGTGGTACATATATAAAATGGAATATTACTCAGCCATAAAAAGGAATGAAACTGGGTCATTTGTAGAGAAGTTGATGGATCTAGAGACTGTCATACAGAGTGAAGTAAGTCAGAAAGAGAAAAACAAATGTATATTAATGCCTATATGTGGAACCTAGAAAAATGCTACAGATGAACTGGTTTGCAGGGCAGAAATAGAGACACAGAGGTAGAGAACAAACGTATGGACACAAAGTGGGGGAAGCCATGGGGTGGTGGTGGTGGGATGAGTTGGGACATTGGGATTGACCTGTATACATGTCTATGCATAAAATAGATAACTAATAATAACCTACTGTATAAAAAAAATAAATAAAATTAAATTTCAAAAATTTTAAAAATAAAATGTAAAAATAAAACAGAAAAAATGTTCTTCCATTCACACTGATGTATTTATAAGAATGAATTATTTCCATGCTTATATCCATAAATACATAAAAGAGGAATAAAATCTAACTTGAACCAAAAAAGAAAAAAGAAAACTGAACCTAACAGTTATACAGAGGAAAACACTACCAAGGCACTTGCTCCAGTGGTAAACAATTCTGAAATTGGTCAGAGGTGGGGAATCATCTCCCATAGAGCCAGCAGCCCCGCCCGCCCATGCAAGGAGCGTCCTTATTGCAAAGCTGGGGGACCGTGCCGAGGCCTCTGTGAGTAAACGTGAGCTGAGCCCCAGGCCAGCTGCTGCTGAACTGTTCCCACCCTTCCCAGGTGAAACACCTGAATATGTACAAGGGCTTGAAAGCCTAGAGGAAGGGCCGTGGAGCCACACCAGCGACAGCACGCAGGCCACCTTGGTGCCTGCACGTCAGCCAGGATGGTCCTGGCCACGGGCGCTCTTCTGGAAGCTTTCCATTGCCCTGCCTGAGATACCCCTCCTGTCCCGGCCCCCACTCCTTTTTTTCCTTCCTCACCTCAGCCCGGATAGATATTCCAGTGGAAGTTATGGGTGACACATCCTCTTCTTTACAGGTGGCAGCCTGGCAACTCCTGCAGAAAGTCCAGCAGAGCCCCACTCACACCGGGCCACCCACAAAGCCGTGGACCCTCACACCCTCCCACCAGCACAGCCCCGAGACTGCTGATGGGGCAGAGAATATGGAGTCAGGCACAGCTGCAGGGGCTATTGCTGCCTGGAGTGCTGTTTATATTGACCTCAACCCAGGCACACCTGGGGAGGGCTTGCCGGCAGGGTCAGGCTGCACAGGTCAGCTAATCCTCAGCCCTCAGGGAATCACATTGCAGAAAATGGACCTCGCTAAGACAGAATATTCGCCAAGGAAAAGAAGCACACAATGCCATTTGCAGCACCGCAGATGAGTCTAGAGGTAATCACGTGACTTGGAGTAAGTCAGAAAGTGAAAGACACATATCATATCATATCACTTATAGGTGTTACCTATAAATTGATACCAGGGCAGATATTTCCACGGAGAAGGGCAATCACAGATTCATTAAACAAACTTATGGTTCACCAAAGGAAAGGTGTGAGGATTGAATTCATTACGATATTGGGGTTAACAGACATATACAAACACAGTAGACGTATATAATCACCAAAGACCTACGGAGTACCAAGAGAAGACTACTCAACATTCTGTCATAACGAACATGGGAAAAGGATCCCAGGAAGAACAGACATATGTATATGTGTAAAAGAACCACCTCTTGCACACCTACAACAAGCTAAACGTTGTACTCAAACTTGCTGTAATAAAAAATAAAAAATTAAATTAAAAACACGAACAAGAATTAGTGAGAAAAACTTGAGGGGTTTCTCCTGGTACATTCCGTTCTACATTCCAATCTAGAACGCGACTTCCATTGAGGCTCTGCTGCCCTAGTAACCAGATTTGGTAAGGGAGAACTGCTGCCACCTTGTGGCCGTTTCACACAACAGCAGCTTTAATCCCAGCGCTAATGGTCAGTGGATATTCCAAATCATTACAGGCCTGTAAATGACACCGGCCCTGAAAACAAATCCTGGGGTCATATATGGACCAAAAAATTCAAAAGACGTCCATATTTCAAAACGACAGTTTCAAGAGGCATATTTCACGCACATTAGTGTTCTGATTCTTTTGCTTTCTTTCTTTCTTTGTTAAAAAAACGGGAATGGAAAAAGGCAACCCTCAGAATGGGCGAAAACTTTCACAAACGAATTAATGGACCAAGGTTTAATCTCCAATATATATAAACAGCTCATGCAGCTTAATATTAATAAAACAAACATCCCAATACAAAAATGGGCAGAAGATCTAAATAGACGTTTCTTCAAAGAAGACACAGAGATGGCCAAGACGCAGATGAAAAGCTGCTCAACATCACTAATTATTAGAGAAATGCAAATCAAAACTACAATGAGGTAAGACCTCACACCTGTTAGAATCGGCATCATCAGATAATCTACAAACAACAAATTCTGGGGAGGGTGTGGACAAAAGGAACCCTCTTCCGCTATTGGTGGGAATGTAAATTGATACAGTCACTATGGAGAACAGTATGGAGGTTCCTTTAAAAAACTAAAAAGAGAATTACCATAGGATCCAGCAATCCCACTTCTGGGCATATACCCAGAGAAAACCATAAATCACAGAGACACATTCACCACAATGTTCATTGCAGCACTATTTACAATAGCCAGGTAATGGAAGCAACCTAAATGCCCACAGACAGACGAATGGATAAAGATGTGGTACATATATAAAATGGAATATTACTCAGCCATAAAAAGGAATGAAACTGGGTCATTTGTAGAGAAGTTGATGGATCTAGAGACTGTCATACAGAGTGAAGTAAGTCAGAGAGAGAAAAACAAATATTGTATATTAATGCCTATATGTGGAACCTAGAAAAATGCTACAGATGAACTGGTTTGCAGGGCAGAAATAGAGACACAGAGGTAGAGAACAAACGTATGGACACAAAGTTGGGGAAGCCATGGGGTGGTGGTGGTGGGATGAGTTGGGACATTGGGATTGACCTGTATACATGTCTATGCATAAAATAGATAACTAATAATAACCTACTGTATAAAAAAATAAATAAAATTAAATTTCAAAAATTTTAAAAATAAAATGTAAAAATAAAACAGAAAAAATGTTCTTCCATTCACACTGATGTATTTATAAGAATGAATTATTTCCATGCTTATATCCATAAATACATAAAAGAGGAATAAAATCTAACTTGAACCAAAAAAGAAAAAAGAAAACTGAACCTAACAGTTATACAGAGGAAAACACTACCAAGGCACTTGCTCCAGTGGTAAACAATTCTGAAATTGGTCAGAGGTGGGGAATCATCTCCCATAGAGCCAGCAGCCCCGCCAGCCCACGCAAGCAGCGTCCTTATTGCAAAGCTGGGGGACCGTGCTGAGGCCTCTGTGAGTAAACGTGAGCTGAGCCCCAGGCCAGCTGCTGCTGAACTGTTCCCACCCTTCCCAGGTGAAACACCTGAATATGTACAAGGGCTTGAAAGCCTAGAGGAAGGGCCGTGGAGCCACACCAGCGACAGCACGCAGGCCACCTTGGTGCCTGCAGGTCAGCCAGGATGGTCCTGGCCACGGGCGCTCTTCTGGAAGCTTTCCATTGCCCTGCCTGAGATACCCCTCCTGTCCCGGCCCCCACTCCTTTTTTTCCTTCCTCACCTCAGCCCGGAGAGATATTCCAGTGGAAGTTATGGGTGACACATCCTCTTCTTTACAGGTGGCAGCCTGGCAACTCCTGCAGAAAGTCCAGCAGAGCCCCACTCACACCGGGCCACCCACAAAGCCGTGGACCCTCACACCTTCCCACCAGCACAGCCCCGAGACTGCTGACGGGGCAGAGAATATGGAGTCAGGCACAGCTGCAGGGGCTATTGCTGCCTGGAGTGCTGTTTATATTGACCTCAACCCAGGCACACCTGGAGAGGGCTTGCCGGCAGGGTCAGGCTGCCCAGGTCAGCTAATCCTCAGCCCTCAGGGAATCACATTGCAGAAAATGGACCTCGCTAAGACAGAATATTCGCCAAGGAAAAGAAGCACACAATGCCATTTGCAGCACCGTAGATGAGTCTAGAGGTAATCACGTGACTTGGAGTAAGTCAGAAAGTGAAAGACACATATCATATCATATCACTTATAGGTGTTACCTGTAAATTGATACCAGGGCAGATATTTCCACGGAGAAGGGCAATCACAGATTCATTAAACAAACTTATGGTTCACCAAAGGAAAGGTGTGAGGATTGAATTCATTACGATATTGGGGTTAACAGACATATACAAACACAGTAGACGTATATAATCTCCAAAGACCTACGGAGTACCAAGAGAAGACTACTCAACATTCTGTCATAACGTACTTGGGAAAAGGATCCCAGGAAGAACAGACATATGTATATGTGTAAAAGAACCACCTCTTGCACACCTACAACAAGCTAAACGTTGTACTCAAACTTGCTGTAATAAAAAATAAATATTAAATTAAAAACACGAACAAGAAGTAGTGAGACAAACTTGAGGGGCTTTCTCCTGGCACATTCCGTTCTACACTCCAATCTAGAACGCGACTTCCATTGAGGCTCTGCTGCCCTAGTAACCAGATTTGGTAAGGGAGAACTGCTGCCCCCTTGTGGCCGTTTCACACAACAGCAGCTTTAATCCCAGCGCTAATGGTCAGTGGATATTCCAAATCATTACAGGCCTGTAAATGACACCTGCCCTGAAAACAAATCCTGGGGTCATATATCGACCAAAAAATTCAAAAGACGTCCATATTTCAAAACGACAGTTTCAAGAGGCATATTTCACGCACATTAGTGTTCTGATTCTTTTGCTTTCTTTCTTTCTTTGTTAAAAAAACGGGAATGGAAAAAGGCAACCCTCAGAATGGGCGAAAACTTTCACAAACGGATCAATGGACCAAGGTTTAATCTCCAATATATATAAACAGCTCATGCAGCTTAATATTAATAAAACAAACAACCCAATACAAAAATGGGCAGAAGATCTAAATAGACGTTTCTTCAAAGAAGACACAGAGATGGCCCAGACGCAGATGAAAAGCTGCTCAACATCACTAATTATTAGAGAAATGCAAATCAAAACTACAATGAGGTAAGACCTCACACCTGTTAGAATCGGCATCATCAGATAATCTACAAACAACAAATTCTGGGGAGGGTGTGGACAAAAGGAACCCTCTTCCGCTATTGGTGGGAATGTAAATTGATACAGTCACTATGGAGAACAGTATGGAGGTTCCTTTAAAAAACTAAAAACAGAATTACCATAGGATCCAGCAATCCCACTTCTGGGCATATACCCACAGAAAACCATAAATCACAAAGACACATTCACCACAATGTTCATTGCAGCACTATTTACAATAGCCAGGTAATGGAAGCAACCTAAATGCCCACAGACAGACGAATGGATAAAGATGTGGTACATATATAAAATGGAATATTACTCAGCCATAAAAAGGAATGAAACTGGGTCATTTGTAGAGAAGTTGATGGATCTAGAGACTGTCATACAGAGTGAAGTAAGTCAGAAAGAGAAAAACAAATATTGTATATTAATGCCTATATGTGGAACCTAGAAAAATGCTACAGATGAACTGGTTTGCAGGGCAGAAATAGAGACACAGAGCTAGAGAACAAACGTATCGACACAAAGTGGGGGAAGCCATGGGGTGGTGGTGGTGGGATGAGTTGGGAGATTGGGATTGACCTGTATACATGTCTATGCATAAAATAGATAACTAATAATAACCTAATGTATAAAAAAAATAAATAAAATTAAATTTCAAAAATTTTAAAAATAAAATGTAAAAATAAAACAGAAAAAATGTTCTTCCATTCACACTGATGTATTTATAAGAATGAATTATTTCCATGCTTATATCTATAAATACATAAAAGAGGAATAAAATCTAACTTGAACCAAAAAAGAAAAAAGAAAACTGAACCTAACAGTTATACAGAGGAAAACACTACCAAGGCACTTGCTCCAGTGGTAAACAATTCTGAAATTGGTCAGAGTTGGGGAATCATCTCCCATACAGCCAGCAGCCCCACCCGCCCACGCAAGGAGCGTCCTTATTGCAAAGCTGGGGGACCGTGCCGAGGCCTCTGTGAGTAAACGTGAGCTGAGCCCCAGGCCAGCTTCTGCTGAACTGTTCCCACCCTTCCCAGGTGAAACACCTGAATATGTACAACGGCGTGAAAGCCTAGAGGAAGGGCCGTGGAGCCACACCAGCGAAAGCACGCAGGCCAACTTGGTGCCTGCTGGTCAGCCAGGATGGTCCTGGCCACGGGCGCTCTTCTGGAAGCTTTCCATTGCCCTGCCTGAGATACCCCTCCTGTCCCGGCCCCCACTCCTTTTTTTCCTTCCTCACCTCAGCCCGGAGAGATATTCCAGTGGAAGTTATGGGTGACACATCCTCTTCTTTACAGGTGGCAGCCTGGCAACTCCTGCAGAAAGTCCAGCAGAGCCCCACTCACACCGGGCCACCCACAAAGCCGTGGACCCTCACACCCTCCCACCAGCACAGCCCCGAAACTGCTGATGGGGCAGAGAGTATGGAGTCAGGCACAGCTGCAGGGGCTATTGCTGCCTGGAGTGCTGTTTATATTGACCTCAACCCAGGCACACCTGGGGAGGGCTTGCCGGCAGGGTCAGGCTGCCCAGGTCAGCTAATCCTCAGCCCTGAGGGAATCACATTGCAGAAAATGGACCTCGCTAAGACAGAATATTCGCCAAGGAAAAGAAGCACACAATGCCATTTGCAGCACCGCAGATGAGTCTAGAGGTAATCACGTGACTTGGAGTAAGTCAGAAAGTGAAAGACACATATCATATCATATCACTTATAGGTGTTACCTATAAATTGATACCAGGGCAGATATTTCCACGGAGAAGGGCAATCACAGATTCATTAAACAAACTTATGGTTCACCAAAGGAAAGGTGTGAGGATTGAATTCATTACGATATTGGGGTTAACAGACATATACAAACACAGTAGACGTATATAATCACCAAAGACCTACGGAGTACCAAGAGAAGACTACTCAACATTCTGTCATAACGAACATGGGAAAAGGATCCCAGGAAGAACAGACATATGTATATGTGTAAAAGAACCACCTCTTGCACACCTACAACAAGCTAAACGTTGTACTCAAACTTGCTGTAATAAAAAATAAATATTAAATTAAAAACACGAACAAGAAGTAGTGAGACAAACTTGAGGGGCTTTCTCCTGGCACATTCCGTTCTACATTCCAATCTAGAACGCGACTTCCATTGAGGCTCTGCTGCCCTAGTAACCAGATTTGGTAAGGGAGAACTGCTGCCCCCTTGTGGCCGTTTCACACAACAGCAGCTTTAATCCCAGCGCTAATGGTCAGTGGATATTCCAAATCATTACAGGCCTGTAAATGACACCTGCCCTGAAAACAAATCCTGGGGTCATATATCGACCAAAAAATTCAAAAGACGTCCATATTTCAAAACGACAGTTTCAAGAGGCATATTTCACGCACATTAGTGTTCTGATTCTTTTGCTTTCTTTCTTTCTTTGTTAAAAAAACGGGAATGGAAAAAGGCAACCCTCAGAATGGGCGAAAACTTTCACAAACGAATCAATGGACCAAGGTTTAATCTCCAATATATATAAACAGCTCATGCAGCTTAATATTAATAAAACAAACAACCCAATACAAAAATGGGCAGAAGATCTAAATAGACGTTTCTTCAAAGAAGACACAGAGATGGCCAAGACGCAGATGAAAAGCTGCTCAACATCACTAATTATTAGAGAAATGCAAATCAAAACTACAATGAGGTAAGACCTCACACCTGTTAGAATCGGCATGATCAGATAATCTACAAACAACAAATTCTGGGGAGGGTGTGGACAAAAGGAACCCTCTTCCGCTATTGGTGGGAATGTAAATTGATACAGTCACTATGGAGAACAGTATGGAGGTTCCTTTAAAAAACTAAAAACAGAATTACCATAGGATCCAGCAATCCCACTTCTGGGCATATACCCACAGAAAACCATAAATCACAAAGACACATTCACCACAATGTTCATTGCAGCACTATTTACAATAGCCAGGTAATGGAAGCAACCTAAATGCCCACAGACAGACGAATGGATAAAGATGTGGTACATATATAAAATGGAATATTACTCAGCCATAAAAAGGAATGAAACTGGGTCATTTGTAGAGAAGTTGATGGATCTAGAGACTGTCATACAGAGTGAAGTAAGTCAGAAAGAGAAAAACAAATATTGTATATTAATGCCTATATGTGGAACCTAGAAAAATGCTACAGATGAACTGGTTTGCAGGGCAGAAATAGAGACACAGAGCTAGAGAACAAACGTATCGACACAAAGTGGGGGAAGCCATGGGGTGGTGGTGGTGGGATGAGTTGGGAGATTGGGATTGACCTGTATACATGTCTATGCATAAAATAGATAACTAATAATAACCTAATGTATAAAAAAAATAAATAAAATTAAATTTCAAAAATTTTAAAAATAAAATGTAAAAATAAAACAGAAAAAATGTTCTTCCATTCACACTGATGTATTTATAAGAATGAATTATTTCCATGCTTATATCTATAAATACATAAAAGAGGAATAAAATCTAACTTGAACCAAAAAAGAAAAAAGAAAACTGAACCTAACAGTTATACAGAGGAAAACACTACCAAGGCACTTGCTCCAGTGGTAAACAATTCTGAAATTGGTCAGAGTTGGGGAATCATCTCCCATACAGCCAGCAGCCCCACCCGCCCACGCAAGGAGCGTCCTTATTGCAAAGCTGGGGGACCGTGCCGAGGCCTCTGTGAGTAAACGTGAGCTGAGCCCCAGGCCAGCTTCTGCTGAACTGTTCCCACCCTTCCCAGGTGAAACACCTGAATATGTACAACGGCTTGAAAGCCTAGAGGAAGGGCCGTGGAGCCACACCAGCGAAAGCACGCAGGCCAACTTGGTGCCTGCTGGTCAGCCAGGATGGTCCTGGCCACGGGCGCTCTTCTGGAAGCTTTCCATTGCCCTGCCTGAGATACCCCTCCTGTCCCGGCCCCCACTCCTATTTTTCCTTCCTCACCTCAGCCCGGAGAGATATTCCAGTGGAAGTTATGGGTGACACATCCTCTTCTTTACAGGTGGCAGCCTGGCAACTCCTGCAGAAAGTCCAGCAGAGCCCCACTCACACCGGGCCACCCACAAAGCCGTGGACCCTCACACCCTCCCACCAGCACAGCCCCGAAACTGCTGATGGGGCAGAGAGTATGGAGTCAGGCACAGCTGCAGGGGCTATTGCTGCCTGGAGTGCTGTTTATATTGACCTCAACCCAGGCACACCTGGGGAGGGCTTGCCGGCAGGGTCAGGCTGCCCAGGTCAGCTAATCCTCAGCCCTCAGGGAATCACATTGCAGAAAATGGACCTCGCTAAGACAGAATATTCGCCAAGGAAAAGAAGCACACAATGCCATTTGCAGCACCGCAGATGAGTCTAGAGGTAATCACGTGACTTGGAGTAAGTCAGAAAGTGAAAGACACATATCATATCATATCACTTATAGGTGTTACCTATAAATTGATACCAGGGCAGATATTTCCACGGAGAAGGGCAATCACAGATTCATTAAACAAACTTATGGTTCACCAAAGGAAAGGTGTGAGGATTGAATTCATTACGATATTGGGGTTAACAGACATATACAAACACAGTAGACGTATATAATCACCAAAGACCTACGGAGTACCAAGAGAAGATTACTCAACATTCTGTCATAACGAACATGGGAAAAGGATCCCAGGAAGAACAGACATATGTATATGTGTAAAAGAACCACCTCTTGCACACCTACAACAAGCTAAACGTTGTACTCAAACTTGCTGTAATAAAAAATAAATATTAAATTAAAAACACGAACAAGAAGTAGTGAGACAAACTTGAGGGGCTTTCTCCTGGCACATTCCGTTCTACATTCCAATCTAGAACGCGACTTCCATTGAGGCTCTGCTGCCCTAGTAACCAGATTTGGTAAGGGAGAACTGCTGCCCCCTTGTGGCCGTTTCACACAACAGCAGCTTTAATCCCAGCGCTAATGGTCAGTGGATATTCCAAATCATTACAGGCCTGTAAATGACACCGGCCCTGAAAACAAATCCTGGGGTCATATATCGACCAAAAAATTCAAAAGACGTCCATATTTCAAAACGACAGTTTCAAGAGGCATATTTCACGCACATTAGTGTTCTGATTCTTTTGCTTTCTTTCTTTCTTTGTTAAAAAAACGGGAATGGAAAAAGGCAACCCTCAGAATGGGCGAAAACTTTCACAAACGAATCAATGGACCAAGGTTTAATCTCCAATATATATAAACAGCTCATGCAGCTTAATATTAATAAAACAAACAACCCAATACAAAAATGGGCAGAAGATCTAAATAGACGTTTCTTCAAAGAAGACACAGAGATGTCCAAGACGCAGATGAAAAGCTGCTCAACATCACTAATTATTAGAGAAATGCAAATCAAAACTACAATGAGGTAAGACCTCACACCTGTTAGAATCGGCATGATCAGATAATCTACAAACAACAAATTCTGGGGAGGGTGTGGACAAAAGGAACCCTCTTCCGCTATTGGTGGGAATGTAAATTGATACAGTCACTATGGAGAACAGTATGGAGGTTCCTTTAAAAAACTAAAAACAGAATTACCATAGGATCCAGCAATCCCACTTCTGGGCATATACCCACAGAAAACCATAAATCACAAAGACACATTCACCACAATGTTCATTGCAGCACTATTTACAATAGCCAGGTAATGGAAGCAACCTAAATGCCCACAGACAGACGAATGGATAAAGATGTGGTACATATATAAAATGGAATATTACTCAGCCATAAAAAGGAATGAAACTGGGTCATTTGTAGAGAAGTTGATGGATCTAGAGACTGTCATACAGAGTGAAGTAAGTCAGAAAGAGAAAAACAAATATTGTATATTAATGCCTATATGTGGAACCTAGAAAAATGCTACAGATGAACTGGTTTGCAGGGCAGAAATAGAGACACAGAGCTAGAGAACAAACGTATCGACACAAAGTGGGGGAAGCCATGGGGTGGTGGTGGTGGGATGAGTTGGGAGATTGGGATTGACCTGTATACATGTCTATGCATAAAATAGATAACTAATAATAACCTAATGTATAAAAAAAATAAATAAAATTAAATTTCAAAAATTTTAAAAATAAAATGTAAAAATAAAACAGAAAAAATGTTCTTCCATTCACACTGATGTATTTATAAGAATGAATTATTTCCATGCTTATATCTATAAATACATAAAAGAGGAATAAAATCTAACTTGAACCAAAAAAGAAAAAAGAAAACTGAACCTAACAGTTATACAGAGGAAAACACTACCAAGGCACTTGCTCCAGTGGTAAACAATTCTGAAATTGGTCAGAGGTGGGGGATCATCTCCCATAGAGCCAGCAGCCCCGCCCACCCACGCAAGGAGCGTCCTTATTGCAAAGCTGGGGGACCGTGCCGAGGCCTCTGTGAGTAAACGTGAGCTGAGCCCCAGGCCAGCTGCTGCTGAACTGTTCCCACCCTTCCCAGGTGAAACACCTGAATATGTACAAGGGCTTGAAAGCCTAGAGGAAGGGCCGTGGAGCCACACCAGCGACAGCACGCAGGCCACCTTGGTGCCTGCAGGTCAGCCAGGATGGTCCTGGCCACGGGCGCTCTTCTGGAAGCTTTCCATTGCCCTGCCTGAGATACCCCTCCTGTCCCGGCCCCCACTCCTTTTTTTCCTTCCTCACCTCAGCCCGGAGAGATATTCCAGTGGAAGTTATGGGTGACACATCCTCTTCTTTACAGGTGGCAGCCTGGCAACTCCTGCAGAAAGTCCAGCAGAGCCCCACTCACACCGGGCCACCCACAAAGCCGTGGACCCTCACACCCTCCCACCAGCACAGCCCCGAGACTGCTGATGGGGCAGAGAATATGGAGTCAGGCACAGCTGCAGGGGCTATTGCTGCCTGGAGTGCTGTTTATATTGACCTCAACCCAGGCACACCTGTGGAGGGCTTGCCGGCAGGGTCAGGCTGCCCAGGTCAGCTAATCCTCAGCCCTCAGGGAATCACATTGCAGAAAATGGACCTCGCTAAGACAGAATATTCGCCAAGGAAAAGAAGCACACAATGCCATTTGCAGCACCGCAGATGAGTCTAGAGGTAATCACGTGACTTGGAGTAAGTCAGAAAGTGAAAGACACATATCATATCATATCACTTATAGGTGTTACCTATAAATTGATACCAGGGCAGATATTTCCACGGAGAAGGGCAATCACAGATTCATTAAACAAACTTATGGTTCACCAAAGGAAAGGTGTGAGGATTGAATTCATTACGATATTGGGGTTAACAGACATATACAAACACAGTAGACGTATATAATCTCCAAAGACCTACGGAGTACTAAGAGAAGACTACTCAACATTCTGTCATAACGTACATGGGAAAATGATCCCAGGAAGAACAGACATATGTATATGTGTAAAAGAACCACCTCTTGCACACCTACAACAAGCTAAACGTTGTACTCAAACTTGCTGTAATAAAAAATAAATATTAAATTAAAAACACAAACAAGAAGTAGTGAGACAAACTTGAGGGGCTTTCTCCTGGCACATTCCGTTCTACATTCCAATCTAGAACGCGACTTCCATTGAGGCTCTGCTGCCCTAGTAACCAGATTTGGTAAGGGAGAACTGCTGCCACCTTGTGGCCGTTTCACACAACAGCAGCTTTAATCCCAGCGCTAATGGTCAGTGGATATTCCAAATCATTACAGGCCTGTAAATGACACCTGCCCTGAAAACAAATCCTGGGGTCATATATCGACCAAAAAATTCAAAATACGTCCATATTTCAAAACGACAGTTTCAAGAGGCATATTTCACGCACATTAGTGTTCTGATTCTTTTGCTTTCTTTCTTTCTTTGTTAAAAAAACGGGAATGGAAAAAGGCAACCCTCAGAATGGGCGAAAACTTTCACAAACGGATCAATGGACCAAGGTTTAATCTCCAATATATATAAACAGCTCATGCAGCTTAATATGAATAAAACAAACAACCCAATACAAAAATGGGCAGAAGATCTAAATAGACGTTTCTTCAAAGAAGACACAGAGATGGCCAAGACGCAGATGAAAAGCTGCTCAACATCACTAATTATTAGAGAAATGCAAATCAAAACTACAATGAGGTAAGACCTCACACCTGTTAGAATCGGCATCATCAGATAATCTACAAACAACAAATTCTGGGGAGGGTGTGGACAAAAGGAACCCTCTTCCGCTATTGGTGGGAATGTAAATTGATACAGTCACTATGGAGAACAGTATGGAGGTTCCTTTAAAAAACTAAAAAGAGAATTACCATAGGATCCAGCAATCCCACTTCTGGGCATATACCCAGAGAAAACCATAAATCACAAAGACACATTCACCACAATGTTCATTGCAGCACTATTTACAATAGCCAGGTAATGGAAGCAACCTAAATGGCCACAGACAGACGAATGGATAAAGATGTGGTACATATATAAAATGGAATATTACTCAGCCATAAAAAGGAATGAAACTGGGTCATTTGTAGAGAAGTTGATGGATCTAGAGACTGTCATACAGAGTGAAGTAAGTCAGAGAGAGAAAAACAAATATTGTATATTAATGCCTATATGTGGAACCTAGAAAAATGCTACAGATGTACTGGTTTGCAGGGCAGAAATAGAGACACAGAGGTAGAGAACAAACGTATGGACACAAAGTTGGGGAAGCCATGGGGTGGTGGTGGTGGGATGAGTTGGGACATTGGGATTGACCTGTATACATGTCTATGCATAAAATAGATAACTAATAATAACCTACTGTATAAAAAAAATAAATAAAATTAAATTTCAAAAATTTTAAAAATAAAATGTAAAAATAAAACAGAAAAAATGTTCTTCCATTCACACTGATGTATTTATAAGAATGAATTATTTCCATGCTTATATCCATAAATACATAAAAGAGGAATAAAATCTAACTTGAACCAAAAAAGAAAAAAGAAAACTGAACCTAACAGTTATACAGAGGAAAACACTACCAAGGCACTTGCTCCAGTGGTAAACAATTCTGAAATTGGTCAGAGGTGGGGAATCATCTCCCATAGAGCCAGCAGCCCCGCCCGCCCACGCAAGCAGCGTCCTTATTGCAAAGCTGGGGGACCGTGCCGAGGCCTCTGTGAGTAAACGTGAGCTGAGCCCCAGGCCAGCTGCTGCTGAACTGTTCCCACCCTTCCCAGGTGAAACACCTGAATATGTACAAGGGCTTGAAAGCCTAGAGGAAGGGCCGTGGAGCCACACCAGCGACAGCACGCAGGCCACCTTGGTGCCTGCAGGTCAGCCAGGATGGTCCTGGCCACGGGCGCTCTTCTGGAAGCTTTCCATTGCCCTGCCTGAGATACCCCTCCTGTCCCGGCCCCCACTCCTTTTTTTCCTTCCTCACCTCAGCCCGGAGAGATATTCCAGTGGAAGTTATGGGTGACACATCCTCTTCTTTACAGGTGGCAGCCTGGCAACTCCTGCAGAAAGTCCAGCAGAGCCCCACTCACACCGGGCCAATCACAAAGCCGTGGACCCTCACACCCTCCCACCAGCACAGCCCCGAGACTGCTGACGGGGCAGAGAATATGGAGCCAGGCACAGCTGCAGGGGCTATTGCTGCCTGGAGTGCTGTTTATATTGACCTCAACCCAGGCACACCTGGAGAGGGCTTGCCGGCAGGGTCAGGCTACCCAGGTCAGCTAATCCTCAGCCCTCAGGGAATCACATTGCAGAAAATGGACCTCGCTAAGACAGAATATTCGCCAAGGAAAAGAAGCACACAATGCCATTTGCAGCACCGTAGATGAGTCTAGAGGTAATCACGTGACTTGGAGTAAGTCAGAAAGTGAAAGACACATATCATATCATATCACTTATAGGTGTTACCTATAAATTGATACCAGGGCAGATATTTCCACGGAGAAGGGCAATCACAGATTCATTAAACAAACTTATGGTTCACCAAAGGAAAGGTGTGAGGATTGAATTCATTACGATATTGGGGTTAACAGACATATACAAACACAGTAGACGTATATAATCTCCAAAGACCTACGGAGTACCAAGAGAAGACTACTCAACATTCTGTCATAACGTACATGGGAAAAGGATCCCAGGAAGAACAGACATATGTATATGTGTAAAAGAACCACCTCTTGCACACCTACAACAAGCTAAACGTTGTACTCAAACTTGCTGTAATAAAAAATAAATATTAAATTAAAAACACGAACAAGAAGTAGTGAGACAAACTTGAGGGGCTTTCTCCTGGCACATTCCGTTCTACACTCCAACCTAGAACGCGACTTCCATTGAGGCTCTGCTGCCCTAGTAACCAGATTTGGTAAGGGAGAACTGCTGCCCCCTTGTGGCCGTTTCACACAACAGCAGCTTTAATCCCACCGCTAATGGTCAGTGGATATTCCAAATCATTACAGGCCTGTAAATGACACCTGCCCTGAAAACAAATCCTGGGGTCATATATCGACCAAAAAATTCAAAAGACGTCCATATTTCAAAACGACAGTTTCAAGAGGCATATTTCACGCACATTAGTGTTCTGATTCTTTTGCTTTCTTTCTTTCTTTGTTAAAAAAACGGGAATGGAAAAAGGCAACCCTCAGAATGGGCGAAAACTTTCACAAACGGATCAATGGACCAAGGTTTAATCTCCAATATATATAAACAGCTCATGCAGCTTAATATTAATAAAACAAACAACCCAATACAAAAATGGGCAGAAGATCTAAATAGACGTTTCTTCAAAGAAGACACAGAGATGGCCAAGACGCAGATGAAAAGCTGCTCAACATCACTAATTATTAGAGAAATGCAAATCAAAACTACAATGAGGTAAGACCTCACACCTGTTAGAATCGGCATCATCAGATAATCTACAAACAACAAATTCTGGGGAGGGTGTGGACAAAAGGAACCCTCTTCCGCTATTGGTGGGAATGTAAATTGATACAGTCACTATGGAGAACAGTATGGAGGTTCCTTTAAAAAACTAAAAACAGAATTACCATAGGATCCAGCAATCCCACTTCTGGGCATATACCCACAGAAAACCATAAATCACAAAGACACATTCACCACAATGTTCATTGCAGCACTATTTACAATAGCCAGGTAATGGAAGCAACCTAAATGCCCACAGACAGACGAATGGATAAAGATGTGGTACATATATAAAATGGAATATTACTCAGCCATAAAAAGGAATGAAACTGGGTCATTTGTAGAGAAGTTGATGGATCTAGAGACTGTCATACAGAGTGAAGTAAGTCAGAAAGAGAAAAACAAATATTGTATATTAATGCCTATATGTGGAACCTAGAAAAATGCTACAGATGAACTGGTTTGCAGGGCAGAAATAGAGACACAGAGCTAGAGAACAAACGTATCGACACAAAGTGGGGGAAGCCATGGGGTGGTGGTGGTGGGATGAGTTGGGAGATTGGGATTGACCTGTATACATGTCTATGCATAAAATAGATAACTAATAATAACCTACTGTATAAAAAAATAAATAAAATTAAATTTCAAAAATTTTAAAAATAAAATGTAAAAATAAAACAGAAAAAATGTTCTTCCATTCACACTGATGTATTTATAAGAATGAATTATTTCCATGCTTATATCTATAAATACATAAAAGAGGAATAAAATCTAACTTGAACCAAAAAAGAAAAAAAAAAACTGAACCTAACAGTTATACAGAGGAAAACACTACCAAGGCACTTGCTCCAGTGGTAAACAATTCTGAAATTGGTCAGAGTTGGGGAATCATCTCCCATACAGCCAGCAGCCCCACCCGCCCACGCAAGGAGCGTCCTTATTGCAAAGCTGGGGGACCGTGCCGAGGCCTCTGTGAGTAAACGTGAGCTGAGCCCCAGGCCAGCTGCTGCTGAACTGTTCCCACCCTTCCCAGGTGAAACACCTGAATATGTACAAGGGCTTGAAAGCCTAGAGGAAGGGCCGTGGAGCCACACCAGTGAAAGCACACAGGCCAACTTGGTGCCTGCTGGTCAGCCAGGATGGTCCTGGCCACGGGCGCTCTTCTGGAAGCTTTCCATTGCCCTGCCTGAGATACCCCTCCTGTCCCGGCCCCCACTCCTTATTTTCCTTCCTCACCTCAGCCCGGAGAGATACTCCAGTGGAAGTTATGGGTGACACATCCTCTTCTTTACAGGTGGCAGCCTGGCAACTCCTGCAGAAAGTCCAGCAGAGCCCCACTCACACCGGGCCACCCACAAAGCCGTGGACCCTCACACCCTCCCACCAGCACAGCCCCGAAACTGCTGATGGGGCAGAGAATATGGAGTCAGGCACAGCTGCAGGGGCTATTGCTGCCTGGAGTGCTGTTTATATTGACCTCAACCCAGGCACACCTGGGGAGGGCTTGCCGGCAGGGTCAGGCTGCCCAGGTCAGCTAATCCTCAGCCCTCAGGGAATCACATTGCAGAAAATGGACCTCGCTAAGACAGAATATTCGCCAAGGAAAAGAAGCACACAATGCCATTTGCAGCACCGCAGATGAGTCTAGAGGTAATCACGTGACTTGGAGTAAGTCAGAAAGTGAAAGACACATATCATATCATATCACTTATAGGTGTTACCTATAAATTGATACCAGGGCAGATATTTCCACGGAGAAGGGCAATCACAGATTCATTAAACAAACTTATGGTTCACCAAAGGAAAGGTGTGAGGATTGAATTCATTACGATATTGGGGTTAACAGACATATACAAACACAGTAGACGTATATAATCACCAAAGACCTACGGAGTACCAAGAGAAGACTACTCATCATTCTGTCATAACGAACATGGGAAAAGGATCCCAGGAAGAAGAGACATATATATATGTGTAAAAGAACCACCTCTTGCACACCTACAACAAGCTAAACGTTGTACTCAAACTTGCTGTAATAAAAAATAAAAAATTAAATTAAAAACACGAACAAGAATTAGTGAGAAAAACATGAGGGGCTTTCTCCTGGTACATTCCGTTCTACATTCCAATCTAGAACGCGACTTCCATTGAGGCTCTGCTGCCCTAGTAACCAGATTTGGTAAGGGAGAACTGCTGCCACCTTGTGGCCGTTTCACACAACAGCAGCTTTAATCCCAGCGCTAATGGTCAGTGGATATTCCAAATCATTACAGGCCTGTAAATGACACCGGCCCTGAAAACAAATCCTGGGGTCATATATCGACCAAAAAATTCAAAAGACGTCCATATTTCAAAACGACAGTTTCAAGAGGCATATTTCACGCACATTAGTGTTCTGATTCTTTTGCTTTCTTTCTTTCTTTGTTAAAAAAACGGGAATGGAAAAAGGCAACCCTCAGAATGGGCAAAAACTTTCACAAACGAATCAATGGACCAAGGTTTAATCTCCAATATATATAAACAGCTCATGCAGCTTAATATTAATAAAACAAACAACCTAATACAAAAATGGGCAGAAGATCTAAATAGACGTTTCTTCAAAGAAGACACAGAGATGGCCAAGACGCAGATGAAAAGCTGCTCAACATCACTAATTATTAGAGAAATGCAAATCAAAACTACAATGAGGTAAGACCTCACACCTGTTAGAATCGGCATCATCAGATAATCTACAAACAACAAATTCTGGGGAGGGTGTGGACAAAAGGAACCCTCTTCCGCTATTGGTGGGAATGTAAATTGATACAGTCACTATGGAGAACAGTATGGAGGTTCCTTTAAAAAACTAAAAAGAGAATTACCATAGGATCCAGCAATCCCACTTCTGGGCATATACCCAGAGAAAACCATAAATCACAAAGACACATTCACCACAATGTTCATTGCAGCACTATTTACAATAGCCAGGTAATGGAAGCAACCTAAATGCCCACAGACAGACGAATGGATAAAGATGTGGTACATATATAAAATGGAATATTACTCAGCCATAAAAAGGAATGAAACTGGGTCATTTGTAGAGAAGTTGATGGATCTAGAGACTGTCATACAGAGTGAAGTAAGTCAGAGAGAGAAAAACAAATATTGTATATTAATGCCTATATGTGGAACCTAGAAAAATGCTACAGATGAACTGGTTTGCAGGGCAGAAATAGAGACACAGAGGTAGAGAACAAACGTATGGACACAAAGTGGGGGAAGCCATTGGGTGGTGGTGGTGGGATGAGTTGGGACATTGGGATTGACCTGTATACATGTCTATGCATAAAATAGATAACTAATAATAACCTACTGAATAAAAAAAAATAAATAAAATTAAATTTCAAAAATTTTAAAAATAAAATGTAAAAATAAAACAGAAAAAATGTTCTTCCATTCACACTGATGTATTTATAAGAATGAATTATTTCCATGCTTATATCCATAAATACATAAAAGAGGAATAAAATCTAACTTGAACCAAAAAAGAAAAAAGAAAACTGAACCTAACAGTTATACAGAGGAAAACACTACCAAGGCACTTGCTCCAGTGGTAAACAATTCTGAAATTGGTCAGAGGTGGGGAATCATCTCCCATAGAGCCAGCAGCCCCGCCCACCCACGCAAGGAGCGTCCTTATTGCAAAGCTGGGGGACCGTGCCGAGGCCTCTGTGAGTAAACGTGAGCTGAGCCCCAGGCCAGCTGCTGCTGAACTGTTCCCACCCTTCCCAGGTGAAACACCTGAATATGTACAAGGGCTTGAAAGCCTAGAGGAAGGGCCGTGGAGCCACACCAGCCACAGCACGCAGGCCACCTTGGTGCCTGCAGGTCAGCCAGGATGGTCCTGGCCACGGGCGCTCTTCTGGAAGCTTTCCATTGCCCTGCCTGAGATACCCCTCCTGTCCCGGCCCCCACTCCTTTTTTTCCTTCCTCACCTCAGCCCGGAGAGATATTCCAGTGGAAGTTATGGGTGACACATCCTCTTCTTTACAGGTGGCAGCCTGGCAACTCCTGCAGAAAGTCCAGCAGAGCCCCACTCACACCGGGCCACCCACATAGCCGTGGACCCTCACACCCTCCCACCAGCACAGCCCCGAGACTGCTGATGGGGCAGAGAATATGGAGTCAGGCACAGCTGCAGGGGCTATTGCTGCCTGGAGTGCTGTTTATATTGACCTCAACCCAGGCACACCTGGGGAGGGCTTGCCGGCAGGGTCAGGCTGCCCAGGTCAGCTAATCCTCAGCCCTCAGGGAATCACATTGCAGAAAATGGACCTCGCTAAGACAGAATATTCGCCAAGGAAAAGAAGCACACAATGCCATTTGCAGCACCGCAGATGAGTCTAGAGGTAATCACGTGACTTGGAGTAAGTCAGAAAGTGAAAGACACATATCATATCATATCACTTATAGGTGTTACCTATAAATTGATACCAGGGCAGATATTTCCACGGAGAAGGGCAATCACAGATTCATTAAACAAACTTATGGTTCACCAAAGGAAAGGTGTGAGGATTGAATTCATTACGATATTGGGGTTAACAGACATATACAAACACAGTAGACGTATATAATCACCAAAGACCTACGGAGTACCAAGAGAAGACTACTCAACATTCTGTCATAACGAACATGGGAAAAGGATCCCAGGAAGAACAGACATATGTATATGTGTAAAAGAACCACCTCTTGCACACCTACAACAAGCTAAACGTTGTACTCAAACTTGCTGTAATAAAAAATAAAAAATTAAATTAAAAACACGAACAAGAATTAGTGAGAAAAACTTGAGGGGATTTCTCCTGGTACATTCCGTTCTACATTCCAATCTAGAACGCGACTTCCATTGAGGCTCTGCTGCCCTAGTAACCAGATTTGGTAAGGGAGAACTGCTGCCACCTTGTGGCCGTTTCACACAACAGCAGCTTTAATCCCAGCGCTAATGGTCAGTGGATATTCCAAATCATTACAGGCCTGTAAATGACACCGGCCCTGAAAACAAATCCTGGGGTCATATATCGACCAAAAAATTCAAAAGACGTCCATATTTCAAAACGACAGTTTCAAGAGGCATATTTCACGCACATTAGTGTTCTGATTCTTTTGCTTTCTTTCTTTCTTTGTTAAAAAAACGGGAATGGAAAAAGGCAACCCTCAGAATGGGCGAAAACTTTCACAAACGAATCAATGGACCAAGGTTTAATCTCCAATATATATAAACAGCTCATGCAGCTTAATATTAATAAAACAAACAACCCAATACAAAAATGGGCAGAAGATCTAAATAGACGTTTCTTCAAAGAAGACACAGAGATGGCCAAGACGCAGATGAAAAGCTGCTCAACATCACTAATTATTAGAGAAATGCAAATCAAAACTACAATGAGGTAAGACCTCACACCTGTTAGAATCGGCATCATCAGATAATCTACAAACAACAAATTCTGGGGAGGGTGTGGACAAAAGGAACCCTCTTCCGCTATTGGTGGGAATGTAAATTGATACAGTCACTATGGAGAACAGTATGGAGGTTCCTTTAAAAAACTAAAAAGAGAATTACCATAGGATCCAGCAATCCCACTTCTGGGCATATACCCAGAGAAAACCATAAATCACAAAGACACATTCACCACAATGTTCATTGCAGCACTATTTACAATAGCCAGGTAATGGAAGCAACCTAAATGGCCACAGACAGACGAATGGATAAAGATGTGGTACATATATAAAATGGAATATTACTCAGCCATAAAAAGGAATGAAACTGGGTCATTTGTAGAGAAGTTGATGGATCTAGAGACTGTCATACAGAGTGAAGTAAGTCAGAAAGAGAAAAACAAATATTGTATATTAATGCCTATATGTGGAACCTAGAAAAATGCTACAGATGAACTGGTTTGCAGGGCAGAAATAGAGACACAGAGGTAGAGAACCAACGTATGGACACAAAGTGGGGGAAGCCATGGGGTGGTGGTGGTGGGATGAGTTGGGACATTGGGATTGACCTGTATACATGTCTATGCATAAAATAGATAACTAATAATAACCTACTGTATAAAAAAAAATAAATAAAATTAAATTTCAAAAATTTTAAAAATAAAATGTAAAAATAAAACAGAAAAAATGTTCTTCCATTCACACTGATGTATTTATAAGAATGAATTATTTCCATGCTTATATCCATAAATACATAAAAGAGGAATAAAATCTAACTTGAACCAAAAAAGAAAAAAAGAAAACTGAACCTAACAGTTATACAGAGGAAAACACTACCAAGGCACTTGCTCCAGTGGTAAAGAATTCTGAAATTGGTCAGAGGTGGGGAATCATCTCCCATAGAGCCAGCAGCCCCGCCCGCCCACGCAAGGAGCGTCCTTATTGCAAAGCTGGGGGACCGTGCCGAGGCCTCTGTGAGTAAACGTGAGCTGAGCCCCAGGCCAGCTGCTGCTGAACTGTTCCCACCCTTCCCAGGTGAAACACCTGAATATGTTGAAGGGCTTGAAAGCCTAGAGGAAGGGCCGTGGAGCCACACCAGCGACAGCACGCAGGCCACCTTGGTGCCTGCAGGTCAGCCAGGATGGTCCTGGCCACGGGCGCTCTTCTGGAAGCTTTCCATTGCCCTGCCTGAGATAACCCTCCTGTCCCGGCCCCACTCCTTTTTTTCCTTCCTCACCTCAGCCCGGAGAGATATTCCAGTGGAAGTTATGGGTGACACATCCTCTTCTTTACAGGTGGCAGCCTGGCAACTCCTGCAGAAAGTCCAGCAGAGCCCCACTCACACCGGGCCACCCACAAAGCCGTGGACCCTCACACCCTCCCACCAGCACAGCCCCGAGACTGCTGATGGGGCAGAGAATATGGAGTCAGGCACAGCTGCAGGGGCTATTGCTGCCTGGAGTGCTGTTTATATTGACCTCAACCCAGGCACACCTGGGGAGGGCTTGCCGGCAGGGTCAGGCTGCCCAGGTCAGCTAATCCTCAGCCCTCAGGGAATCACATTGCAGAAAATGGACCTCGCTAAGACAGAATATTCGCCAAGGAAATGAAGCACACCATGCCATTTGCAGCACCGCAGATGAGTCTAGAGGTAATCACGTGACTTGGAGTAAGTCAGAAAGTGAAAGACACATATCATATCATATCACTTATAGGTGTTACCTATAAATTGATACCAGGGCAGATATTTCCACGGAGAAGGGCAATCACAGATTCATTAAACAAACTTATGGTTCACCAAAGGAAAGGTGTGAGGATTGAATTCATTACGATATTGGGGTTAACAGACATATACAAACACAGTAGACGTATATAATCACCAAAGACCTACGGAGTACCAAGAGAAGACTACTCAACATTCTGTCATAACGAACATGGGAAAAGGATCCCAGGAAGAACAGACATATGTATATGTGTAAAAGAACCACCTCTTGCACACCTACAACAAGCTAAACGTTGTACTCAAACTTGCTGTAATAAAAAATAAAAAATTAAATTAAAAACACGAACAAGAATTAGTGAGAAAAACTTGAGGGGCTTTCTCCTGGTACATTCCGTTCTACATTCCAATCTAGAACGCGACTTCCATTGAGGCTCTGCTGCCCTAGTAACCAGATTTGGTAAGGGAGAACTGCTGCCACCTTGTGGCCGTTTCACACAACAGCAGCTTTAATCCCAGCGCTAATGGTCAGTGGATATTCCAAATCATTACAGGCCGGTAAATGACACCTGCCCTGAAAACAAATCCTGGGGTCATATATCGACCAAAAAGTTCAAAAGACGTCCATATTTCAAAACGACAGTTTCAAGAGGCATATTTCACGCACATTAGTGTTCTGATTCTTTTGCTTTCTTTCTTTCTTTGTTAAAAAAACGGGAATGGAAAAAGGCAACCCTCAGAATGGGCGAAAACTTTCACAAACGAATCAATGGACCAAGGTTTAATCTCCAATATATATAAACAGCTCATGCAGCTTAATATTAATAAAACAAACAACCCAATACAAAAACGGGCAGAAGATCTAAATAGACGTTTCCTCAAAGAAGACACAGAGATGGCCAAGACGCAGATGAAAAGCTGCTCAACATCACTAATTATTAGAGAAATGCAAATCAAAACTACAATGAGGTAAGACCTCACACCTGTTAGAATCGGCATCATCAGATAATCTACAAACAACAAATTCTGGGGAGGGTGTGGACAAAAGGAACCCTCTTCCGCTATTGGTGGGAATGTAAATTGATACAGTCACTATGGAGAACAGTATGGAGGTTCCTTTAAAAAACTAAAAAGAGAATTACCATAGGATCCAGCAATCCCACTTCTGGGCATATACCCAGAGAAAACCATAAATCACAGAGACACATTCACCACAATGTTCATTGCAGCACTATTTACAATAGCCAGGTAATGGAAGCAACCTAAATGGCCACAGACAGACGAATGGATAAAGATGTGGTACATATATAAAATGGAATATTACTCAGCCATAAAAAGGAATGAAACTGGGTCATTTGTAGAGAAGTTGATGGATCTAGAGACTGTCATACAGAGTGAAGTAAGTCAGAAAGAGAAAAACAAATATTGTATATTAATGCCTATATGTGGAACCTAGAAAAATGCTACAGATGAACTGGTTTGCTGGGCAGAAATAGAGACACAGAGGTAGAGAACAAACGTATGGACACAAAGTGGGGGAAGCCATGGGGTGGTGGTGGTGGGATGAGTTGGGACATTGGGATTGACCTGTATACATGTCTATGCATAAAATAGATAACTAATAATAACCTACTGTATAAAAAAAATAAATAAAATTAAATTTCAAAAATTTTAAAAATAAAATGTAAAAATAAAACAGAAAAAATGTTCTTCCATTCACACTGATGTATTTATAAGAATGAATTATTTCCATGCTTATATCCATAAATACATAAAAGAGGAATAAAATCTAACTTGAACCAAAAAAGAAAAAAAGAAAACTGAACCTAACAGTTATACAGAGGAAAACACTACCAAGGCACTTGCTCCAGTGGTAAAGAATTCTGAAATTGGTCAGAGGTGGGGAATCATCTCCCATAGATCCAGCAGCCCCGCCCGCCCATGCAAGGAGCGTCCTTATTGCAAAGCTGGGGGACCGTGCCGAGGCCTCTGTGAGTAAACGTGAGCTGAGCCCCAGGCCAGCTGCTGCTGAACTGTTCCCACCCTTCCCAGGTGAAACACCTGAATATGTAGAAGGGCTTGAAAGCCTAGAGGAAGGGCCGTGGAGCCACACCAGCGACAGCACGCAGGCCACCTTGGTGCCTGCAGGTCAGCCAGGATGGTCCTGGCCACGGGCGCTCTTCTGGAAGCTTTCCATTGCCCTGCCTGAGATACCCCTCCTGTCCCGGCCCCCACTCCTTTTTTTCCTTCCTCACCTCAGCCCGGAGAGATATTCCAGTGGAAGTTATGGGTGACACATCCTCTTCTTTACAGGTGGCAGCCTGGCAACTCCTGCAGAAAGTCCAGCAGAGCCCCACTCACACCGGGTCACCCACAAAGCCGTGGACCCTCACACCCTCCCACCAGCACAGCCCCGAGACTGCTGACGGGGCAGAGAATATGGAGTCAGGCACAGCTGCAGGGGCTATTGCTGCCTGGAGTGCTGTTTATATTGACCTCAACCCAGGCACACCTGGGGAGGGCTTGCCGGCAGGGTCAGGCTGCCCAGGTCAGCTAATCCTCAGCCCTCAGGGAATCACATTGCAGAAAATGGACCTCGCTAAGACAGAATATTCACCAAGGAAAAGAAGCACACAATGCCATTTGCAGCACCGCAGATGAGTCTAGAGGTAATCACGTGACTTGGAGTAAGTCAGAAAGTGAAAGACACATATCATATCATATCACTTATAGGTGTTACCTATAAATTGATACCAGGGCAGATATTTCCACGGAGAAGGGCAATCACAGATTCATTAAACAAACTTATGGTTCACCAAAGGAAAGGTGTGAGGATTGAATTCATTACGATATTGGGGTTAACAGACATATACAAACACAGTAGACGTATATAATCACCAAAGACCTACGGAGTACCAAGAGAATACTACTCAACATTCTGTCATAACGAACATGGGAAAAGGATCCCAGGAAGAACAGACATATGTATATGTGTAAAAGAACCACCTCTTGCACACCTACAACAACCTAAACGTTGTACTCAAACTTGCTGTAATAAAAAATAAAAAATTAAATTAAAAACACGAACAAGAATTAGTGAGAAAAACTTGAGGGGCTTTCTCCTGGCACATTCCGTTCTACATTCCAATCTAGAACGCGACTTCCATTGAGGCTCTGCTGCCCTAGTAACCAGATTTGGTAAGGGAGAACTGCTGCCACCTTGTGGCCGTTTCACACAACAGCAGCTTTAATCCCAGCGCTAATGGTCAGTGGATATTCCAAATCATTACAGGCCTGTAAATGACACCGGCCCTGAAAACAAATCCTGGGGTCATATATCGACCAAAAAATTCAAAAGACGTCCATATTTCAAAACGACAGTTTCAAGAGGCATATTTCACGCACATTAGTGTTCTGATTCTTTTGCTTTCTTTCTTTCTTTGTTAAAAAAACGGGAATGGAAAAAGGCAACCCTCAGAATGGGCGAAAACTTTCACAAACGAATCAATGGACCAAGGTTTAATCTCCAATATATATAAACAGCTCCTGCAGCTTAATATTAATAAAACAAACAACCCAATACAAAAATGGGCAGAAGATCTAAATAGACGTTTCTTCAAAGAAGACACAGAGATGGCCAAGACGCAGATGAAAAGCTGCTCAACATCACTAATTATTAGAGAAATGCAAATCAAAACTACAATGAGGTAAGACCTCACACCTGTTAGAATCGGCATCATCAGATAATCTACAAACAACAAATTCTGGGGAGGGTGTGGACAAAAGGAACCCTCTTCCGCTATTGGTGGGAATGTAAATTGATACAGTCACTATGGAGAACAGTATGGAGGTTCCTTTAAAAAACTAAAAAGAGAATTACCATAGGATCCAGCAATCCCACTTCTGGGCATATACCCAGAGAAAACCATAAATCACAAAGACACATTCACCACAATGTTCATTGCAGCACTATTTACAATAGCCAGGTAATGGAAGCAACCTAAATGCCCACAGACAGACGAATGGATAAAGATGTGGTACATATATAAAATGGAATATTACTCAGCCATAAAAAGGAATGAAACTGGGTCATTTGTAGAGAAGTTGATGGATCTAGAGACTGTCATACAGAGTGAAGTAAGTCAGAAAGAGAAAAACAAATATTGTATATTAATGCCTATATGTGGAACCTAGAAAAATGCTACAGATGAACTGGTTTGCAGGGCAGAAATAGAGACACAGAGGTAGAGAACAAACGTATGGACACAAAGTGGGGGAAGCCATTGGGTGGTGGTGGTGGGATGAGTTGGGACATTGGGATTGACCTGTATACATGTCTATGCATAAAATAGATAACTAATAATAACCTACTGAATAAAAAAAAATAAATAAAATTAAATTTCAAAAATTTTAAAAATAAAATGTAAAAATAAAACAGAAAAAATGTTCTTCCATTCACACTGATGTATTTATAAGAATGAATTATTTCCATGCTTATATCCATAAATACATAAAAGAGGAATAAAATCTAACTTGAACCAAAAAAGAAAAAAGAAAACTGAACCTAACAGTTATACAGAGGAAAACACTACCAAGGCACTTGCTCCAGTGGTAAACAATTCTGAAATTGGTCAGAGGTGGGGAATCATCTCCCATAGAGCCAGCAGCCCCGCCCACCCACGCAAGGAGCGTCCTTATTGCAAAGCTGGGGGACCGTGCCGAGGCCTCTGTGAGTAAACGTGAGCTGAGCCCCAGGCCAGCTGCTGCTGAACTGTTCCCACCCTTCCCAGGTGAAACACCTGAATATGTACAAGGGCTTGAAAGCCTAGAGGAAGGGCCGTGGAGCCACACCAGCCACAGCACGCAGGCCACCTTGGTGCCTGCAGGTCAGCCAGGATGGTCCTGGCCACGGGCGCTCTTCTGGAAGCTTTCCATTGCCCTGCCTGAGATACCCCTCCTGTCCCGGCCCCCACTCCTTTTTTTCCTTCCTCACCTCAGCCCGGAGAGATATTCCAGTGGAAGTTATGGGTGACACATCCTCTTCTTTACAGGTGGCAGCCTGGCAACTCCTGCAGAAAGTCCAGCAGAGCCCCACTCACACCGGGCCACCCACATAGCCGTGGACCCTCACACCCTCCCACCAGCACAGCCCCGAGACTGCTGATGGGGCAGAGAATATGGAGTCAGGCACAGCTGCAGGGGCTATTGCTGCCTGGAGTGCTGTTTATATTGACCTCAACCCAGGCACACCTGGGGAGGGCTTGCCGGCAGGGTCAGGCTGCCCAGGTCAGCTAATCCTCAGCCCTCAGGGAATCACATTGCAGAAAATGGACCTCGCTAAGACAGAATATTCGCCAAGGAAAAGAAGCACACAATGCCATTTGCAGCACCGCAGATGAGTCTAGAGGTAATCACGTGACTTGGAGTAAGTCAGAAAGTGAAAGACACATATCATATCATATCACTTATAGGTGTTACCTATAAATTGATACCAGGGCAGATATTTCCACGGAGAAGGGCAATCACAGATTCATTAAACAAACTTATGGTTCACCAAAGGAAAGGTGTGAGGATTGAATTCATTACGATATTGGGGTTAACAGACATATACAAACACAGTAGACGTATATAATCACCAAAGACCTACGGAGTACCAAGAGAAGACTACTCAACATTCTGTCATAACGAACATGGGAAAAGGATCCCAGGAAGAACAGACATATGTATATGTGTAAAAGAACCACCTCTTGCACACCTACAACAAGCTAAACGTTGTACTCAAACTTGCTGTAATAAAAAATAAAAAATTAAATTAAAAACACGAACAAGAATTAGTGAGAAAAACTTGAGGGGATTTCTCCTGGTACATTCCGTTCTACATTCCAATCTAGAACGCGACTTCCATTGAGGCTCTGCTGCCCTAGTAACCAGATTTGGTAAGGGAGAACTGCTGCCACCTTGTGGCCGTTTCACACAACAGCAGCTTTAATCCCAGCGCTAATGGTCAGTGGATATTCCAAATCATTACAGGCCTGTAAATGACACCGGCCCTGAAAACAAATCCTGGGGTCATATATCGACCAAAAAATTCAAAAGACGTCCATATTTCAAAACGACAGTTTCAAGAGGCATATTTCACGCACATTAGTGTTCTGATTCTTTTGCTTTCTTTCTTTCTTTGTTAAAAAAACGGGAATGGAAAAAGGCAACCCTCAGAATGGGCGAAAACTTTCACAAACGAATCAATGGACCAAGGTTTAATCTCCAATATATATAAACAGCTCATGCAGCTTAATATTAATAAAACAAACAACCCAATACAAAAATGGGCAGAAGATCTAAATAGACGTTTCTTCAAAGAAGACACAGAGATGGCCAAGACGCAGATGAAAAGCTGCTCAACATCACTAATTATTAGAGAAATGCAAATCAAAACTACAATGAGGTAAGACCTCACACCTGTTAGAATCGGCATCATCAGATAATCTACAAACAACAAATTCTGGGGAGGGTGTGGACAAAAGGAACCCTCTTCCGCTATTGGTGGGAATGTAAATTGATACAGTCACTATGGAGAACAGTATGGAGGTTCCTTTAAAAAACTAAAAAGAGAATTACCATAGGATCCAGCAATCCCACTTCTGGGCATATACCCAGAGAAAACCATAAATCACAAAGACACATTCACCACAATGTTCATTGCAGCACTATTTACAATAGCCAGGTAATGGAAGCAACCTAAATGGCCACAGACAGACGAATGGATAAAGATGTGGTACATATATAAAATGGAATATTACTCAGCCATAAAAAGGAATGAAACTGGGTCATTTGTAGAGAAGTTGATGGATCTAGAGACTGTCATACAGAGTGAAGTAAGTCAGAAAGAGAAAAACAAATATTGTATATTAATGCCTATATGTGGAACCTAGAAAAATGCTACAGATGAACTGGTTTGCAGGGCAGAAATAGAGACACAGAGGTAGAGAACCAACGTATGGACACAAAGTGGGGGAAGCCATGGGGTGGTGGTGGTGGGATGAGTTGGGACATTGGGATTGACCTGTATACATGTCTATGCATAAAATAGATAACTAATAATAACCTACTGTATAAAAAAAATAAATAAAATTAAATTTCAAAAATTTTAAAAATAAAATGTAAAAATAAAACAGAAAAAATGTTCTTCCATTCACACTGATGTATTTATAAGAATGAATTATTTCCATGCTTATATCCATAAATACATAAAAGAGGAATAAAATCTAACTTGAACCAAAAAAGAAAAAAAGAAAACTGAACCTAACAGTTATACAGAGGAAAACACTACCAAGGCACTTGCTCCAGTGGTAAAGAATTCTGAAATTGGTCAGAGGTGGGGAATCATCTCCCATAGAGCCAGCAGCCCCGCCCGCCCACGCAAGGAGCGTCCTTATTGCAAAGCTGGGGGACCGTGCCGAGGCCTCTGTGAGTAAACGTGAGCTGAGCCCCAGGCCAGCTGCTGCTGAACTGTTCCCACCCTTCCCAGGTGAAACACCTGAATATGTTGAAGGGCTTGAAAGCCTAGAGGAAGGGCCGTGGAGCCACACCAGCGACAGCACGCAGGCCACCTTGGTGCCTGCAGGTCAGCCAGGATGGTCCTGGCCACGGGCGCTCTTCTGGAAGCTTTCCATTGCCCTGCCTGAGATAACCCTCCTGTCCCGGCCCCACTCCTTTTTTTCCTTCCTCACCTCAGCCCGGAGAGATATTCCAGTGGAAGTTATGGGTGACACATCCTCTTCTTTACAGGTGGCAGCCTGGCAACTCCTGCAGAAAGTCCAGCAGAGCCCCACTCACACCGGGCCACCCACAAAGCCGTGGACCCTCACACCCTCCCACCAGCACAGCCCCGAGACTGCTGATGGGGCAGAGAATATGGAGTCAGGCACAGCTGCAGGGGCTATTGCTGCCTGGAGTGCTGTTTATATTGACCTCAACCCAGGCACACCTGGGGAGGGCTTGCCGGCAGGGTCAGGCTGCCCAGGTCAGCTAATCCTCAGCCCTCAGGGAATCACATTGCAGAAAATGGACCTCGCTAAGACAGAATATTCGCCAAGGAAATGAAGCACACCATGCCATTTGCAGCACCGCAGATGAGTCTAGAGGTAATCACGTGACTTGGAGTAAGTCAGAAAGTGAAAGACACATATCATATCATATCACTTATAGGTGTTACCTATAAATTGATACCAGGGCAGATATTTCCACGGAGAAGGGCAATCACAGATTCATTAAACAAACTTATGGTTCACCAAAGGAAAGGTGTGAGGATTGAATTCATTACGATATTGGGGTTAACAGACATATACAAACACAGTAGACGTATATAATCACCAAAGACCTACGGAGTACCAAGAGAAGACTACTCAACATTCTGTCATAACGAACATGGGAAAAGGATCCCAGGAAGAACAGACATATGTATATGTGTAAAAGAACCACCTCTTGCACACCTACAACAAGCTAAACGTTGTACTCAAACTTGCTGTAATAAAAAATAAAAAATTAAATTAAAAACACGAACAAGAATTAGTGAGAAAAACTTGAGGGGCTTTCTCCTGGTACATTCCGTTCTACATTCCAATCTAGAACGCGACTTCCATTGAGGCTCTGCTGCCCTAGTAACCAGATTTGGTAAGGGAGAACTGCTGCCACCTTGTGGCCGTTTCACACAACAGCAGCTTTAATCCCAGCGCTAATGGTCAGTGGATATTCCAAATCATTACAGGCCTGTAAATGACACCTGCCCTGAAAACAAATCCTGGGGTCATATATCGACCAAAAAGTTCAAAAGACGTCCATATTTCAAAACGACAGTTTCAAGAGGCATATTTCACGCACATTAGTGTTCTGATTCTTTTGCTTTCTTTCTTTCTTTGTTAAAAAAACGGGAATGGAAAAAGGCAACCCTCAGAATGGGCGAAAACTTTCACAAACGAATCAATGGACCAAGGTTTAATCTCCAATATATATAAACAGCTCATGCAGCTTAATATTAATAAAACAAACAACCCAATACAAAAACGGGCAGAAGATCTAAATAGACGTTTCCTCAAAGAAGACACAGAGATGGCCAAGACGCAGATGAAAAGCTGCTCAACATCACTAATTATTAGAGAAATGCAAATCAAAACTACAATGAGGTAAGACCTCACACCTGTTAGAATCGGCATCATCAGATAATCTACAAACAACAAATTCTGGGGAGGGTGTGGACAAAAGGAACCCTCTTCCGCTATTGGTGGGAATGTAAATTGATACAGTCACTATGGAGAACAGTATGGAGGTTCCTTTAAAAAACTAAAAAGAGAATTACCATAGGATCCAGCAATCCCACTTCTGGGCATATACCCAGAGAAAACCATAAATCACAGAGACACATTCACCACAATGTTCATTGCAGCACTATTTACAATAGCCAGGTAATGGAAGCAACCTAAATGGCCACAGACAGACGAATGGATAAAGATGTGGTACATATATAAAATGGAATATTACTCAGCCATAAAAAGGAATGAAACTGGGTCATTTGTAGAGAAGTTGATGGATCTAGAGACTGTCATACAGAGTGAAGTAAGTCAGAAAGAGAAAAACAAATATTGTATATTAATGCCTATATGTGGAACCTAGAAAAATGCTACAGATGAACTGGTTTGCTGGGCAGAAATAGAGACACAGAGGTAGAGAACAAACGTATGGACACAAAGTGGGGGAAGCCATGGGGTGGTGGTGGTGGGATGAGTTGGGACATTGGGATTGACCTGTATACATGTCTATGCATAAAATAGATAACTAATAATAACCTACTGTATAAAAAAAATAAATAAAATTAAATTTCAAAAATTTTAAAAATAAAATGTAAAAATAAAACAGAAAAAATGTTCTTCCATTCACACTGATGTATTTATAAGAATGAATTATTTCCATGCTTATATCCATAAATACATAAAAGAGGAATAAAATCTAACTTGAACCAAAAAAGAAAAAAAGAAAACTGAACCTAACAGTTATACAGAGGAAAACACTACCAAGGCACTTGCTCCAGTGGTAAAGAATTCTGAAATTGGTCAGAGGTGGGGAATCATCTCCCATAGATCCAGCAGCCCCGCCCGCCCATGCAAGGAGCGTCCTTATTGCAAAGCTGGGGGACCGTGCCGAGGCCTCTGTGAGTAAACGTGAGCTGAGCCCCAGGCCAGCTGCTGCTGAACTGTTCCCACCCTTCCCAGGTGAAACACCTGAATATGTAGAAGGGCTTGAAAGCCTAGAGGAAGGGCCGTGGAGCCACACCAGCGACAGCACGCAGGCCACCTTGGTGCCTGCAGGTCAGCCAGGATGGTCCTGGCCACGGGCGCTCTTCTGGAAGTTTTCCATTGCCCTGCCTGAGATACCCCTCCTGTCCCGGCCCCCACTCCTTTTTTTCCTTCCTCACCTCAGCCCGGAGAGATATTCCAGTGGAAGTTATGGGTGACACATCCTCTTCTTTACAGGTGGCAGCCTGGCAACTCCTGCAGAAAGTCCAGCAGAGCCCCACTCACACCGGGCCACCCACAAAGCCGTGGACCCTCACACCCTCCCACCAGCACAGCCCCGAGACTGCTGACGGGGCAGAGAATATGGAGTCAGGCACAGCTGCAGGGGCTATTGCTGCCTGGAGTGCTGTTTATATTGACCTCAACCCAGGCACACCTGGGGAGGGCTTGCCGGCAGGGTCAGGCTGCCCAGGTCAGCTAATCCTCAGCCCTCAGGGAATCACATTGCAGAAAATGGACCTCGCTAAGACAGAATATTCACCAAGGAAAAGAAGCACACAATGCCATTTGCAGCACCGCAGATGAGTCTAGAGGTAATCACGTGACTTGGAGTAAGTCAGAAAGTGAAAGACACATATCATATCATATCACTTATAGGTGTTACCTATAAATTGATACCAGGGCAGATATTTCCACGGAGAAGGGGAATCACAGATTCATTAAACAAACTTATGGTTCACCAAAGGAAAGGTGTGAGGATTGAATTCATTACGATATTGGGGTTAATAGACATATACAAACACAGTAGACATATATAATCATCAAAGACCTACGGAGTACCAAGAGAAGACTACTCAACATTCTGTCATAACGTACATGGGAAAAGGATCCCAGGAAGAACAGACATATGTATATGTGTAAAAGAACCACCTCTTGCACACCTACAACAAGCTAAACGTTGTACTCAAACTTGCTGTAATAAAAAATAAATATTAAATTAAAAACACGAACAAGAAGTAGTGAGACAAACTTGAGGGGCTTTCTCCTGGCACATTCCGTTCTACATTCCAATCTAGAACGCGACTTCCATTGAGGCTCTGCTGCCCTAGTAACCAGATTTGGTAAGGGAGAACTGCTGCCACCTTGTGGCCGTTTCACACAACAGCAGCTTTAATCCCAGCGCTAATGGTCAGTGGATATTCCAAATCATTACAGGCCTGTAAATGACACCTGCCCTGAAAACAAATCCTGGGGTCATATATGGACCAAAAAATTCAAAAGACGTCCATATTTCAAAACGACAGTTTCAAGAGGCATATTTCACGCACATTAGTGTTCTGATTCTTTTGATTTCTTTCTTTCTTTGTTAAAAAAACGGGAATGGAAAAAGGCAACCCTCAGAATGGGCGAAAACTTTCACAAATGAATCAATGGACCAAGGTTTAATCTCCAATATATATAAACAGCTCATGCAGCTTAATATTAATAAAACAAACAACCCAATAAAAAAATGGGCAGAAGATCTAAATAGACGTTTCTTCAAAGAAGACACAGAGATGGCCAAGACGCACATGACAAGCTGCTCAACATCACTAATTATTAGAGAAATGCAAATCAAAACTACAATGAGGTAAGACCTCACACCTGTTAGAATCGGCATCATCAGATAATCTACAAACAACAAATTCTGGGGAGGGTGTGGACAAAAGGAACCCTCTTCCGCTATTGGTGGGAATGTAAATTGATACAGTCACTATGGAGAACAGTATGGAGGTTCCTTTAAAAAACTAAAACGAGAATTACCATAGGATCCAGCAATCCCACTTCTGGGCATATACCCAGAGAAAACCATAAATCACAAAGACACATTCACCACAATGTTCATTGCAGCACTATTTACAATAGCCAGGTAATGGAAGCAACCTAAATGCCCACAGACAGACGAATGGATAAAGATGTGATACATATATAAAATGGAATATTACTCAGCCATAAAAAGGAATGAAACTGGGTCATTTGTAGAGAAGTTGATGGATCTAGAGACTGTCATACAGAGTGAAGTAAGTCAGAAAGAGAAAAACAAATATTGTATATTAATGCCTATATGTGGAACCTAGAAAAATGCTACAGATGAACTGGTTTGCAGGGCAGAAATAGAGACACAGAGGTAGAGAACAAACGTATGGACACAAAGTGGGGGAAGCCATGGGGTGGTGGTGGTGGGATGAGTTGGGAGATTGGGATTGACCTGTATACATGTCTATGCATAAAATAGATAACTAATAATAACCTACTGTATAAAAAAAATAAATAAAATTAAATTTCAAAAATTTTAAAAATAAAATGTAAAAATAAAACAGAAAAAATGTTCTTCCATTCACACTGATGTATTTATAAGAATGAATTATTTCCATGCTTATATCCATAAATACATAAAAGAGGAATAAAATCTAACTTGAACCAAAAAAGAAAAAAAGAAAACTGAACCTAACAGTTATACAGAGGAAAACACTACCAAGGCACTTGCTCCAGTGGTAAAGAATTCTGAAATTGGTCAGAGGTGGGGAATCATCTCCCATAGAGCCAGCAGCCCCGCCCGCCCACGCAAGGAGCGTCCTTATTGCAAAGCTGGGGGACCGTGCCGAGGCCTCTGTGAGTAAACGTGAGCTGAGCCCCAGGCCAGCTGCTGCTGAACTGTTCCCACCCTTCCCAGGTGAAACACCTGAATATGTACAAGGGCTTGAAAGCCTAGAGGAAGGGCCGTGGAGCCACACCAGCGACAGCACGCAGGCCACCTTGGTGCCTGCAGGTCAGCCAGGATGGTCCTGGCCACGGGCGCTCTTCTGGAAGCTTTCCATTGCCCTGCCTGAGATACCCCTCCTGTCCCGGCCCCCACTCCTTTTTTTCCTTCCTCACCTCAGCCCGGAGAGATATTCCAGTGGAAGTTATGGGTGACACATCCTCTTCTTTACAGGTGGCAGCCTGGCAACTCCTGCAGAAAGTCCAGCAGAGCCCCACTCACACCGGGCCACCCACAAAGCCGTGGACCCTCACACCCTCCCACCAGCACAGCCCCGAGACTGCTGACGGGGCAGAGAATATGGAGTCAGGCACAGCTGCAGGGGCTATTGCTGCCTGGAGTGCTGTTTATATTGACCTCAACCCAGGCACACCTGGAGAGGGCTTGCCGGCAGGGTCAGGCTGCCCAGGTCAGCTAATCCTCAGCCCTCAGGGAATCACATTGCAGAAAATGGACCTCGCTAAGACAGAATATTCGCCAAGGAAAAGAAGCACACAATGCCATTTGCAGCACCGTAGATGAGTCTAGAGGTAATCACGTGACTTGGAGTAAGTCAGAAAGTGAAAGACACATATCATATCATATCACTTATAGGTGTTACCTATAAATTGATACCAGGGCAGATATTTCCACGGCGAAGGGCAATCACAGAATCATTAAACAAACTTATGGTTCACCAAAGGAAAGGTGTGAGGATTGAATTCATTACGATATTGGGGTTAACAGACATATACAAACACAGTAGACATATATAATCACCAAAGACCTACGGAGTACCAAGAGAAGACTACTCAACATTCTGTCATAACGTACATGGGAAAAGGATCCCAGGAAGAACAGACATATGTATATGTGTAAAAGAACCACCTCTTGCACACCTACAACAAGCTAAACGTTGTACTCAAACTTGCTGTAATAAAAAATAAATATTAAATTAAAAACACGAACAAGAAGTAGTGAGACAAACTTGAGGGGCTTTCTCCTGGCACATTCCGTTCTACATTCCAATCTAGAACGCGACTTCTATTGAGGCTCTGCTGCCCTAGTAACCAGATTTGGTAAGGGAGAACTGCTGCCACCTTGTGGCCGTTTCACACAACAGCAGCTTTAATCCCAGCGCTAATGGTCAGTGGATATTCCAAATCATTACAGGCCTGTAAATGACACCTGCCCTGAAAACAAATCCTGGGGTCATATATGGACCAAAAAATTCAAAAGACGTCCATATTTCAAAACGACAGTTTCAAGAGGCATATTTCACGCACATTAGTGTTCTGCTTTTGATTTCTTTCTTTCTTTGTTAAAAAAACGGGAATGGAAAAAGGCAACCCTCAGAATGGGCGAAAACTTTCACAAATGAATCAATGGACCAAGGTTTAATCTCCAATATATATAAACAGCTCATGCAGCTTAATATTAATAAAACAAACAACCCAATAAAAAAATGGGCAGAAGATCTAAATAGACGTTTCTTCAAAGAAGACACAGAGATGGCCAAGACGCACATGACAAGCTGCTCAACATCACTAATTATTAGAGAAATGCAAATCAAAACTACAATGAGGTAAGACCTCACACCTGTTAGAATCGGCATCATCAGATAATCTACAAACAACAAATTCTGGGGAGGGTGTGGACAAAAGGAACCCTCTTCCGCTATTGGTGGGAATGTAAATTGATACAGTCACTATGGAGAACAGTATGGAGGTTCCTTTAAAAAACTAAAAAGAGAATTACCATAGGATCCAGCAATCCCACTTCTGGGCATATACCCAGAGAAAACCATAAATCACAAAGACACATTCACCACAATGTTCATTGCAGCACTATTTACAATAGCCAGGTAATGGAAGCAACCTAAATGCCCACAGACAGACGAATGGATAAAGATGTGGTACATATATAAAATGGAATATTACTCAGCCATAAAAAGGAATGAAACTGGGTCATTTGTAGAGAAGTTGATGGATCTAGAGACTGTCATACAGAGTGAAGTAAGTCCGAAAGAGAAAAACAAATATTGTATATTAATGCCTATAAGTGGAACCTAGAAAAATGCTACAGATGAACTGGTTTGCAGGGCAGAAATACAGACACAGAGCTAGAGAACAAACGTATCGACACAAAGTGGGGGAAGCCATGGGGTGGTGGTGGTGGGATGAGTTGGGAGATTGGGATTGACCTGTATACATGTCTATGCATAAAATAGATAACTAATAATAACCTAGTGTATAAAAAAATAAATAAAATTAAATTTCAAAATTTTTAAAAATAAAATGTAAAAATAAAACAGAAAAAAAGTTCTTCCATTCACACTGATGTATTTATAAGAATGAATTATTTCCATGCTTATATCTATAAATACATAAAAGAGGAATAAAATGTAACTTGAACCAAAAAAGAAAAAAGAAAACTGAACCTAACAGTTATACAGAGGAAAACACTACCAAGGCACTTGCTCCAGTGGTAAACAATTCTGAAATTGGTCAGAGGTGGGGAATCATCTCCCATAGAGCCAGCAGCCCCGCCCGCCCACGCAAGGAGCGTCCTTATTGCAAAGCTGGGGGACCGTGCCGAGGCCTCTGTGAGTAAACGTGAGCTGAGCCCCAGGCCAGCTGCTGCTGAACTGTTCCCACCCTTCCCAGGTGAAACACCTGAATATGTACAAGGGCTTGAAAGCCTAGAGGAAGGGCCGTGGAGCCACACCAGCGACAGCACGCAGGCCACCTTGGTGCCTGCAGGTCAGCCAGGATGGTCCTGACCACGGGCGCTCTTCTGGAAGCTTTCCATTGCCCTGCCTGAGATACCCCTCCTGTCCCGGCCCCCACTCCTTTTTTTCCTTCCTCACCTCAGCCCGGAGAGATATTCCAGTGGAAGTTATGGGTGACACATCCTCTTCTTTACAGGTGGCAGCCTGGCAACTCCTGCAGAAAGTCCAGCAGAGCCCCACTCACACCGGGCCACCCACAAAGCCGTGTACCCTCACACCCTCCCACCAGCACAGCCCCGAGACTGCTGATGGGGCAGAGAATATGGAGTCAGGCACAGCTGCAGGGGCTATTGCTGCCTGGAGTGCTGTTTATATTGACCTCAACCCAGGCACACCTGGGGAGGGCTTGCCGGCAGGGTCAGGCTGCCCAGGTCAGCTAATCCTCAGCCCTCAGGGAATCACATTGCAGAAAATGGACCTCGCTAAGACAGAATATTCGCCAAGGAAAAGAAGCACACAATGCCATTTGCAGCACCGCAGATGAGTCTAGAGGTAATCACGTGACTTGGAGTAAGTTAGAAAGTGAAAGACACATATCATATCATATCACTTATAGGTGTTACCTATAAATTGATACCAGGGCAGATATTTCCACGGAGAAGGGCAATCACAGATTCATTAAACAAACTTATGGTTCACCAAAGGAAAGGTGTGAGGATTGAATTCATTACGATATTGGGTTTAACAGACATATACAAACACAGTAGACGTATATAATCACCAAAGACCTACGGAGTACCAAGAGAAGACTACTCAACATTCTGTCATAACGTACATGGGAAAAGGATCCCAGGAAGAACAGACATATGTATATGTGTAAAAGAACCACCTCTTGCACACCTACAACAAGCTAAACGTTGTACTCAAACTTGCTGTAATAAAAAATAAAAAATTAAATTAAAAACACGAACAAGAATTAGTGAGAAAAACTTGAGGGGCTTTCTCCTGGTACATTCCGTTCTACATTCCAATCTAGAACGCGACTTCCATTGAGGCTCTGCTGCCCTAGTAACCAGATTTGGTAAGGGAGAACTGCTGCCACCTTGTGGCCGTTTCACACAACAGCAGCTTTAATCCCAGCGCTAATGGTCAGTGGATATTCCAAATCATTACAGGCCTGTAAATGACACCTGCCCTGAAAACAAATCCTGGGGTCATATATCGACCAAAAAGTTCAAAAGACGTCCATATTTCAAAACGACAGTTTCAAGAGGCATATTTCACGCACATTAGTGTTCTGATTCTTTTGCTTTCTTTCTTTCTTTGTTAAAAAAACGGGAATGGAAAAAGGCAACCCTCAGAATGGGCGAAAACTTTCACAAACGAATCAATGGACCAAGGTTTAATCTCCAATATATATAAACAGCTCATGCAGCTTAATATTAATAAAACAAACAACCCAATACAAAAACGGGCAGAAGATCTAAATAGACGTTTCCTCAAAGAAGACACAGAGATGGCCAAGACGCAGATGAAAAGCTGCTCAACATCACTAATTATTAGAGAAATGCAAATCAAAACTACAATGAGGTAAGACCTCACACCTGTTAGAATCGGCATCATCAGATAATCTACAAACAACAAATTCTGGGGAGGGTGTGGACAAAAGGAACCCTCTTCCGCTATTGGTGGGAATGTAAATTGATACAGTCACTATGGAGAACAGTATGGAGGTTCCTTTAAAAAACTAAAAAGAGAATTACCATAGGATCCAGCAATCCCACTTCTGGGCATATACCCAGAGAAAACCATAAATCACAGAGACACATTCACCACAATGTTCATTGCAGCACTATTTACAATAGCCAGGTAATGGAAGCAACCTAAATGGCCACAGACAGACGAATGGATAAAGATGTGGTACATATATAAAATGGAATATTACTCAGCCATAAAAAGGAATGAAACTGGGTCATTTGTAGAGAAGTTGATGGATCTAGAGACTGTCATACAGAGTGAAGTAAGTCAGAAAGAGAAAAACAAATATTGTATATTAATGCCTATATGTGGAACCTAGAAAAATGCTACAGATGAACTGGTTTGCTGGGCAGAAATAGAGACACAGAGGTAGAGAACAAACGTATGGACACAAAGTGGGGGAAGCCATGGGGTGGTGGTGGTGGGATGAGTTGGGACATTGGGATTGACCTGTATACATGTCTATGCATAAAATAGATAACTAATAATAACCTACTGTATAAAAAAAATAAATAAAATTAAATTTCAAAAATTTTAAAAATAAAATGTAAAAATAAAACAGAAAAAATGTTCTTCCATTCACACTGATGTATTTATAAGAATGAATTATTTCCATGCTTATATCCATAAATACATAAAAGAGGAATAAAATCTAACTTGAACCAAAAAAGAAAAAAAGAAAACTGAACCTAACAGTTATACAGAGGAAAACACTACCAAGGCACTTGCTCCAGTGGTAAAGAATTCTGAAATTGGTCAGAGATGGGGAATCATCTCCCATAGATCCAGCAGCCCCGCCCGCCCATGCAAGGAGCGTCCTTATTGCAAAGCTGGGGGACCGTGCCGAGGCCTCTGTGAGTAAACGTGAGCTGAGCCCCAGGCCAGCTGCTGCTGAACTGTTCCCACCCTTCCCAGGTGAAACACCTGAATATGTAGAAGGGCTTGAAAGCCTAGAGGAAGGGCCGTGGAGCCACACCAGCGACAGCACGCAGGCCACCTTGGTGCCTGCAGGTCAGCCAGGATGGTCCTGGCCACGGGCGCTCTTCTGGAAGCTTTCCATTGCCCTGCCTGAGATACCCCTCCTGTCCCGGCCCCCACTCCTTTTTTTCCTTCCTCACCTCAGCCCGGAGAGATATTCCAGTGGAAGTTATGGGTGACACATCCTCTTCTTTACAGGTGGCAGCCTGGCAACTCCTGCAGAAAGTCCAGCAGAGCCCCACTCACACCGGGCCACCCACAAAGCCGTGGACCCTCACACCCTCCCACCAGCACAGCCCCGAGACTGCTGACGGGGCAGAGAATATGGAGTCAGGCACAGCTGCAGGGGCTATTGCTGCCTGGAGTGCTGTTTATATTGACCTCAACCCAGGCACACCTGGGGAGGGCTTGCCGGCAGGGTCAGGCTGCCCAGGTCAGCTAATCCTCAGCCCTCAGGGAATCACATTGCAGAAAATGGACCTCGCTAAGACAGAATATTCACCAAGGAAAAGAAGCACACAATGCCATTTGCAGCACCGCAGATGAGTCTAGAGGTAATCACGTGACTTGGAGTAAGTCAGAAAGTGAAAGACACATATCATATCATATCACTTATAGGTGTTACCTATAAATTGATACCAGGGCAGATATTTCCACGGAGAAGGGGAATCACAGATTCATTAAACAAACTTATGGTTCACCAAAGGAAAGGTGTGAGGATTGAATTCATTACGATATTGGGGTTAATAGACATATACAAACACAGTAGACATATATAATCATCAAAGACCTACGGAGTACCAAGAGAAGACTACTCAACATTCTGTCATAACGTACATGGGAAAAGGATCCCAGGAAGAACAGACATATGTATATGTGTAAAAGAACCACCTCTTGCACACCTACAACAAGCTAAACGTTGTACTCAAACTTGCTGTAATAAAAAATAAATATTAAATTAAAAACACGAACAAGAAGTAGTGAGACAAACTTGAGGGGCTTTCTCCTGGCACATTCCGTTCTACATTCCAATCTAGAACGCGACTTCCATTGAGGCTCTGCTGCCCTAGTAACCAGATTTGGTAAGGGAGAACTGCTGCCACCTTGTGGCCGTTTCACACAACAGCAGCTTTAATCCCAGCGCTAATGGTCAGTGGATATTCCAAATCATTACAGGCCTGTAAATGACACCTGCCCTGAAAACAAATCCTGGGGTCATATATGGACCAAAAAATTCAAAAGACGTCCATATTTCAAAACGACAGTTTCAAGAGGCATATTTCACGCACATTAGTGTTCTGATTCTTTTGATTTCTTTCTTTCTTTGTTAAAAAAACGGGAATGGAAAAAGGCAACCCTCAGAATGGGCGAAAACTTTCACAAATGAATCAATGGACCAAGGTTTAATCTCCAATATATATAAACAGCTCATGCAGCTTAATATTAATAAAACAAACAACCCAATAAAAAAATGGGCAGAAGATCTAAATAGACGTTTCTTCAAAGAAGACACAGAGATGGCCAAGACGCACATGACAAGCTGCTCAACATCACTAATTATTAGAGAAATGCAAATCAAAACTACAATGAGGTAAGACCTCACACCTGTTAGAATCGGCATCATCAGATAATCTACAAACAACAAATTCTGGGGAGGGTGTGGACAAAAGGAACCCTCTTCCGCTATTGGTGGGAATGTAAATTGATACAGTCACTATGGAGAACAGTATGGAGGTTCCTTTAAAAAACTAAAACGAGAATTACCATAGGATCCAGCAATCCCACTTCTGGGCATATACCCAGAGAAAACCATAAATCACAAAGACACATTCACCACAATGTTCATTGCAGCACTATTTACAATAGCCAGGTAATGGAAGCAACCTAAATGCCCACAGACAGACGAATGGATAAAGATGTGATACATATATAAAATGGAATATTACTCAGCCATAAAAAGGAATGAAACTGGGTCATTTGTAGAGAAGTTGATGGATCTAGAGACTGTCATACAGAGTGAAGTAAGTCAGAAAGAGAAAAACAAATATTGTATATTAATGCCTATATGTGGAACCTAGAAAAATGCTACAGATGAACTGGTTTGCAGGGCAGAAATAGAGACACAGAGGTAGAGAACAAACGTATGGACACAAAGTGGGGGAAGCCATGGGGTGGTGGTGGTGGGATGAGTTGGGAGATTGGGATTGACCTGTATACATGTCTATGCATAAAATAGATAACTAATAATAACCTACTGTATAAAAAAAATAAATAAAATTAAATTTCAAAAATTTTAAAAATAAAATGTAAAAATAAAACAGAAAAAATGTTCTTCCATTCACACTGATGTATTTATAAGAATGAATTATTTCCATGCTTATATCCATAAATACATAAAAGAGGAATAAAATCTAACTTGAACCAAAAAAGAAAAAAAGAAAACTGAACCTAACAGTTATACAGAGGAAAACACTACCAAGGCACTTGCTCCAGTGGTAAAGAATTCTGAAATTGGTCAGAGGTGGGGAATCATCTCCCATAGAGCCAGCAGCCCCGCCCGCCCACGCAAGGAGCGTCCTTATTGCAAAGCTGGGGGACCGTGCCGAGGCCTCTGTGAGTAAACGTGAGCTGAGCCCCAGGCCAGCTGCTGCTGAACTGTTCCCACCCTTCCCAGGTGAAACACCTGAATATGTACAAGGGCTTGAAAGCCTAGAGGAAGGGCCGTGGAGCCACACCAGCGACAGCACGCAGGCCACCTTGGTGCCTGCAGGTCAGCCAGGATGGTCCTGGCCACGGGCGCTCTTCTGGAAGCTTTCCATTGCCCTGCCTGAGATACCCCTCCTGTCCCGGCCCCCACTCCTTTTTTTCCTTCCTCACCTCAGCCCGGAGAGATATTCCAGTGGAAGTTATGGGTGACACATCCTCTTCTTTACAGGTGGCAGCCTGGCAACTCCTGCAGAAAGTCCAGCAGAGCCCCACTCACACCGGGCCACCCACAAAGCCGTGGACCCTCACACCCTCCCACCAGCACAGCCCCGAGACTGCTGACGGGGCAGAGAATATGGAGTCAGGCACAGCTGCAGGGGCTATTGCTGCCTGGAGTGCTGTTTATATTGACCTCAACCCAGGCACACCTGGAGAGGGCTTGCCGGCAGGGTCAGGCTGCCCAGGTCAGCTAATCCTCAGCCCTCAGGGAATCACATTGCAGAAAATGGACCTCGCTAAGACAGAATATTCGCCAAGGAAAAGAAGCACACAATGCCATTTGCAGCACCGTAGATGAGTCTAGAGGTAATCACGTGACTTGGAGTAAGTCAGAAAGTGAAAGACACATATCATATCATATCACTTATAGGTGTTACCTATAAATTGATACCAGGGCAGATATTTCCACGGCGAAGGGCAATCACAGAATCATTAAACAAACTTATGGTTCACCAAAGGAAAGGTGTGAGGATTGAATTCATTACGATATTGGGGTTAACAGACATATACAAACACAGTAGACATATATAATCACCAAAGACCTACGGAGTACCAAGAGAAGACTACTCAACATTCTGTCATAACGTACATGGGAAAAGGATCCCAGGAAGAACAGACATATGTATATGTGTAAAAGAACCACCTCTTGCACACCTACAACAAGCTAAACGTTGTACTCAAACTTGCTGTAATAAAAAATAAATATTAAATTAAAAACACGAACAAGAAGTAGTGAGACAAACTTGAGGGGCTTTCTCCTGGCACATTCCGTTCTACATTCCAATCTAGAACGCGACTTCTATTGAGGCTCTGCTGCCCTAGTAACCAGATTTGGTAAGGGAGAACTGCTGCCACCTTGTGGCCGTTTCACACAACAGCAGCTTTAATCCCAGCGCTAATGGTCAGTGGATATTCCAAATCATTACAGGCCTGTAAATGACACCTGCCCTGAAAACAAATCCTGGGGTCATATATGGACCAAAAAATTCAAAAGACGTCCATATTTCAAAACGACAGTTTCAAGAGGCATATTTCACGCACATTAGTGTTCTGCTTTTGATTTCTTTCTTTCTTTGTTAAAAAAACGGGAATGGAAAAAGGCAACCCTCAGAATGGGCGAAAACTTTCACAAATGAATCAATGGACCAAGGTTTAATCTCCAATATATATAAACAGCTCATGCAGCTTAATATTAATAAAACAAACAACCCAATAAAAAAATGGGCAGAAGATCTAAATAGACGTTTCTTCAAAGAAGACACAGAGATGGCCAAGACGCAGATGAAAAGCTGCTCAACATCACTAATTATTAGAGAAATGCAAATCAAAACTACAATGAGGTAAGACCTCACACCTGTTAGAATCGGCATCATCAGATAATCTACAAACAACAAATTCTGGGGAGGGTGTGGACAAAAGGAACCCTCTTCCGCTATTGGTGGGAATGTAAATTGATACAGTCACTATGGAGAACAGTATGGAGGTTCCTTTAAAAAACTAAAAAGAGAATTACCATAGGATCCAGCAATCCCACTTCTGGGCATATACCCAGAGAAAACCATAAATCACAAAGACACATTCACCACAATGTTCATTGCAGCACTATTTACAATAGCCAGGTAATGGAAGCAACCTAAATGCCCACAGACAGACGAATGGGTAAAGATGTGGTACATATATAAAATGGAATATTACTCAGCCATAAAAAGGAATGAAACTGGGTCATTTGTAGAGAAGTTGATGGATCTAGAGACTGTCATACAGAGTGAAGTAAGTCCGAAAGAGAAAAACAAATATTGTATATTAATGCCTATAAGTGGAACCTAGAAAAATGCTACAGATGAACTGGTTTGCAGGGCAGAAATACAGACACAGAGCTAGAGAACAAACGTATCGACACAAAGTGGGGGAAGCCATGGGGTGGTGGTGGTGGGATGAGTTGGGAGATTGGGATTGACCTGTATACATGTCTATGCATAAAATAGATAACTAATAATAACCTAGTGTATAAAAAAATAAATAAAATTAAATTTCAAAATTTTTAAAAATAAAATGTAAAAATAAAACAGAAAAAAAGTTCTTCCATTCACACTGATGTATTTATAAGAATGAATTATTTCCATGCTTATATCTATAAATACATAAAAGAGGAATAAAATGTAACTTGAACCAAAAAAGAAAAAAGAAAACTGAACCTAACAGTTATACAGAGGAAAACACTACCAAGGCACTTGCTCCAGTGGTAAACAATTCTGAAATTGGTCAGAGGTGGGGAATCATCTCCCATAGAGCCAGCAGCCCCGCCCGCCCACGCAAGGAGCGTCCTTATTGCAAAGCTGGGGGACCGTGCCGAGGCCTCTGTGAGTAAACGTGAGCTGAGCCCCAGGCCAGCTGCTGCTGAACTGTTCCCACCCTTCCCAGGTGAAACACCTGAATATGTACAAGGGCTTGAAAGCCTAGAGGAAGGGCCGTGGAGCCACACCAGCGACAGCACGCAGGCCACCTTGGTGCCTGCAGGTCAGCCAGGATGGTCCTGACCACGGGCGCTCTTCTGGAAGCTTTCCATTGCCCTGCCTGAGATACCCCTCCTGTCCCGGCCCCCACTCCTTTTTTTCCTTCCTCACCTCAGCCCGGAGAGATATTCCAGTGGAAGTTATGGGTGACACATCCTCTTCTTTACAGGTGGCAGCCTGGCAACTCCTGCAGAAAGTCCAGCAGAGCCCCACTCACACCGGGCCACCCACAAAGCCGTGTACCCTCACACCCTCCCACCAGCACAGCCCCGAGACTGCTGATGGGGCAGAGAATATGGAGTCAGGCACAGCTGCAGGGGCTATTGCTGCCTGGAGTGCTGTTTATATTGACCTCAACCCAGGCACACCTGGGGAGGGCTTGCCGGCAGGGTCAGGCTGCCCAGGTCAGCTAATCCTCAGCCCTCAGGGAATCACATTGCAGAAAATGGACCTCGCTAAGACAGAATATTCGCCAAGGAAAAGAAGCACACAATGCCATTTGCAGCACCGCAGATGAGTCTAGAGGTAATCACGTGACTTGGAGTAAGTTAGAAAGTGAAAGACACATATCATATCATATCACTTATAGGTGTTACCTATAAATTGATACCAGGGCAGATATTTCCACGGAGAAGGGCAATCACAGATTCATTAAACAAACTTATGGTTCACCAAAGGAAAGGTGTGAGGATTGAATTCATTACGATATTGGGTTTAACAGACATATACAAACACAGTAGACGTATATAATCACCAAAGACCTACGGAGAACCAAGAGAAGACTACTCAACATTCTGTCATAACGAACATGGGAAAAGGATCCCAGGAAGAACAGACATATGTATATGTGTAAAAGAACCACCTCTTGCACACCTACAACAAGCTAAACGTTGTACTCAAACTTGCTGTAATAAAAAATAAAAAATTAAATTAAAAACACGAACAAGAATTAGTGAGAAAAACTTGAGGGGCTTTCTCCTGGTACATTCCGTTCTACATTCCAATCTAGAACGCGACTTCCATTGAGGCTCTGCTGCCCTAGTAACCAGATTTGGTAAGGGAGAACTGCTGCCACCTTGTGGCCGTTTCACACAACAGCAGCTTTAATCCCAGCGCTAATGGTCAGTGGATATTCCAAATCATTACAGGCCTGTAAATGACACCGGCCCTGAAAACAAATCCTGGGGTCATATATCGACCAAAAAATTCAAAAGACGTCCATATTTCAAAACGACAGTTTCAAGAGGCATATTTCACGCACATTAGTGTTCTGATTCTTTTGCTTTCTTTCTTTCTTTGTTAAAAAAACGGGGATGGAAAAAGGCATCCCTCAGAATGGGCGAAAACTTTCACAAACGAATCAATGGACCAAGGTTTAATCTCCAATATATATAAACAGCTCATGCAGCTTAATATTAATAAAACAAACAACCCAATACAAAAATGGGCAGAAGATCTAAAGAGACGTTTCTTCAAAGAAGACACAGAGATGGCCAAGACGCACATGACAAGCTGCTCAACATCACTAATTATTAGAGAAATGCAAATCAAAACTACAATGAGGTAAGACCTCACACCTGTTAGAATCGGCATGATCAGATAATCTACAAACAACAAATTCTGGGGAGGGTGTGGACAAAAGGAACCCTCTTCCGCTATTGGTGGGAATGTAAATTGATACAGTCACTATGGAGAACAGTATGGAGGTTCCTTTAAAAAACTAAAAAGAGAATTACCATAGGATCCAGCAATCCCACTTCTGGGCATATACCCAGAGAAAACCATAAATCACAAAGACACATTCACCACAATGTTCATTGCAGCACTATTTACAATAGCCAGGTAATGGAAGCAACCTAAATGCCCACAGACAGACGAATGGATAAAGATGTGGTACATATATAAAATGGAATATTACTCAGCCATAAAAAGGAATGAAACTGGGTCATTTGTAGAGAAGTTGATGGATCTAGAGACTGTCATACAGAGTGAAGTAAGTCAGAAAGAGAAAAACAAATATTGTATATTAATGCCTATATGTGGAACCTAGAAAAATGCTACAGATGAACTGGTTTGCAGGGCAGAAATAGAGACACAGAGGTAGAGAACAAACGTATGGACACAAAGTGGGGGAAGCCATGGGGTGGTGGTGGTGGGATGAGTTGGGAGATTGGGATTGACCTGTATACATGTCTATGCATAAAATAGATAACTAATAATAACCTACTGTATAAAAAAATAAATTAAATTAAATTTCAAAAATTTTAAAAATAAAATGTAAAAATAAAACAGAAAAAATGTTCTTCCATTCACACTGATGTATTTATAAGAATGAATTATTTCCATGCTTATATCCATAAATACATAAAAGAGGAATAAAATCTAACTTGAACCAAAAAAGAAAAAAAGAAAACTGAACCTAACAGTTATACAGAGGAAAACACTACCAAGGCACTTGCTCCAGTGGTAAAGAATTCTGAAATTGGTCAGAGGTGGGGAATCATCTCCCATAGAGCCAGCAGCCCCGCCCGCCCACGCAAGGAGCGTCCTTATTGCAAAGCTGGGGGACCGTCCCGAGGCCTCTGTGAGTAAACGTGAGCTGAGCCCCAGGCCAGCTGCTGCTGAACTGTTCCCACCCTTCCCAGGTGAAACACCTGAATATGTACAAGGGCTGGAAAGCCTAGAGGAAGGGCCGTGGAGCCACACCAGCGACAGCATGCAGGCCACCTTGGTGCCTGCAGGTCAGCCAGGATGGTCCTGACTACGGGCGCTCTTCTGGAAGCTTTCCATTGCCCTGCCTGAGATACCCCTCCTGTCCCGGCCCCCACTCCTTTTTTTCCTTCCTCACCTCAGCCCGGAGAGATATTCCAGTGGAAGTTATGGGTGACACATCCTCTTCTTTACAGGTGGCAGCCTGGCAACTCCTGCAGAAAGACCAGCAGAGCCCCACTCACACCGGGCCACCCACAAAGCCGTGGACCCTCACACCCTCCCACCAGCACAGCCCCGAGACTGCTGATGGGGCAGAGAATATGGAGTCAGGCACAGCTGCAGGGGCTATTGCTGCCTGGAGTGCTGTTTATATTGACCTCAACCCAGGCACACCTGGGGAGGGCTTGCCGGCAGAGTCAGGCTGCCCAGGTCAGCTAATCCTCAGCCCTCAGGGAATCACATTGCAGAAAATGGACCTCGCTAAGACAGAATATTCGCCAAGGAAAAGAAGCACACAATGCCATTTGCAGCACCGCAGATGAGTCTAGAGGTAATCACGTGACTTGGAGTAAGTCAGAAAGTGAAAGACACATATCATATCATATCACTTATAGGTGTTACCTATAAATTGATACCAGGGCAGATATTTCCACGGAGAAGGGCAATCACAGATTCATTAAACAAACTTATGGTTCACCAAAGGAAAGGTGTGAGGATTGAATTCATTACGATATTGGGGTTAACAGACATATACAAACACAGTAGACGTATATAATCACCAAAGACCTACGGAGTACCAAGAGAAGACTACTCAACATTCTGTCATAACGTACATGGGAAAAGGATCCCAGGAAGAACAGACATATGTATATGTGTAAAAGAACCACCTCTTGCACACCTACAACAAGCTAAACGTTGTACTCAAACTTGCTGTAATAAAAAATAAAAAATTAAATTAAAAACACGAACAAGAATTAGTGAGAAAAACTTGAGGGGCTTTCTCCTGGTACATTCCGTTCTACATTCCAATCTAGAACACGACTTCCATTGAGGCTCTGCTGCCCTAGTAACCAGATTTGGTAAGGGAGAACTGCTGCCACCTTGTGGCCGTTTCACACAACAGCAGCTTTAATCCCAGCGCTAATGGTCAGTGGATATTCCAAATCATTACAGGCCTGTAAATGACACCTGCCCTGAAAACAAATCCTGGGGTCATATATCGACCAAAAAATTCAAAAGACGTCCATATTTCAAAACGACAGTTTCAAGAGGCATATTTCACGCACATTAGTGTTCTGATTCTTTTGCTTTCTTTCTTTCTTTGTTAAAAAAACGGGAATGGAAAAAGGCAACCCTCAGAATGGGTGAAAACTTTCACAAACGAATCAATGGACCAAGGTTTAATCTCCAATATATATAAACAGCTCATGCAGCTAAATATTAATAAAACAAACAACCCAATACAAAAATGGGCAGAAGATCTAAATAGACGTTCCTTCAAAGAAGACACAGAGATGGCCAAGACGCAGATGAAAAGCTGCTCAACATCACTAATTATTAGAGAAATGCAAATCAAAACTACAATGAGGTAAGACCTCACACCTGTTAGAATCGGCATCATCAGATAATCTACAAACAACAAATTCTGGGGAGGGTGTGGACAAAAGGAACCCTCTTCCGCTATTGGTGGGAATGTAAATTGATACAGTCACTATGGAGAACAGTATGGAGGTTCCTTTAAAAAACTAAAAAGAGAATTACCATAGGATCCAGCAATCCCACTTCTGGGCGTATACCCAGAGAAAACCATAAATCACAAAGACACATTCACCACAATGTTCATTGCAGCACTATTTACAATAGCCGGGTAATGGAAGCAACCTAAATGCCCACAGACAGACGAATGGATAAAGATGTGGTACATATATAAAATGGAATATTACTCAGCCATAAAAAGGAATGAAACTGGGTCATTTGTAGAGAAGTTGATGGATCTAGAGACTGTCATACAGAGTGAAGTAAGTCAGAAAGAGAAAAACAAATATTGTATATTAATGCCTATATGTGGAACCTAGAAAAATGGTACAGATGAACTGGTTTGCAGGGCAGAGATAGAGACACAGAGGTAGAGAACAAACGTATGGACACAAAGTGGGGGAAGCCATGGGGTGGTGGTGGTGGGATGAGTTGGGAGATTGGGATTGACCTGTATACATGTCTATGCATAAAATAGATAACTAATAATAACCTACTGTATAAAAAAATAAATAAAATTAAATTTCAAAATTTTTAAAAATAAAATGTAAAAATAAAACAGAATAAAAAGTTCTTCCATTCACACTGATGTATTTATAAGAATGAATTATTTCCATGCTTATATCCATAAATACATAAAAGAGGAATAAAATCTAACTTGAACCAAAAAAGAAAAAAAAAAGCTGAACCTAACAGTTATACAGAGGGAAACACAACCAAGGCACTTGCTCCAGTGGGAAATAATTCTGAAATTGGTCAGAGGTGGGGAATCATCCCCGATAGAGCCAGCAGCACCGCCCGCCCACGCAAGGAGCGTCCTTATTGCAAAGCTGTGGGACCGTGCCGAGGACTCTGTGAGTAAACGTGAGCTGAGCCCCAGGCCAGCTGCTGCTGAACTGTTCCCACCCTTCCCAGGTGAAACACCTGAATATGTACAAGGGCTTGAAAGCCTAGAGGAAGGGCCGTGGAGCCACACCAGCGACAGCACGCAGGCCAACTTGGTGCCTGCAGGTCAGCCAGGATGGTCCTGGCCACGGGCGCTCTTCTGGAAGCTTTCCATTGCCCTGCCTGAGATACCCCTCCTGTCCCGGCCCCCACTCCTTTTTTTTCCTTCCTCACCTCAGCCCGGAGAGATATTCCAGTGGAAGTTATGGGTGACACATCCTCTTCTTTACAGGTGGCAGCCTGGCAACTCCTGCAGAAAGTCCAGCAGAGCCCCACTCACACCGGGCCGCCCACAAAGCCGTGGACCCTCACACACTCCCACCAGCACAGCCCCGAGACTGCTGACGGGGCAGAGGATATGGAGTCAGGCACAGCTGCAGGGGCTATTGCTGCCTGGAGTGCTGTTTATATTTACCTCAACCCAGGCACACCTGGGGAGGGCTTGCCGGCAGCGTCAGGCTGCCCATGTCAGCTAATTCTCAGCCCTCATGGAATCACATTGCAGAAAATGGAACTCGCTAAGACAGAATATTCGCCAAGGAAAAAAAGGACACAATGCCATTTGCAGCACCGTAGATGAGTCTAGAGGTAATCACGTGACTTGGAGTAAGTCAGAAAGTGAAAGACACATATCATATCATATCACTTATAGGTGTTACGTATAAATTGATACCAGGGCAGATATTTCCACGGAGAAGGGCAATCACAGATTCATTAAACAAACTTATGGTTCACCAAAGGAAAGGTGTGAGGATTGAATTCATTACGATATTGGGGTTAACAGACATATACAAACACAGTAGACGTATATAATCACCAAAGACCTACGGAGTACCAAGAGAATACTACTCAACATTCTGTCATAACGAACATGGGAAAAGGATCCCAGGAAGAACAGACATATGTATATGTGTAAAAGAACCACCTCTTGCACACCTACAACAACCTAAACGTTGTACTCAAACTTGCTGTAATAAAAAATAAAAAATTAAATTAAAAACACGAACAAGAATTAGTGAGAAAAACTTGAGGGGCTTTCTCCTGGCACATTCCGTTCTACATTCCAATCTAGAACGCGACTTCCATTGAGGCTCTGCTGCCCTAGTAACCAGATTTGGTAAGGGAGAACTGCTGCCACCTTGTGGCCGTTTCACACAACAGCAGCTTTAATCCCAGCGCTAATGGTCAGTGGATATTCCAAATCATTACAGGCCTGTAAATGACACCGGCCCTGAAAACAAATCCTGGGGTCATATATCGACCAAAAAATTCAAAAGACGTCCATATTTCAAAACGACAGTTTCAAGAGGCATATTTCACGCACATTAGTGTTCTGATTCTTTTGCTTTCTTTCTTTCTTTGTTAAAAAAACGGGAATGGAAAAAGGCAACCCTCAGAATGGGCGAAAACTTTCACAAACGAATCAATGGACCAAGGTTTAATCTCCAATATATATAAACAGCTCCTGCAGCTTAATATTAATAAAACAAACAACCCAATAAAAAAATGGGCAGAAGATCTAAATAGACGTTTCTTCAAAGAAGACACAGAGATGGCCAAGACGCAGATGAAAAGCTGCTCAACATCACTAATTATTAGAGAAATGCAAATCAAAACTACAATGAGGTAAGACCTCACACCTGTTAGAATCGGCATCATCAGATAATCTACAAACAACAAATTCTGGGGAGGGTGTGGACAAAAGGAACCCTCTTCCGCTATTGGTGGGAATGTAAATTGATACAGTCACTATGGAGAACAGTATGGAGGTTCCTTTAAAAAACTAAAAAGAGAATTACCATAGGATCCAGCAATCCCACTTCTGGGCATATACCCAGAGAAAACCATAAATCACAAAGACACATTCACCACAATGTTCATTGCAGCACTATTTACAATAGCCAGGTAATGGAAGCAACCTAAATGCCCACAGACAGACGAATGGATAAAGATGTGGTACATATATAAAATGGAATATTACTCAGCCATAAAAAGGAATGAAACTGGGTCATTTGTAGAGAAGTTGATGGATCTAGAGACTGTCATACAGAGTGAAGTAAGTCAGAAAGAGAAAAACAAATATTGTATATTAATGCCTATATGTGGAACCTAGAAAAATGCTACAGATGAACTGGTTTGCAGGGCAGAAATAGAGACACAGAGGTAGAGAACAAACGTATGGACACAAAGTGGGGGAAGCCATGGGGTGGTGGTGGTGGGATGAGTTGGGACATTGGGATTGACCTGTATACATGTCTATGCATAAAATAGATAACTAATAATAACCTACTGTATAAAAAAAATAAATTAAATTAAATTTCAAAAATTTTAAAAATAAAATGTAAAAATAAAACAGAAAAAATGTTCTTCCATTCACACTGATGTATTTATAAGAATGAATTATTTCCATGCTTATATCCATAAATACATAAAAGAGGAATAAAATCTAACTTGAACCAAAAAAGAAAAAAAGAAAACTGAACCTAACAGTTATACAGAGGAAAACACTACCAAGGCACTTGCTCCAGTGGTAAAGAATTCTGAAATTGGTCAGAGGTGGGGAATCATCTCCCATAGAGCCAGCAGCCCCGCCCGCCCACGCAAGGAGCGTCCTTATTGCAAAGCTGGGGGACCGTGCCGAGGCCTCTGTGAGTAAACGTGAGCTGAGCCCCAGGCCAGCTGCTGCTGAACTGTTCCCACCCTTCCCAGGTGAAACACCTGAATATGTACAAGGGCTGGAAAGCCTAGAGGAAGGGCCGTGGAGCCACACCAGCGACAGCATGCAGGCCACCTTGGTGCCTGCAGGTCAGCCAGGATGGTCCTGACTACGGGCGCTCTTCTGGAAGCTTTCCATTGCCCTGCCTGAGATACCCCTCCTGTCCCGGCCCCCACTCCTTTTTTTCCTTCCTCACCTCAGCCCGGAGAGATATTCCAGTGGAAGTTATGGGTGACACATCCTCTTCTTTACAGGTGGCAGCCTGGCAACTCCTGCAGAAAGACCAGCAGAGCCCCACTCACACCGGGCCACCCACAAAGCCGTGGACCCTCACACCCTCCCACCAGCACAGCCCCGAGACTGCTGATGGGGCAGAGAATATGGAGTCAGGCACAGCTGCAGGGGCTATTGCTGCCTGGAGTGCTGTTTATATTGACCTCAACCCAGGCACACCTGGGGAGGGCTTGCCGGCAGAGTCAGGCTGCCCAGGTCAGCTAATCCTCAGCCCTCAGGGAATCACATTGCAGAAAATGGACCTCGCTAAGACAGAATATTCGCCAAGGAAAAGAAGCACACAATGCCATTTGCAGCACCGCAGATGAGTCTAGAGGTAATCACGTGACTTGGAGTAAGTCAGAAAGTGAAAGACACATATCATATCATATCACTTATAGGTGTTACCTATAAATTGATACCAGGGCAGATATTTCCACGGAGAAGGTCAATCACAGATTCATTAAACAAACTTATGGTTCACCAAAGGAAAGGTGTGAGGATTGAATTCATTACGATATTGGGGTTAACAGACATATACAAACACAGTAGACGTATATAATCACCAAAGACCTACGGAGTACCAAGAGAAGACTACTCAACATTCAGTCATAACGAACATGGGAAAAGGATCCCAGGAAGAACAGACATATGTATATGTGTAAAAGAACCACCTCTTGCACACCTACAACAAGCTAAACGTTGTACTCAAACTTGCTGTAATAAAAAATAAAAAATTAAATTAAAAACACGAACAAGAATTAGTGAGAAAAACTTGAGGGGCTTTCTCCTGGTACATTCCGTTCTACATTCCAATCTAGAACACGACTTCCATTGAGGCTCTGCTGCCCTAGTAACCAGATTTGGTAAGGGAGAACTGCTGCCACCTTGTGGCCGTTTCACACAACAGCAGCTTTAATCCCAGCGCTAATGGTCAGTGGATATTCCAAATCATTACAGGCCTGTAAATGACACCTGCCCTGAAAACAAATCCTGGGGTCATATATCGACCAAAAAATTCAAAAGACGTCCATATTTCAAAACGACAGTTTCAAGAGGCATATTTCACGCACATTAGTGTTCTGATTCTTTTGCTTTCTTTCTTTCTTTGTTAAAAAAACGGGAATGGAAAAAGGCAACCCTCAGAATGGGTGAAAACTTTCACAAACGAATCAATGGACCAAGGTTTAATCTCCAATATATATAAACAGCTCATGCAGCTTAATATTAATAAAACAAACAACCCAATACAAAAATGGGCAGAAGATCTAAATAGACGTTCCTTCAAAGAAGACACAGAGATGGCCAAGACGCAGATGAAAAGCTGCTCAACATCACTAATTATTAGAGAAATGCAAATCAAAACTACAATGAGGTAAGACCTCACACCTGTTAGAATCGGCATCATCAGATAATCTACAAACAACAAATTCTGGGGAGGGTGTGGACAAAAGGAACCCTCTTCCGCTATTGGTGGGAATGTAAATTGATACAGTCACTATGGAGAACAGTATGGAGGTTCCTTTAAAAAACTAAAAAGAGAATTACCATAGGATCCAGCAATCCCACTTCTGGGCGTATACCCAGAGAAAACCATAAATCACAAAGACACATTCACCACAATGTTCATTGCAGCACTATTTACAATAGCCGGGTAATGGAAGCAACCTAAATGCCCACAGACAGACGAATGGATAAAGATGTGGTACATATATAAAATGGAATATTACTCAGCCATAAAAAGGAATGAAACTGGGTCATTTGTAGAGAAGTTGATGGATCTAGAGACTGTCATACAGAGTGAAGTAAGTCAGAAAGAGAAAAACAAATATTGTATATTAATGCCTATATGTGGAACCTAGAAAAATGGTACAGATGAACTGGTTTGCAGGGCAGAGATAGAGACACAGAGGTAGAGAACAAACGTATGGACACAAAGTGAGGGAAGCCATGGGGTGGTGGTGGTGGGATGAGTTGGGAAATTGGGATTGACCTGTATACATGTCTATGCATAAAATAGATAACTAATAATAACCTACTGTATAAAAAAATAAATAAAATTAAATTTCAAAATTTTTAAAAATAAAATGTAAAAATAAAACAGAATAAAAAGTTCTTCCATTCACACTGATGTATTTATAAGAATGAATTATTTCCATGCTTATATCCATAAATACATAAAAGAGGAATAAAATCTAACTTGAACCAAAAAAGAAAAAAAAAAGCTGAACCTAACAGTTATACAGAGGGAAACACAACCAAGGCACTTGCTCCAGTGGGAAATAATTCTGAAATTGGTCAGAGGTGGGGAATCATCCCCGATAGAGCCAGCAGCACCGCCCGCCCACGCAAGGAGCGTCCTTATTGCAAAGCTGTGGGACCGTGCCGAGGACTCTGTGAGTAAACGTGAGCTGAGCCCCAGGCCAGCTGCTGCTGAACTGTTCCCACCCTTCCCAGGTGAAACACCTGAATATGTACAAGGGCTTGAAAGCCTAGAGGAAGGGCCGTGGAGCCACACCAGCGACAGCACGCAGGCCAACTTGGTGCCTGCAGGTCAGCCAGGATGGTCCTGGCCACGGGCGCTCTTCTGGAAGCTTTCCATTGCCCTGCCTGAGATACCCCTCCTGTCCCGGCCCCCACTCCTTTTTTTTCCTTCCTCACCTCAGCCCGGAGAGATATTCCAGTGGAAGTTATGGGTGACACATCCTCTTCTTTACAGGTGGCAGCCTGGCAACTCCTGCAGAAAGTCCAGCAGAGCCCCACTCACACCGGGCCGCCCACAAAGCCGTGGACCCTCACACACTCCCACCAGCACAGCCCCGAGACTGCTGACGGGGCTGAGGATATGGAGTCAGGCACAGCTGCAGGGGCTATTGCTGCCTGGAGTGCTGTTTATATTGACCTCAACCCAGGCACACCTGGGGAGGGCTTGCCGGCAGCGTCAGGCTGCCCATGTCAGCTAATTCTCAGCCCTCAGGGAATCACATTGCAGAAAATGGAACTCGCTAAGACAGAATATTCGCCAAGGAAAAAAAGGACACAATGCCATTTGCAGCACCGTAGATGAGTCTAGAGGTAATCACGTGACTTGGAGTAAGTCAGAAAGTGAAAGACACATATCATATCATATCACTTATAGGTGTTACGTATAAATTGATACCAGGGCAGATATTTCCACGGAGAAGGGCAATCACAGATTCATTAAACAAACTTATGGTTCACCAAAGGAAAGGTGTGAGCATTGAATTCATTACGATATAAGGGTTAACAGACATATACAAACACAGTAGACGTATATAATCACCAAAGACCTACGGAGTACCAAGAGAAGACTACTCAACATTCTGTCATAACGTACATGGGAAAAGGATCCCAGGAAGAACAGACATATGTATATGTGTAAAAGAACCACCTCTTGCACACCTACAACAAGCTAAACGTTGTACTCAAAATTGCTGTAATAAAAAATAAAAAATTAAATTAAAAACACGAACAAGAAGTAGTGAGACAAACTTGAGGGGCTTTCTCCTGGCACATTCCGTTCTACATTCCAATCTAGAACGTGACTTCCATTGAGGCTCTGCTGCCCTATTAACCAGATTTGGTAAGGGAGAACTGCTGCCACCTTGTGGCCGTTTCACACAACAGCAGCTTTAATCCCAGCGCTAATGGTCAGTGAATATTCCAAATCATTACATGGCTGTAAATGACACCTGCCCTGAAAACAAATCCTGGGGTCATATATCGACCAAAAAATTCAAAAGACGTCCATATTTCAAAACGACAGTTTCAAGAGGCATTAGTGTTCTGCTTCTTTTGCTTGCTTTCTTTCTTTGTTAAAAAAACGGGAATGGAAAAAGGCAACCCTCAGAATGGGCGAAAACGTTCACAAACGAATCAATGGACAAAGGTTTAATCTGCAATATATATAAACAGCTCATGCAGCTTAATATTAATAAAACAAACAACCCAATACAAAAATGGGCAGAAGATCTAAATAGACGTTTCTTCAAAGAAGACACAGAGATGGCCAAGACGCACATGACAAGCTGCTCAACATCACTAATTATTAGAGAAATGCAAATCAAAACTACAATGAGGTAAGACCTCACACCTGTTAGAATCGGCATCATCAGATAATCTACAAACAACAAATTCTGTGGAGGGTGTGGACATAAGGAACCCTCTTCCGCTATTGGTGGGAATGTAAATTGATACAGTCACTATGGAGAACAGTATGGAGGGTCCTTTAAAAAACTAAAAAGAGAATTACCATAGGATCCAGCAATCCCACTTCTGGGCATTTACCCAGAGAAAACCATAAATCACAGAGACACATTCACCACAATGTTCATTGCAGCACTATTTACAATAGCCAGGTAATGGAAGCAACCTAAATGGCCACAGACAGACGAATGCATAAAGATGTGGTACATATATAAAATGGAATATTACTCAGCCATAAAAAGGAATGAAACTGGGTCATTTGTAGAGAAGTTGACGGATCTAGAGACTGTCATACAGACTGAAGTAAGTCAGAAAGAGAAAACAAATATTGTATATTAATGCCTATATATGGAACCTAGAAAAATGGTACAGATGAACTGGTTTGCAGGGCAGAAATAGAGACACAGAGGTAGAGAACAAACGTATGGACACAAAGTGGGGGAAGCCATGGGGTGGTGGTGGTGGGATGAGTTGGGAGATTGGGATTGACCTGTATACATGTCTATGCATAAAATAGATAACTAATAATAACCTACTGTATAAAAAAATAAATAAAATTAAATTTCAAAATTTTTAAAAATAAAATGTAAAAATAAAACAGAAAAAAGTTCTTCCATTCACACTGATGTATTTATAAGAATGAATTATTTCCATGCTTATATCCATAAATACATAAAAGAGGAATAAAATCTAACTTGAACCAAAAAAGAAAAAAAAAGCTGAACCTAACAGTTATACAGAGGGAAACACAACCAAGGCACTTGCTCCAGTGGTAAACAATTCTGAAATTGGTCAGAGGTGGGGAATCATCCCCCATACAGCCAGCAGCCCCGCCCGACCACGCAAGGAGCGTCCTTATTGCAAAGCTGTGGGACCGTGCCGAGGCCTCTGTGAGTAAACGTGAGCTGGGCCCCAGGCCAGCTGCTGCTGAACTGTTCCCACCCTTCTCAGGTGAAACACCTGAATATGTACAAGGGCTTGAAAGCCTAGAGGAAGGGCCGTGGAGCCACACCAGCGACAGCACGCAGGCCAACTTGGTGCCTGCAGGTCAGCCAGGATGGTCCTGGCCACGGGAGCTCTTCTGGAAGCTTTCCATCGCCCTGCCTGAGATACCCCTCCTGTCCCGGCCCCCACTCCTTTTTTTACTTACTCACCTCAGCCCGGAGAGATATTCCAGTGGAAGTTATGGGTGACACATCCTCTTCTTTACAGGTGGCAGCCTGGCAACTCCTGCAGAAATTCCAGCAGAGCCCCACTCACACCGGGCCGCCCACAAAGCCGTGGACCCTCACACCCTCCCACCAGCACAGCCCCGAGACTGCTGACGGGGCAGAGAATATGGAGTCAGGCACAGCTGCAGGGGCTATTGCTGCCTGGAGTGCTGTTTATATTGACCTCAACCCAGGCACACCTGGGGAGGGCTTGCCGGCAGGGTCAGTCTGCCCAGGTCAGCTAATCCTCAGCCCTCAGGGAATCACATTGCAGAAAGTGGACCTCGCTAAGACAGAATATTCGCCAAGGAAAAAAAGGACACAATGCCATTTGCAGCACCGTAGATGAGTCTAGAGGTAATCACGTGACTTGGAGTAAGTCAGAAAGTGAAAGACACATATCATATCATATCACTTATAGGTGTTACGTATAAATTGATACCAGGGCAGATATTTCCACGGAGAAGGGCAATCACAGATTCATTAAACAAACTTATGGTTCACCAAAGGAAAGGTGTGAGGATTGAATTCATTACGATATTGGGGTTAACAGACATATACAAACACAGTAGACGTATATAATCACCAAAGACCTACGGAGTACCAAGAGAAGACTACTCAACATTCTGTCATAACGTACATGGGAAAAGGATCCCAGGAAGGACAGACATATGTATATGTGTAAAAGAACCACCTCTTGCACACCTACAACAAGCTAAACGTTGTACTCAAACTTGCTGTAATAAAAAATAAAAATTAAATTAAAAACACGAACAAGAAGTAGTGAGACAGGGCTTCCCTGATGGCGCAGTTGTTGAGAGTTCGCCTACCGATGCAGGGGACACGGGTTCGTGCCCCGGTCCGGGAGGATCCCACATGCCGCGGAGCGGCGGGGCCCGTGAGCCATGGCCGTTGAGCCTGCGCGTCTGGAGCCTGTGCTCCGCAACGGGAGAGGCCACAAGAGCGCGAGGTCCACATACCGCAAAAAAAAAAAAAAAATGAAGTAGTGAGACAAACTTGAGGGGCTTTCTCCTGGCACATTCCGTTCTACATTCCAATCTAGAAGGCGACTTCCATTGAGGCTCTGCTGCCCTAGTAACCAGATTTGGTAAGGGAGAACTGCTGCCACCTTGTGGCCGTTTCACACAACAGCAGCTTTAATCCCAGCGCTAATGGTCAGTGGATATTCCAAATCATTACAGGCCTGTAAATGACACCTGCCCTGAAAACAAATCCTGGGGTCATATATCGACCAAAAAATTCAAAAGACGTCCATATTTCAAAACGACAGTTTCAAGAGGCATATTTCACGCACATTAGTGTTCTGCTTCTTTTGCTTGCTTGCTTTCTTTGTTAAAAAAACGGGAATGGAAAAAGGCAACCCTCAGAATGGGCGAAAACGTTCACAAACGAATCAATGGACAAAGGTTTAATCTCCAATATATATAAACAGCTCATGCAGCTTAATATTAATAAAACAAACAACCCAATACAAAAATGGGCAGAAGATCTAAATAGACGTTTCTTCAAAGAAGACACAGAGATGGCCAAGACGCACATGACAAGCTGCTCAACATCACTAATTATTAGAGAAATGCAAATCAAAACTACAATGAGGTAAGACCTCACACCTGTTAGAATCGGCATCATCAGATAATCTACAAACAACAAATTCTGGGGAGGGTGTGGACAAAAGGAACCCTCTTCCGCTATTGGTGGGAATGTAAATTGATACAGTCACTATGGAGAACAGTATGGAGGATCCTTTAAAAAACTAAAAAGAGAATTACCATAGGATCCAGCAATCCCACTTCTGGGCATTTACCCAGAGAAAACCATAAATCACAGAGACACATTCACCACAATGTTCATTGCAGCACTATTTACAATAGCCAGGTAATGGAAACAAACTAAATGGCCCCAGACAGACGAATGGATAAAGATGTGGTACATATATAAAATGGAATATTACTCAGCCATAAAAAGGAATGAAACTGGGTCATTTGTAGAGAAGTTGACGGATCTAGAGACTGTCATACAGACTGAAGTAAGTCAGAAAGAGAAAAACAAATATTGTATATTAATGCCTATATGTGGAACCTAGAAAAATGGTACAGATGAACTGGTTTGCAGGGCAGAGATAGAGACACAGAGGTAGAGAACAAACGTATGGACACAAAGTGGGGGAAGCCATGGGGTGGTGGTGGTGGGATGAGTTGGGAGATTGGGATTGACCTGTATACATGTCTATGCATAAAATAGATAACTAATAATAACCTAGTGTATAAAAAAATAAATAAAATTAAATTTCAAAATTTTTAAAAATAAAATGTAAAAATAAAGCAGAAAAAAAGTTCTTCCATTCACACTGATGTATTTATAAGAATGAATTATTTCCATGCTTATATCCATAAATACATAAAAGAGGAATAAAATCTAACTTGAACCAAAAAAGAAAAAAAAAAGCTGAACCTAACAGTTATACAGAGGGAAACACAACAAAGGCACTTGCTCCAGTGGTAAACAATTCTGAAATTGGTCAGAGGTGGGGAATCATCCCCCATACAGCCAGCAGCCTCGCCCGCCCACGCAAGGAGCGTCCTTATTGCAAAGCTGTGGGACCGTGCTGAGGCTTCTGTGAGTAAACATGAGCTGAGCCCCAGGCCAGCTGCTGCTGAACTGTTCCCACCCTTCCCAGGTGAAACACCTGAATATGTACAAGGGCTTGAAAGCCTAGAGGAAGGGCCGTGGAGCCACACCAGCGACAGCACGCAGGCCAACTTGGTGCCTGCAGGTCAGCCAGGATGGTCCTGGCCACGGGCGCTCTTATGGAAGCTTTCCATTGCCCTGCCTGAGATACCCCTCCTGTCCCGGCCCCCACTCCTTTTTTTCCTTACTCACCTCAGCCCGGAGAGATATTCCAGTGGAAGTTATGGGTGACACATCCTCTTCTTTACAGGTGGCAGCCTGGCAACTCCTGCAGAAAGTCCAGCAGAGCCCCACTCACACCGGGCCATCCACAAAGCCCTGGACCCTCACACCCTCACACCAGCACAGCCCCGAGACTGCTGACGGGGCAGAGAATATGGAGTCAGGCACAGCTGCAGGGGCTATTGCTGCCTGGAGTGCTGTTTATATTGACCTCAACCCAGGCACACCTGGGGAGGGCTTGCCGGCAGGGTCAGTCTGCCCAGGTCAGCTAATCCTCAGCCCTCAGGGAATCACATTGCAGAAAATGGACCTCGCTAAGACAGAATATTCGCCAAGGAAAAAAAGGACACAATGCCATTTGCAGCACCGTAGATGAGTCTAGAGGTAATCACGTGACTTGGAGTAAGTCAGAAAGTGAAAGACACATATCATATCATATCACTTATAGGTGTTACCTATAAATTGATACCAGGGCAGATATTTCCACGGAGAAGGGCAATCACAGATTCATTAAACAAACTTATGGTTCACCAAAGGAAAGGTGTGAGGATTGAATTCATTACGATATTGGGGTTAACAGACATATACAAACACAGTAGACATATATAATCACCAAAGACCTATGGAGTACCAAGAGAAGACTACTCAACATTCTGTCATAACGAACATGGGAAAAGGATCCCAGGAAGAACAGACATATGTATATGTGTAAAAGAACAACCTCTGGCACACCTACAACAAGCTAAACGTTGTACCCAAACTTGCTGTAATAAAAAATAAAAAATTAAATTAAAAACACGAACAAGAATTAGTGAGAAAACCTTGAGGGGCTTTCTCCTGGCACATTCCGTTCTACATTCCAATCTAGAACGCGACTTCCATTGAGGCTCTGCTGCCCTAGTAACCAGATTTGGTAAGGGAGAACTGCTGCCACCTTGTGGCCGTTTCACACAACAGCAGCTTTAATCCCAGCGCTAATGGTCAGTGGATATTCCAAATCATTACAGGCCTGTAAATGACACCTGCCCTGAAAACAAATCCTGGGGTCATATATCGACCAAAAAATTCAAAAGACGTCCATATTTCAAAACGACACTTTCAAGAGGCATATTTCACGCACATTAGTGTTCTGCTTCTTTTGCTTTCTTTCTTTCTTTGTTAAAAAAACGGGAATGGAAAAAGGCAACCCTCAGAATGGGCGAAAACGTTCACAAACGAATCAATGGACAAAGGTTTAATCTCCAATATATATAAACAGCTCATGCAGCTTAATATTAATAAAACAAACAACCCAATACAAAAATGGGCAGAAGATCTAAATAGACGTTTCTTCAAAGAAGACACAGAGATGGCCAAGACGCACATGAGAAGCTGCTCAACATCACTAATTATTAGAGAAATGCAAATCAAAACTACAATGAGGTAAGACCTCACACCTGTTAGAATCGGCATCATCAGATAATCTACAAACAACAAATTCTGGGGAGAGTGTGGACAAAAGGAACCCTCTTCCGCTATTGGTGGGAATGTAAATTGATACAGTCACTATGGAGAACAGTATGGAGGTTCCTTTAAAAAACTAAAAAGAGAATTACCATAGGATACAGCAATGCCACTTCTGGGCACTTACCCAGAGAAAACCATAAATCACAGAGACACATTCACCATAATGTTCATTGCAGCACTATTTACAATAGCCAGGTAATGGAAGCAACCTAAATGCCCACAGACAGACGAATGGATAAAGATGTGGTATATATATAAAATGGAATATTACTCAGCCATAAAAAGGAATGAAACTTGGTCATTTGTAGAGAAGTTGACGGATCTCGAGACTGTCATACAGACTGAAGTAAGTCAGAAAGAGAAAAACAAATATTGTATATTAATGCCTATATGTGGAACCTAGAAAAATGGTACAGATGAACTGGTTTGCAGGGCAGAGATAGAGACACAGAGGTAGAGAACAAACGTATGGACACAAAGTGGGGGAAGCCATGGGGTGGTGGTGGTGGGATGAGTTGGGACATTGGGATTGACCTGTATACATGTCTATGCATAAAATAGATAACTAATAATAACCTACTGTATAAAAAAATAAATAAAATTAAATTTCAAAATTTTAAAAAATAAAATGTAAAAATAAAACAGAAAAAAAGTTCTTCCATTCACACTGATGTATTTATAAGAATGAATTATTTCCATGCTTATATCCATAAATACATAAAAGAGGAATAAAATCTAACTTGAACCAAAAAAGAAAAAAAAAGCTGAACCTAACAGTTATACAGAGGGAAACACAACCAAGGCACTTGCTCCAGTGGTAAACAATTCTGAAATTGGTCAGAGGTGGGGAATCATCCCCCATACAGCCAGCAGCCCCGCCCGCCCACGCAAGGAGCGTCCTTATTGCAAAGGTGTGGGACCGTGCCGAGGCCTCTGTGAGTAAACGTGAGCTGAGTCCCAGGCCAGCTGCTGCTGAACTGTTCCCACCCTTCCCAGGTGAAACACCTGAATATGTACAAGGGCTTGAAAGCCTAGAGGAAGGGCCGTGGAGCCACACCAGCGACAGCACGCAGGCCAACTTGGTGCCTGCAGGTCAGCCAGGATGGTCCTGGCCATGGGCGCTCTTCTGGAAGCTTTCCATTGCCCTGCCTGAGATACCCCTCCAGTCCCGGCCCCCACTCCTTTTTTTCCTTCCTCACCTCAGCCCGGAGAGATATTCCAGTGGAAGTTATGGGTGACACATCCTCTTCTTTACAGGTGGCAGCCTGGCAACACCTGCAAAAAGTCCAGCAGAGCCCCACTCACACCGGGCCACCCACAAAGCCGTGGACCCTCACACCCTCCCACCAGCACAGCCCCGAGACTGCTGATGGGGCAGAGAATATGGAGTCAGGCACAGCTGCAGGGGCTATAGCTGCCTGGAGTGCTGTTTATATTTACCTCAACCCAGGCACACCTGGGGAGGGCTTGCCGGCAGGGTCAGGCTGCCCAGGTCAGCTAATCCTCAGCCCTCAGGGAATCACATTGCAGAAAATGGACCTCGCTAAGACAGAATATTCGCCAAGGAAAAAAAGGACACAATGCCATTTGCAGCACCGTAGATGAGTCTAGAGGTAATCACGTGACTTGGAGTAAGTCAGAAAGTGAAAGACACATATCATATCATATCACTTATAGGTGTTACCTATAAATTGATACCAGGGCAGATATTTCCACGGAGAAGGGCAATCACAGATTCATTAAACAAACTTATGGTTCACCAAAGGAAAGGTGTGAGGATTGAATTCATTACGATATTGGGGTTAACAGACATATACAAACACAGTAGACATATATAATCACCAAAGACCTACGGAGTACCAAGAGAAGACTACTCAACATTCTGTCATAACGTACATGGGAAAAGGATCCCAGGAAGAACAGACATATGTATATGTGTAAAAGAACCACCTCTTGCACACCTACAACAAGCTAAACGTTGTACTCAAACTTGCTGTAATAAAAAATAAATATTAAATTAAAAACACGAACAAGAAGTAGTGAGACAAACTTGAGGGGCTTTCTCCTGGCACATTCCGTTCTACATTCCAATCTAGAACGCGACTTCTATTGAGGCTCTGCTGCCCTAGTAACCAGATTTGGTAAGGGAGAACTGCTGCCACCTTGTGGCCGTTTCACACAACAGCAGCTTTAATCCCAGCGCTAATGGTCAGTGGATATTCCAAATCATTACAGGCCTGTAAATGACACCTGCCCTGAAAACAAATCCTGGGGTCATATATGGACCAAAAAATTCAAAAGACGTCCATATTTCAAAACGACAGTTTCAAGAGGCATATTTCACGCACATTAGTGTTCTGCTTTTGATTTCTTTCTTTCTTTGTTAAAAAAACGGGAATGGAAAAAGGCAACCCTCAGAATGGGCGAAAACTTTCACAAATGAATCAATGGACCAAGGTTTAATCTCCAATATATATAAACAGCTCATGCAGCTTAATATTAATAAAACAAACAACCCAATAAAAAAATGGGCAGAAGATCTAAATAGACGTTTCTTCAAAGAAGACACAGAGATGGCCAAGACGCAGATGAAAAGCTGCTCAACATCACTAATTATTAGAGAAATGCAAATCAAAACTACAATGAGGTAAGACCTCACACCTGTTAGAATCGGCATCATCAGATAATCTACAAACAACAAATTCTGGGGAGGGTGTGGACAAAAGGAACCCTCTTCCGCTATTGGTGGGAATGTAAATTGATACAGTCACTATGGAGAACAGTATGGAGGTTCCTTTAAAAAACTAAAAAGAGAATTACCATAGGATCCAGCAATCCCACTTCTGGGCATATACCCAGAGAAAACCATAAATCACAAAGACACATTCACCACAATGTTCATTGCAGCACTATTTACAATAGCCAGGTAATGGAAGCAACCTAAATGCCCACAGACAGACGAATGGATAAAGATGTGGTACATATATAAAATGGAATATTACTCAGCCATAAAAAGGAATGAAACTGGGTCATTTGTAGAGAAGTTGATGGATCTAGAGACTGTCATACAGAGTGAAGTAAGTCCGAAAGAGAAAAACAAATATTGTATATTAATGCCTATAAGTGGAACCTAGAAAAATGCTACAGATGAACTGGTTTGCAGGGCAGAAATACAGACACAGAGCTAGAGAACAAACGTATCGACACAAAGTGGGGGAAGCCATCGGGTGGTGGTGGTGGGATGAGTTGGGAGATTGGGATTGACCTGTATACATGTCTATGCATAAAATAGATAACTAATAATAACCTAGTGTATAAAAAAATAAATAAAATTAAATTTCAAAATTTTTAAAAATAAAATGTAAAAATAAAACAGAAAAAAAGTTCTTCCATTCACACTGATGTATTTATAAGAATGAATTATTTCCATGCTTATATCTATAAATACATAAAAGAGGAATAAAATGTAACTTGAACCAAAAAAGAAAAAAGAAAACTGAACCTAACAGTTATACAGAGGAAAACACTACCAAGGCACTTGCTCCAGTGGTAAACAATTCTGAAATTGGTCAGAGGTGGGGAATCATCTCCCATAGAGCCAGCAGCCCCGCCCGCCCACGCAAGGAGCGTCCTTATTGCAAAGCTGGGGGACCGTGCCGAGGCCTCTGTGAGTAAACGTGAGCTGAGCCCCAGGCCAGCTGCTGCTGAACTGTTCCCACCCTTCCCAGGTGAAACACCTGAATATGTACAAGGGCTTGAAAGCCTAGAGGAAGGGCCGTGGAGCCACACCAGCGACAGCACGCAGGCCACCTTGGTGCCTGCAGGTCAGCCAGGATGGTCCTGACCACGGGCGCTCTTCTGGAAGCTTTCCATTGCCCTGCCTGAGATACCCCTCCTGTCCCGGCCCCCACTCCTTTTTTTCCTTCCTCACCTCAGCCCGGAGAGATATTCCAGTGGAAGTTATGGGTGACACATCCTCTTCTTTACAGGTGGCAGCCTGGCAACTCCTGCAGAAAGTCCAGCAGAGCCCCACTCACACCGGGCCACCCACAAAGCCGTGTACCCTCACACCCTCCCACCAGCACAGCCCCGAGACTGCTGATGGGGCAGAGAATATGGAGTCAGGCACAGCTGCAGGGGCTATTGCTGCCTGGAGTGCTGTTTATATTGACCTCAACCCAGGCACACCTGGGGAGGGCTTGCCGGCAGGGTCAGGCTGCCCAGGTCAGCTGATCCTCAGCCCTAAGGGAATCACATTGCAGAAAATGGACCTCGCTAAGACAGAATATTCGCCAAGGAAAAGAAGCACACAATGCCATTTGCAGCACCGCAGATGAGTCTAGAGGTAATCACGTGACTTGGAGTAAGTTAGAAAGTGAAAGACACATATCATATCATATCACTTATAGGTGTTACCTATAAATTGATACCAGGGCAGATATTTCCACGGAGAAGGGCAATCACAGATTCATTAAACAAACTTATGGTTCACCAAAGGAAAGGTGTGAGGATTGAATTCATTACGATATTGGGTTTAACAGACATATACAAACACAGTAGACGTATATAATCACCAAAGACCTACGGAGTACCAAGAGAAGACTACTCAACATTCTGTCATAACGAACATGGGAAAAGGATCCCAGGAAGAACAGACATATGTATATGTGTAAAAGAACCACCTCTTGCACACCTACAACAAGCTAAACGTTGTACTCAAACTTGCTGTAATAAAAAATAAAAAATTAAATTAAAAACACGAACAAGAATTAGTGAGAAAAACTTGAGGGGCTTTCTCCTGGTACATTCCGTTCTACATTCCAATCTAGAACGCGACTTCCATTGAGGCTCTGCTGCCCTAGTAACCAGATTTGGTAAGGGAGAACTGCTGCCACCTTGTGGCCGTTTCACCCAACAGCAGCTTTAATCCCAGCGCTAATGGTCAGTGGATATTCCAAATCATTACAGGCCTGTAAATGACACCGGCCCTGAAAACAAATCCTGGGGTCATATATCGACCAAAAAATTCAAAAGACGTCCATATTTCAAAACGACAGTTTCAAGAGGCATATTTCACGCACATTAGTGTTCTGATTCTTTTGCTTTCTTTCTTTCTTTGTTAAAAAAACGGGGATGGAAAAAGGCAACCCTCAGAATGGGCGAAAACTTTCACAAACGAATCAATGGACCAAGGTTTAATCTCCAATATATATAAACAGCTCATGCAGCTTAATATTAATAAAACAAACAACCCAATACAAAAATGGGCAGAAGATCTAAATAGACGTTTCTTCAAAGAAGACACAGAGATGGCCAAGACGCAGATGAAAAGCTGCTCAACATCACTAATTATTAGAGAAATGCAAATCAAAACTACAATGAGGTAAGACCTCACACCTGTTAGAATCGGCATGATCAGATAATCTACAAACAACAAATTCTGGGGAGGGTGTGGACAAAAGGAACCCTCTTCCGCTATTGGTGGGAATGTAAATTGATACAGTCACTATGGAGAACAGTATGGAGGTTCCTTTAAAAAACTAAAAAGAGAATTACCATAGGATCCAGCAATCCCACTTCTGGGCATATACCCAGAGAAAACCATAAATCACAAAGACACATTCACCACAATGTTCATTGCAGCACTATTTACAATAGCCAGGTAATGGAAGCAACCTAAATGCCCACAGACAGACGAATGGATAAAGATGTGGTACATATATAAAATGGAATATTACTCCGCCATAAAAAGGAATGAAACTGGGTCATTTGTAGAGAAGTTGATGGATCTAGAGACTGTCATACAGAGTGAAGTAAGTCAGAAAGAGAAAAACAAATATTGTATATTAATGCCTATATGTGGAACCTAGAAAAATGCTACAGATGAACTGGTTTGCAGGGCAGAAATAGAGACACAGAGGTAGAGAACAAACGTATGGACACAAAGTGGGGGAAGCCATGGGGTGGTGGTGGTGGGATGAGTTGGGAGATTGGGATTGACCTGTATACATGTCTATGCATAAAATAGATAACTAATAATAACCTACTGTATAAAAAAATAAATAAAATTAAATTTCAAAATTTTTAAAAATAAAATGTAAAAATAAAACTGAAAAAAACTTCTTTCATTCACACTGATGTATTTATAAGAATGAATTATTTCCATGCTTATATCCATAAATACATAAAAGAGGAATAAAATCTAACTTGAACCAAAAAAGAAAAAAAAAAGCTGAACCTAACAGTTATACAGTGGGAAACACAACCAAGGCACTTGCTCCAGTGGTAAACAATTCTGAAATTGGTCAGAGGTGGGGAATCATCCCCCATACAGCCAGCAGCCCCGCCCGCCCACACAAGGAGCGTCCTTATTGCAAAGCTGTGGGACCGTGCCGAGGACTCTGTGAGTAAACGTGAGCTGAGCCCCAGGCCAGCTGCTGCTGAACTGTTCCCACCCTTCCCAGGTGAAACACCTGAATATGTACAAGGGCTTGAAAGCCTAGAGGAAGGGCCGTGGAGCCACACCAGCGACAGCACGCAGGCCAACTTGGTGCCTGCAGGTCAGCCAGGATGGTCCTGGCCACGGGCGCTCTTCTGGAAGCTTTCCATTGCCCTGCCTGAGATACCCCTCCTGTCCCGGCCCCCACTCCTTTTTTTTCCTTCCTCACCTCAGCCCGGAGAGATATTCCAGTGGAAGTTATGGGTGACACATCCTCTTCTTTACAGGTGGGAGCCTGGCAACTCCTGCAGAAAGTCCAGCAGAGCCCCACTCACACCGGGCCGCCCACAAAGCGGTGGACCCTCACACCCTCCCACCAGCACAGCCCCGAGACTGCTGACGGGGCAGAGGATATGGAGTCAGGCACAGCTGCAGGGGCTATTGCTGTCTGGAGTGCTGTTTATATTGACCTCAACCCAGGCACACCTGTGGAGGGCTTGCCGGCAGGGTCAGGCTGCCCGGGTCAGCTAATCCTCAGCCCGCAGGGAATCACATTGCAGAAAATGGACCTCGCTAAGACAGAATATTCGCCAAGGAAAAAAATGACACAATGCCATTTGCAGCACCGTAGATGAGTCTAGAGGTAATCACGTGACTTGGAGTAAGTCAGAAAGTGAAAGACACATATCATATCATATCACTTATAGGTGTTACGTATAAATTGATACCAGGGCAGATATTTCCACGGAGAAGGGCAATCACAGATTCATTAAACAAACTTATGGTTCACCAAAGGAAAGGTGTGAGCATTGAATTCATTACGATATTGGGGTTAACAGACATATACAAACACAGTAGACGTATATAATCACCAAAGACCTACGGAGTACCAAGAGAAGACTACTCAACATTCTGTCATAACGTACATGGGAAAAGGATCCCAGGAAGAACAGACATATGTATATGTGTAAAAGAACCACCTCTTGCACACCTACAACAAGCTAAACGTTGTACTCAAACTTGCTGTAATAAAAAATAAAAAATTAAATTAAAAACACGAACAAGAAGTAGTGAGACAAACTTGAGGGGCTTTCTCCTGGCACATTCCGTTCTACATTCCAATCTAGAAGGCGACTTCCATTGAGGCTCTGCTGCCCTAGTAACCAGATTTGGTAAGGGAGAACTGCTGCCACCTTGTGGCCGTTTCACACAACAGCAGCTTTAATCCCAGCGCTAATGGTCAGTGGATATTCCAAATCATTACAGGCCTGTAAATGACACCTGCCCTGAAAACAAATCCTGGGGTCATATATCGACCAAAAAATTCTAAAGACGTCCATATTTCAAAACGACAGTTTCAAGAGGCATATTTCACGCACATTAGTGTTCTGATTCTTTTGCTTTCTTTCTTTCTTTGTTAAAAAAACGGGGATGGAAAAAGGCAACCCTCAGAATGGGCGAAAACTTTCACAAACGAATCAATGGACCAAGGTTTAATCTCCAATATATATAAACAGCTCATGCAGCTTAATATTAATAAAACAAACAACCCAATACAAAAATGGGCAGAAGATCTAAATAGACGTTTCTTCAAAGAAGACACAGAGATGGCCAAGACGCAGATGAAAAGCTGCTCAACATCACTAATTATTAGAGAAATGCAAATCAAAACTACAATGAGGTAAGACCTCACACCTGTTAGAATCGGCATGATCAGATAATCTACAAACAACAAATTCTGGGGAGGGTGTGGACAAAAGGAACCCTCTTCCGCTATTGGTGGGAATGTAAATTGATACAGTCACTATGGAGAACAGTATGGAGGTTCCTTTAAAAAACTAAAAAGAGAATTACCATAGGATCCAGCAATCCCACTTCTGGGCATATACCCAGAGAAAACCATAAATCACAAAGACACATTCACCACAATGTTCATTGCAGCACTATTTACAATAGCCAGGTAATGGAAGCAACCTAAATGCCCACAGACAGACGAATGGATAAAGATGTGGTACATATATAAAATGGAATATTACTCCGCCATAAAAAGGAATGAAACTGGGTCATTTGTAGAGAAGTTGATGGATCTAGAGACTGTCATACAGAGTGAAGTAAGTCAGAAAGAGAAAAACAAATATTGTATATTAATGCCTATATGTGGAACCTAGAAAAATGCTACAGATGAACTGGTTTGCAGGGCAGAAATAGAGACACAGAGGTAGAGAACAAACGTATGGACACAAAGTGGGGGAAGCCATGGGGTGGTGGTGGTGGGATGAGTTGGGAGATTGGGATTGACCTGTATACATGTCTATGCATAAAATAGATAACTAATAATAACCTACTGTATAAAAAAATAAATAAAATTAAATTTCAAAATTTTTAAAAATAAAATGTAAAAATAAAACTGAAAAAAACTTCTTTCATTCACACTGATGTATTTATAAGAATGAATTATTTCCATGCTTATATCCATAAATACATAAAAGAGGAATAAAATCTAACTTGAACCAAAAAAGAAAAAAAAAAGCTGAACCTAACAGTTATACAGAGGGAAACACAACCAAGGCACTTGCTCCAGTGGTAAACAATTCTGAAATTGGTCAGAGGTGGGGAATCATCCCCCATACAGCCAGCAGCCCCGCCCGCCCACACAAGGAGCGTCCTTATTGCAAAGCTGTGGGACCGTGCCGAGGACTCTGTGAGTAAACGTGAGCTGAGCCCCAGGCCAGCTGCTGCTGAACTGTTCCCACCCTTCCCAGGTGAAACACCTGAATATGTACAAGGGCTTGAAAGCCTAGAGGAAGGGCCGTGGAGCCACACCAGCGACAGCACGCAGGCCAACTTGGTGCCTGCAGGTCAGCCAGGATGGTCCTGGCCACGGGCGCTCTTCTGGAAGCTTTCCATTGCCCTGCCTGAGATACCCCTCCTGTCCCGGCCCCCACTCCTTTTTTTTCCTTCCTCACCTCAGCCCGGAGAGATATTCCAGTGGAAGTTATGGGTGACACATCCTCTTCTTTACAGGTGGGAGCCTGGCAACTCCTGCAGAAAGTCCAGCAGAGCCCCACTCACACCGGGCCGCCCACAAAGCGGTGGACCCTCACACCCTCCCACCAGCACAGCCCCGAGACTGCTGACGGGGCAGAGGATATGGAGTCAGGCACAGCTGCAGGGGCTATTGCTGTCTGGAGTGCTGTTTATATTGACCTCAACCCAGGCACACCTGTGGAGGGCTTGCCGGCAGGGTCAGGCTGCCCAGGTCAGCTAATCCTCAGCCCGCAGGGAATCACATTGCAGAAAATGGACCTCGCTAAGACAGAATATTCGCCAAGGAAAAAAATGACACAATGCCATTTGCAGCACCGTAGATGAGTCTAGAGGTAATCACGTGACTTGGAGTAAGTCAGAAAGTGAAAGACACATATCATATCATATCACTTATAGGTGTTACGTATAAATTGATACCAGGGCAGATATTTCCACGGAGAAGGGCAATCACAGATTCATTAAACAAACTTATGGTTCACCAAAGGAAAGGTGTGAGCATTGAATTCATTACGATATTGGGGTTAACAGACATATACAAACACAGTAGACGTATATAATCACCAAAGACCTACGGAGTACCAAGAGAAGACTACTCAACATTCTGTCATAACGTACATGGGAAAAGGATCCCAGGAAGAACAGACATATGTATATGTGTAAAAGAACCACCTCTTGCACACCTACAACAAGCTAAACGTTGTACTCAAACTTGCTGTAATAAAAAATAAAAAATTAAATTAAAAACACGAACAAGAAGTAGTGAGACAAACTTGAGGGGCTTTCTCCTGGCACATTCCGTTCTACATTCCAATCTAGAAGGCGACTTCCATTGAGGCTCTGCTGCCCTAGTAACCAGATTTGGTAAGGGAGAACTGCTGCCACCTTGTGGCCGTTTCACACAACAGCAGCTTTAATCCCAGCGCTAATGGTCAGTGGATATTCCAAATCATTACAGGCCTGTAAATGACACCTGCCCTGAAAACAAATCCTGGGGTCATATATCGACCAAAAAATTCTAAAGACGTCCATATTTCAAAACGACAGTTTCAAGAGGCATATTTCACGCACATTAGTGTTCTGCTTCTTTGCTTGCTTGCTTTCTTTGTTAAAAAAACGGGAATGGAAAAAGGCAACCCTCAGAATGGGCGAAAACGTTCACAAACGAATCAATGGACAAAGGTTTAATCTCCAATATATATAAACAGCTCATGCAGCTTAATATTAATAAAACAAACAACCCAATACAAAAATGGGCAGAAGATCTAAATAGACGTTTCTTCAAAGAAGACACAGAGATGGCCAAGACGCACATGACAAGCTGCTCAACATCACTAATTATTAGAGAAATGCAAATCAAAACTACAATGAGGTAAGACCTCACACCTGTTAGAATCGGCATCATCAGATAATCTACAAACAACAAATTCTGGGGAGAGTGTGGACAAAAGGAACCCTCTTCCGCTATTGGTGGGAATGTAAATTGATACAGTCACTATGGAGAAAAGTATGGAGGTTCCTTTAAAAAACTAAAAAGAGAATTACCATAGGATACAGCAATGCCACTTCTCGGCATTTACCCAGAGAAAACCATAAATCACAGAGACACATTCACCACAATGTTCATTGCAGCACTATTTACAATAGCCAGGTAATGGAAGCAACCTAAATGCCCACAGACAGACGAATGGATAAAGATGTGGTACATATATAAAATGGAATATTACTCAGCCATAAAAAGGAATGAAACTGGGTCATTTGTAGAGAAGTTGACGGATCTAGAGACTGTCATACAGACTGAAGTAAGTCAGAAAGAGAAAAACAAATATTGTATATTAATGCCTATATGTGGAACCTAGAAAAATGGTACAGATGAACTGGTTTGCAGGGCAGAGATAGAGACACAGAGGTAGAGAACAAACGTATGGACACAAAGTTGGGGAAGCCATGGGGTGGTGGTGGTGGGATGAGTTGGGAGATTGGGATTGACCTGTATACATGTCTATGCATAAAATAGATAACTAATAATAACCTACTGTATAAAAAAATAAATAAAATTAAATTTCAAAATTTTTAAAAATAAAATGTAAAAATAAAACAGAAAAAAAGTTCTTCCATTCACACTGATGTATTTATAAGAATGAATTATTTCCATGCTTATATCCATAAATACATAAAAGGGGAATAAAATCTAACTTGAACCAAAAAAGAAAAAAGAAAGCTGAACCTAACAGTTATACAGAGGGAAACACAACCAAGGCACTTGCTCCAGTGGTAAACAATTCTGAAATTGGTCAGAGGTGGTGAATCATCCCCCATACAGCCAGCAGCCCCGCCCGGCCACGCAAGGAGCGTCCTTATTGCAAAGCTGTGGGACCGTGCCGAGGCCTCTGTGAGTAAACGTGAGCTGAGCCCCAGGCCAGCTGCTGCTGAACTGTTCCCACCCTTCCCAGGTGAAACACCTGAATATGTACAAGGGCTTGAAAGCCTAGAGGAAGGGCCGTGGAGCCACACCAGCGACAGCACGCAGGCCAACTTGGTGCCTACAGGTCAGCCAGGATGGTCCTGGACACAGGCGCTCTGCTGGAAGCTTTCCATTGCCCTGCCTGAGATACCCCTCCTGTCCCGGCCCCCACTCCTTTTTTTCCTTCCTCACCTCAGCCCGGAGAGATATTCCAGTGGAAGTTATGGGTGACACATCCTCTTCTTTACAGGTGGCAGCCTGGCAACTCCTGCAGAAAGTCCAGCAGAGCCCCACTCACACCGGGCCGCCCACAAAGCCGTGGACCCTCACACCCTCCCAGCAGCACAGCCCCGAGACTGCTGACGGGGCAGAGAATATGGAGTCAGGCACAGCTGCAGGGGCTATTGCTGCCTGGAGTGCAGTTTATATTGACCTCAACCCAGGCACACCTGTGGAGGGCTTGCCGGCAGGTCAGGCTGCCCAGGTCAGCTAATCCTCAGCCCTCAGGGAATCACATTGCAGAAAATGGACCTCGCTAAGACAGAATATTCGCCAAGGGAAAAAAGGACACAATGCCATTTGCAGCACCGTAGATGAGTCTAGAGGTAATCACGTGACTTGGAGTAAGTCAGAAAGTGAAAGACACATATCATATCATATCACATATAGGTGTTACGTATAAATTGATACCAGGGCAGATATTTCCACGGAGAAGGGCAATCACAGATTCATTAAACAAACTTATGGTTCACCAAAGGAAAGGTGTGAGGATTGAATTCATTACGATATTGGGGTTAACAGACATATACAAACACAGTAGACGTATATAATCACCAAAGACCTACGGAGTACCAAGAGAAGACTACTCAACATTCTGTCATAACGTACATGGGAAAAGGATCCCAGGAAGGACAGACATATGTATATGTGTAAAAGAACCACCTCTTGCACACCTACAACAAGCTAAACGTTGTACTCAAACTTGCTGTAATAAAAAATAAAAAATTAAATTAAAAACACGAACAAGAAGTAGTGAGACAAACTTGAGGGGCTTTCTCCTGGCACATTCCGTTCTACATTCCAATCTAGAATGTGACTTCCATTGAGGCTCTGCTGCCCTAGTAACCAGATTTGGTAAGGGAGAACTGCTGCCACCTTGTGTCCGTTTCACACAACAGCAGCTTTAATCCCAGCGCTAATGGTCAGTGGATATTCCAAATCATTACAGGCCTGTAAATGACACCGGCCCTGAAAACAAATCCTGGGGTCATATATCGACCAAAAAATTCAAAAGACGTCCATATTTCAAAACGACAGTTTCAAGAGGCATATTTCACGCACATTAGTGTTCTGATTCTTTTGCTTTCTTTCTTTCTTTGTTAAAAAAACGGGAATGGAAAAAGGCAACCCTCAGAATGGGCGAAAACTTTCACAAACGAATCAATGGACCAAGGTTTAATCTCCAATATATATAAACAGCTCATGCAGCTTAATATTAATAAAACAAACAACCCAATACAAAAATGGGCAGAAGATCTAAATAGACGTTTCTTCAAAGAAGACACAGAGATGGCCAAGACGCAGATGAAAAGCTGCTCAACATCACTAATTATTAGAGAAATGCAAATCAAAACTACAATGAGGTAAGACCTCACACCTGTTAGAATCGGCATCATCAGATAATCTACAAACAACAAATTCTGGGGAGGGTGTGGACAAAAGGAACCCTCTTCCGCTATTGGTGGGAATGTAAATTGATACAGTCACTATGGAGAACAGTATGGAGGTTCCTTTAAAAAACTAAAAAGAGAATTACCATAGGATCCAGCAATCCCACTTCTGGGCATAAACCCAGAGAAAACCATAAATCACAAAGACACATTCACCACAATGTTCATTGCAGCACTATTTACAATAGCCAGGTAATGGAAGCAACCTAAATGCCCACAGACAGACGAATGGATAAAGATGTGGTACATATATAAAATGGAATATTACTCAGCCATAAAAAGGAATGAAACTGGGTCATTTGTAGAGAAGTTGATGGATCTAGAGACTGTCATACAGAGTGAAGTAAGTCAGAAAGAGAAAAACAAATATTGTATATTAATGCCTATATGTGGAACCTAGAAAAATGCTACAGATGAACTGGTTTGCAGGGCAGAAATAGAGACACAGAGGTAGAGAACGTATGGACACAAAGTGGGGGAAGCCATGGGGTGGTGGTGGTGGGATGAGTTGGGACATTGGGATTGACCTGTATACATGTCTATGCATAAAATAGATAACTAATAATAACCTACTGTATAAAAAAAATAAATAAAATTAAATTTCAAAAATTTTAAAAATAAAATGTAAAAATAAAACAGAAAAAATGTTCTTCCATTCACACTGATGTATTTATAAGAATGAATTATTTCCATGCTTATATCCATAAATACATAAAAGAGGAATAAAATCTAACTTGAACCAAAAAAGAAAAAAGAAAACTGAACCTAACAGTTATACAGAGGAAAACACTACCAAGGCACTTGCTCCAGTGGTAAAGAATTCTGAAATTGGTCAGAGGTGGGGAATCATCTCCCATAGAGCCAGCAGCCCCGCCCGCCCACGCAAGGAGCGTCCTTATTGCAAAGCTGGGGGACCGTCCCGAGGCCTCTGTGAGTAAACGTGAGCTGAGCCCCAGGCCAGCTGCTGCTGAACTGTTCCCACCCTTCCCAGGTGAAACACCTGAATATGTACAAGGGCTGGAAAGCCTAGAGGAAGGGCCGTGGAGCCACACCAGCGAAAGCATGCAGGCCACCTTGGTGCCTGCAGGTCAGCCAGGATGGTCCTGACTACGGGCGCTCTTCTGGAAGCTTTCCATTGCCCTGCCTGAGATACCCCTCCTGTCCCGGCCCCCACTCCTTTTTTTCCTTCCTCACCTCAGCCCGGAGAGATATTCCAGTGGAAGTTATGGGTGACACATCCTCTTCTTTACAGGTGGCAGCCTGGCAACTCCTGCAGAAAGACCAGCAGAGCCCCACTCACACCGGGCCACCCATAAAGCCGTGGACCCTCACACCCTCCCACCAGCACAGCCCCGAGACTGCTGATGGGGCAGAGAATATGGAGTCAGGCACAGCTGCAGGGGCTATTGCTGCCTGGAGTGCTGTTTATATTGACCTCAACCCAGGCACACCTGGGGAGGGCTTGCCGGCAGGGTCAGGCTGCCCAGGTCAGCTAATCCTCAGCCCTCAGGGAATCACATTGCAGAAAATGGACCTCGCTAAGACAGAATATTCGCCAAGGAAAAGAAGCACACAATGCCATTTGCAGCACCGCAGATGAGTCTAGAGGTAATCACGTGACTTGGAGTAAGTCAGAAAGTGAAAGACACATATCATATCATATCACTTATAGGTGTTACCTATAAATTGATACCAGGGCAGATATTTCCACGGAGAAGGGCAATCACAGATTCATTAAACAAACTTATGGTTCACCAAAGGAAAGGTGTGAGGATTGAATTCATTACGATATTGGGGTTAACAGACATATACAAACACAGTAGACGTATATAATCACCAAAGACCTGCGGAGTACCAAGAGAAGACTACTCAACATTCTGTCATAACGAACATGGGAAAAGGATCCCAGGAAGAACAGACATATGTATATGTGTAAAAGAACCACCTCTTGCACACCTACAACAAGCTAAACGTTGTACTCAAACTTGCTGTAATAAAAAATAAAAAATTAAATTAAAAACACGAACAAGAATTAGTGAGAAAAACTTGAGGGGCTTTCTCCTGGTACATTCCGTTCTACATTCCAATCTAGAACACGACTTCCATTGAGGCTCTGCTGCCCTAGTAACCAGATTTGGTAAGGGAGAACTGCTGCCACCTTGTGGCCGTTTCACACAACAGCAGCTTTAATCCCAGCGCTAATGGTCAGTGGATATTCCAAATCATTACAGGCCTGTAAATGACACCTGCCCTGAAAACAAATCCTGGGGTCATATATCGACCAAAAAATTCAAAAGACGTCCATATTTCAAAACGACAGTTTCAAGAGGCATATTTCACGCACATTAGTGTTCTGATTCTTTTGCTTTCTTTCTTTCTTTGTTAAAAAAACGGGAATGGAAAAAGGCAACCCTCAGAATGGGTGAAAACTTTCACAAACGAATCAATGGACCAAGGTTTAATCTCCAATATATATAAACAGCTCATGCAGCTTAATATTAATAAAACAAACAACCCAATACAAAAATGGGCAGAAGATCTAAATAGACGTTCCTTCAAAGAAGACACAGAGATGGCCAAGACGCAGATGAAAAGCTGCTCAACATCACTAATTATTAGAGAAATGCAAATCAAAACTACAATGAGGTAAGACCTCACACCTGTTAGAATCGGCATCATCAGATAATCTACAAACAACAAATTCTGGGGAGGGTGTGGACAAAAGGAACCCTCTTCCGCTATTGGTGGGAATGTAAATTGATACAGTCACTATGGAGAACAGTATGGAGGTTCCTTTAAAAAACTAAAAAGAGAATTACCATAGGATCCAGCAATCCCACTTCTGGGCGTATACCCAGAGAAAACCATAAATCACAAAGACACATTCACCACAATGTTCATTGCAGCACTATTTACAATAGCCGGGTAATGGAAGCAACCTAAATGCCCACAGACAGACGAATGGATAAAGATGTGGTACATATATAAAATGGAATATTACTCAGCCATAAAAAGGAATGAAACTGGGTCATTTGTAGAGAAGTTGTTGGATCTAGAGACTGTCATACAGAGTGAAGTAAGTCAGAAAGAGAAAAACAAATATTGTATATTAATGCCTATATGTGGAACCTAGAAAAATGGTACAGATGAACTGCTTTGCAGGGCAGAGATAGAGACACAGAGGTAGAGAACAAACGTATGGACACAAAGTGAGGGAAGCCATGGGGTGGTGGTGGTGGGATGAGTTGGGAGATTGGGATTGACCTGTATACATGTCTATGCATAAAATAGATAACTAATAATAACCTACTGTATAAAAAAATAAATAAAATTAAATTTCAAAATTTTTAAAAATAAAATGTAAAAATAAAACAGAATAAAAAGTTCTTCCATTCACACTGATGTATTTATAAGAATGAATTATTTCCATGCTTATATCCATAAATACATAAAAGAGGAATAAAATCTAACTTGAACCAAAAAAGAAAAAAAAAAGCTGAACCTAACAGTTATACAGAGGGAAACACAACCAAGGCACTTGCTCCAGTGGGAAATAATTCTGAAATTGGTCAGAGGTGGGGAATCATCCCCGATACAGCCAGCAGCACCGCCCGCCCACGCAAGGAGCGTCCTTATTGCAAAGCTGTGGGACCGTGCCGAGGACTCTGTGAGTAAACGTGAGCTGAGCCCCAGGCCAGCTGCTGCTGAACTGTTCCCACCCTTCCCAGGTGAAACACCTGAATATGTACAAGGGCTTGAAAGCCTAGAGGAAGGGCCGTGGAGCCACACCAGCGACAGCACGCAGGCCAACTTGGTGCCTGCAGGTCAGCCAGGATGGTCCTGGCCACGGGCGCTCTTCTGGAAGCTTTCCATTGCCCTGCCTGAGATACCCCTCCTGTCCCGGCCCCCACTCCTTTTTTTTCCTTCCTCACCTCAGCCCGGAGAGATATTCCAGTGGAAGTTATGGGTGACACATCCTCTTCTTTACAGGTGGCAGCCTGGCAACTCCTGCAGAAAGTCCAGCAGAGCCCCACTCACACCGGGCCGCCCACAAAGCCGTGGACCCTCACACACTCCCACCAGCACAGCCCCGAGACTGCTGACGGGGCAGAGGATATGGAGTCAGGCACAGCTGCAGGGGCTATTGCTGCCTGGAGTGCTGTTTATATTGACCTCAACCCAGGCACACCTGGGGAGGGCTTGCCGGCAGCGTCAGGCTGCCCATGTCAGCTAATTCTCAGCCCTCAGGGAATCACATGGCAGAAAATGGAACTCGCTAAGACAGAATATTCGCCAAGGAAAAAAAGGACACAATGCCATTTGCAGCACCGTAGATGAGTCTAGAGGTAATCACGTGACTTGGAGTAAGTCAGAAAGTGAAAGACACATATCATATCATATCACTTATAGGTGTTACGTATAAATTGACACCAGGGCAGATATTTCCACGGAGAAGGGCAATCACAGATTCATTAAACAAACTTATGGTTCACCAAAGGAAAGCTGTGAGCATTGAATTCATTACGATATAAGGGTTAACAGACATATACAAACACAGTAGACGTATATAATCACCAAAGACCTACGGAGTACCAAGAGAAGACTACTCAACATTCTGTCATAACGTACATGGGAAAAGGATCCCAGGAAGAACAGACATATGTATATGTGTAAAAGAACCACCTCTTGCACACCTACAACAAGCTAAACGTTGTACTCAAAATTGCTGTAATAAAAAATAAAAAATTAAATTAAAAACACGAACAAGAAGTAGTGAGACAAACTTGAGGGGCTTTCTCCTGGCACATTCCGTTCTACATTCCAATCTAGAACGTGACTTCCATTGAGGCTCTGCTGCCCTATTAACCAGATTTGGTAAGGGAGAACTGCTGCCACCTTGTGGCCGTTTCACACAACAGCAGCTTTAATCCCAGCGCTAATGGTCAGTGAATATTCCAAATCATTACATGGCTGTAAATGACAACTGCCCTGAAAACAAATCCTGGGGTCATATATCGACCAAAAAATTCAAAAGACGTCCATATTTCAAAACGACAGTTTCAAGAGGCATATTTCACGCACATTAGTGTTCTGCTTCTTTTGCTTGCTTTCTTTCTTTGTTAAAAAAACGGGAATGGAAAAAGGCAACCCTCAGAATGGGCGAAAACGTTCACAAACGAATCAATGGACAAAGGTTTAATCTGCAATATATATAAACAGCTCATGCAGCTTAATATTAATAAAACAAACAACCCAATACAAAAATGGGCAGAAGATCTAAATAGACGTTTCTTCAAAGAAGACACAGAGATGGCCAAGACGCACATGACAAGCTGCTCAACATCACTAATTATTAGAGAAATGCAAATCAAAACTACAATGAGGTAAGACTTCACACCTGTTAGAATCGGCATCATCAGATAATCTACAAACAACAAATTCTGTGGAGGGTGTGGACATAAGGAACCCTCTTCCGCTATTGGTGGGAATGTAAATTGATACAGTCACTATGGAGAACAGTATGGAGGGTCCTTTAAAAAACTAAAAAGAGAATTACCATAGGATCCAGCAATCCCACTTCTGGGCATTTACCCAGAGAAAACCATAAATCACAGAGACACATTCACCACAATGTTCATTGCAGCACTATTTACAATAGCCAGGTAATGGAAGCAACCTAAATGGCCACAGACAGACGAATGCATAAAGATGTGGTACATATATAAAATGGAATATTACTCAGCCATAAAAAGGAATGAAACTGGGTCATTTGTAGAGAAGTTGACGGATCTAGAGACTGTCATACAGACTGAAGTAAGTCAGAAAGAGAAAACAAATATTGTATATTAATGCCTATATATGGAACCTAGAAAAATGGTACAGATGAACTGGTTTGCAGGGCAGAAATAGAGACACAGAGGTAGAGAACAAACGTATGGACACAAAGTGGGGGAAGCCATGGGGTGGTGGTGGTGGGATGAGTTGGGAGATTGGGATTGACCTGTATACATGTCTATGCATAAAATAGATAACTAATAATAACCTACTGTATAAAAAAATAAATAAAATTAAATTTCAAAATTTTTAAAAATAAAATGTAAAAATAAAACAGAAAAAAGTTCTTCCATTCACACTGATGTATTTATAAGAATGAATTATTTCCATGCTTATATCCATAAATACATAAAAGAGGAATAAAATCTAACTTGAACCAAAAAAGAAAAAAAAAAAGCTGAACCTAACAGTTATACAGAGGGAAACACAACCAAGGCACTTGCTCCAGTGGTAAACAATTCTGAAATTGGTCAGAGGTGGGGAATCATCCCCCATACAGCCAGCAGCCCCGCCCGACCACGCAAGGAGCGTCCTTATTGCAAAGCTGTGGGACCGTGCCGAGGCCTCTGTGAGTAAACGTGAGCTGGGCCCCAGGCCAGCTGCTGCTGAACTGTTCCCACCCTTCCCAGGTGAAACACCTGAATATGTACAAGGGCTTGAAAGCCTAGAGGAAGGGCCGTGGAGCCACACCAGCGACAGCACGCAGGCCAACTTGGTGCCTGCAGGTCAGCCAGGATGGTCCTGGCCACGGGAGCTCTTCTGGAAGCTTTCCATCGCCCTGCCTGAGATACCCCTCCTGTCCCGGCCCCCACTCCTTTTTTTCCTTACTCACCTCAGCCCGGAGAGATATTCCAGTGGAAGTTATGGGTGACACATCCTCTTCTTTACAGGTGGCAGCCTGGCAACTCCTGCAGAAATTCCAGCAGAGCCCCACTCACACCGGGCCGCCCACAAAGCCGTGGACCCTCACACCCTCCCACCAGCACAGCCCCGAGACTGCTGACGGGGCAGAGAATATGGAGTCAGGCACAGCTGCAGGGGCTATTGCTGCCTGGAGTGCTGTTTATATTGACCTCAACCCAGGCACACCTGGGGAGGGCTTGCCGGCAGGGTCAGTCTGCCCAGGTCAGCTAATCCTCAGCCCTCAGGGAATCACATTGCAGAAAGTGGACCTCGCTAAGACAGAATATTCGCCAAGGAAAAAAAGGACACAATGCCATTTGCAGCACCGTAGATGAGTCTAGAGGTAATCACGTGACTTGGAGTAAGTCAGAAAGTGAAAGACACATATCATATCATATCACTTATAGGTGTTACGTATAAATTGATACCAGGGCAGATATTTCCACGGAGAAGGGCAATCACAGATTCATTAAACAAACTTATGGTTCACCAAAGGAAACGTGTGAGGATTGAATTCATTACGATATTGGGGTTAACAGACATATACAAACACAGTAGACGTATATAATCACCAAAGACCTACGGAGTACCAAGAGAAGACTACTCAACATTCTGTCATAACGTACATGGGAAAAGGATCCCAGGAAGGACAGACATATGTATATGTGTAAAAGAACCACCTCTTGCACACCTACAACAAGCTAAACGTTGTACTCAAACTTGCTGTAATAAAAAATAAAAAATTAAATTAAAAACACGAACAAGAAGTAGTGAGACAGGGCTTCCCTGGTGGCGCAGTTGTTGAGAGTTTGCCTACCGATGCAGGGGACACGGGTTCGTGCCCCGGTCCGGGAGGATCCCACATGCCGCGGAGCGGCGGGGCCCGTGAGCCATGGCCGTTGAGCCTGCGCGTCTGGAGCCTGTGCTCCGCAACGGGAGAGGCCACAAGAGCGCGAGGTCCACATACCGCAAAAAAAAAAAAAAAAAAATGATGTAGTGAGACAAACTTGAGGGGCTTTCTCCTGGCACATTCCGTTCTACATTCCAATCTAGAAGGCGACTTCCATTGAGGCTCTGCTGCCCTAGTAACCAGATTTGGTAAGGGAGAACTGCTGCCACCTTGTGGCCGTTTCACACAACAGCAGCTTTAATCCCAGCGCTAATGGTCAGTGGATATTCCAAATCATTACAGGCCTGTAAATGACACCTGCCCTGAAAACAAATCCTGGGGTCATATATCGACCAAAAAATTCAAAAGACGTCCATATTTCAAAACGACAGTTTCAAGAGGCATATTTCACGCACATTAGTGTTCTGCTTCTTTTGCTTGCTTGCTTTCTTTGTTAAAAAAACGGGAATGGAAAAAGGCAACCCTCAGAATGGGCGAAAACGTTCACAAACGAATCAATGGACAAAGGTTTAATCTCCAATATATATAAACAGCTCATGCAGCTTAATATTAATAAAACAAACAACCCAATAAAAAAATGGGCAGAAGATCTAAATAGACGTTTCTTCAAAGAAGACACAGAGATGGCCAAGACGCATATGACAAGCTGCTCAACATCACTAATTATTAGAGAAATGCAAATCAAAACTACAATGAGGTAAGACCTCACACCTGTTAGAATCGGCATCATCAGATAATCTACAAACAACAAATTCTGGGGAGGGTGTGGACAAAAGGAACCCTCTTCCGCTATTGGTGGGAATGTAAATTGATACAGTCACTATGGAGAACAGTATGGAGGATCCTTTAAAAAACTAAAAAGAGAATTACCATAGGATCCAGCAATCCCACTTCTGGGCATTTACCCAGAGAAAACCATAAATCACAGAGACACATTCACCACAATGTTCATTGCAGCACTATTTACAATAGCCAGGTAATGGAAACAAACTAAATGGCCCCAGACAGACGAATGGATAAAGATGTGGTACATATATAAAATGGAATATTACTCAGCCATAAAAAGGAATGAAACTGGGTCATTTGTAGAGAAGTTGACGGATCTAGAGACTGTCATACAGACTGAAGTAAGTCAGAAAGAGAAAAACAAATATTGTATATTAATGCCTATATGTGGAACCTAGAAAAATGGTACAGATGAACTGGTTTGCAGGGCAGAGATAGAGACACAGAGGTAGAGAACAAACGTATGGACACAAAGTGGGGGAAGCCATGGGGTGGTGGTGGTGGGATGAGTTGGGAGATTGGGATTGACCTGTATACATGTCTATGCATAAAATAGATAACTAATAATAACCTACTGTATAAAAAAATAAATAAAATTAAATTTCAAAATTTTTAAAAATAAAATGTAAAAATAAAGCAGAAAAAAAGTTCTTCCATTCACACTGATGTATTTATAAGAATGAATTATTTCCATGCTTATATCCATAAATACATAAAAGAGGAATAAAATCTAACTTGAACCAAAAAAGAAAAAAAAAAGCTGAACCTAACAGTTATACAGAGGGAAACACAACCAAGGCACTTGCTCCAGTGGTAAACAATTCTGAAATTGGTCAGAGGTGGGGAATCATCCCCCATACAGCCAGCAGCCTCGCCCGCCCACGCAAGGAGCGTCCTTATTGCAAAGCTGTGGGACCGTGCTGAGGCTTCTGTGAGTAAACATGAGCTGAGCCCCAGGCCAGCTGCTGCTGAACTGTTCCCACCCTTCCCAGGTGAAACACCTGAATATGTACAAGGGCTTGAAAGCCTAGAGAAAGGGCTGTGGAGCCACACCAGCGACAGCACGCAGGCCAACTTGGTGCCTGCAGGTCAGCCAGGATGGTCCTGGCCACGGGCGCTCTTCTGGAAGCTTTCCATTGCCCTGCCTGAGATACCCCTCCTGTCCCGGCCCCCACTCCTTTTTTTCCTTACTCACCTCAGCCCGGAGAGATATTCCAGTGGAAGTTATGGGTGACACATCCTCTTCTTTACAGGTGGCAGCCTGGCAACTCCTGCAGAAAGTCCAGCAGAGCCCCACTCACACCGGGCCATCCACAAAGCCCTGGACCCTCACACCCTCACACCAGCACAGCCCCGAGACTGCTGACGGGGCAGAGAATATGGAGTCAGGCACAGCTGCAGGGGCTATTGCTGCCTGGAGTGCTGTTTATATTGACCTCAACCCAGGCACACCTGGGGAGGGCTTGCCGGCAGGGTCAGGCTGCCCAGGTCAGCTAATCCTCAGCCCTCAGGGAATCACATTGCAGAAAATGGACCTCGCTAAGACAGAATATTCGCCAAGGGTAAAAAGGACACAATGCCATTTGCAGCACCGTAGATGAGTCTAGAGGTAATCACGTGACTTGGAGTAAGTCAGAAAGTGAAAGACACATATCATATCATATCACATATAGGTGTTACGTATAAATTGATACCAGGGCAGATATTTCCACGGAGAAGGGCAATCACAGATTCATTAAACAAACTTATGGTTCACCAAAGGAAAGGTGTGAGGATTGAATTCATTACGATATTGGGGTTAACAGACATATACAAACACAGTAGACGTATATAATCACCAAAGACCTACGGAGTACCAAGAGAAGACTACTCAACATTCTGTCATAACGAACATGGGAAAAGGATCCCAGGAAGAACAGACATATGTATATGTGTAAAAGAACAACCTCTGGCACACCTACAACAAGCTAAACGTTGTACCCAAACTTGCTGTAATAAAAAATAAAAAATTAAATTAAAAACACGAACAAGAATTAGTGAGAAAACCTTGAGGGGCTTTCTCCTGGCACATTCCGTTCTACATTCCAATCTAGAACGCGACTTCCATTGAGGCTCTGCTGCCCTAGTAACCAGATTTGGTAAGGGAGAACTGCTGCCACCTTGTGGCCGTTTCACACAACAGCAGCTTTAATCCCAGCGCTAATGGTCAGTGGATATTCCAAATCATTACAGGCCTGTAAATGACACCTGCCCTGAAAACAAATCCTGGGGTCATATATCGACCAAAAAATTCAAAAGACGTCCATATTTCAAAACGACACTTTCAAGAGGCATATTTCACGCACATTAGTGTTCTGCTTCTTTTGCTTTTTTTCTTTCTTTGTTAAAAAAACGGGAATGGAAAAAGGCAACCCTCAGAATGGGCGAAAACGTTCACAAACGAATCAATGGACAAAGGTTTAATCTCCAATATATATAAACAGCTCATGCAGCTTAATATTAATAAAACAAACAACCCAATAAAAAAATGGGCAGAAGATCTAAATAGACGTTTCTTCAAAGAAGACACAGAGATGGCCAAGACGCACATGACAAGCTGCTCAACATCACTAATTATTAGAGAAATGCAAATCAAAACTACAATGAGGTAAGACCTCACACCTGTTAGAATCGGCATCATCAGATAATCTACAAACAACAAATTCTGGGGAGAGTGTGGACAAAAGGAACCCTCTTCCGCTATTGGTGGGAATGTAAATTGATACAGTCACTATGGAGAACAGTATGGAGGTTCCTTTAAAAAACTAAAAAGAGAATTACCATAGGATACAGCAATGCCACTTCTGGGCACTTACCCAGAGAAAACCATAAATCACAGAGACACATTCACCATAATGTTCATTGCAGCACTATTTACAATAGCCAGGTAATGGAAGCAACCTAAATGCCCACAGACAGACGAATGGATAAAGATGTGGTATATATATAAAATGGAATATTACTCAGCCATAAAAAGGAATGGAACTTGGTCATTTGTAGAGAAGTTGACGGATCTCGAGACTGTCATACAGACTGAAGTAAGTCAGAAAGAGAAAAACAAATATTGTATATTAATGCCTATATGTGGAACCTAGAAAAATGGTACAGATGAACTGGTTTGCAGGGCAGAGATAGAGACACAGAGGTAGAGAACAAACGTATGGACACAAAGTGGGGGAAGCCATGGGGTGGTGGTGGTGGGATGAGTTGGGACATTGGGATTGACCTGTATACATGTCTATGCATAAAATAGATAACTAATAATAACCTACTGTATAAAAAATAAATAAAATTAAATTTCAAAATTTTAAAAAATAAAATGTAAAAATAAAACAGAAAAAAGTTCTTCCATTCACACTGATGTATTTATAAGAATGAATTATTTCCATGCTTATATCCATAAATACATAAAAGAGGAATAAAATCTAACTTGAACCAAAAAAGAAAAAAAAAGCTGAACCTAACAGTTATACAGAGGGAAACACAACCAATGCACTTGCTCCAGTGGTAAACAATTCTGAAATTGGTCAGAGGTGGGGAATCATCCCCCATACAGCCAGCAGCCCCGCCCGCCCACGCAAGGAGCGTCCTTATTGCAAAGGTGTGGGACCGTGCCGAGGCCTCTGTGAGTAAACGTGAGCTGAGTCCCAGGCCAGCTGCTGCTGAACTGTTCCCACCCTTCCCAGGTGAAACACCTGAATATGTACAAGGGCTTGAAAGCCTAGAGGAAGGGCCGTGGAGCCACACCAGCGACAGCACGCAGGCCAACTTGGTGCCTGCAGGTCAGCCAGGATGGTCCTGGCCATGGGCGCTCTTCTGGAAGCTTTCCATTGCCCTGCCTGAGATACCCCTCCAGTCCCGGCCCCCACTCCTTTTTTTCCTTCCTCACCTCAGCCCGGAGAGATATTCCAGTGGAAGTTATGGGTGACACATCCTCTTCTTTACAGGTGGCAGCCTGGCAACACCTGCAAAAAGTCCAGCAGAGCCCCACTCACACCGGGCCACCCACAAAGCCTTGGACCCTCACACCCTCCCACCAGCACAGCCCCGAGACTGCTGATGGGGCAGAGAATATGGAGTCAGGCACAGCTGCAGGGGCTATAGCTGCCTGGAGTGCTGTTTATATTTACCTCAACCCAGGCACACCTGGGGAGGGCTTGCCGGCAGGGTCAGGCTGCCCAGGTCAGCTAATCCTCAGCCCTCAGGGAATCACATTGCAGAAAATGGACCTCGCTAAGACAGAATATTCGCCAAGGAAAAAAAGGACACAATGCCATTTGCAGCACCGTAGATGAGTCTAGAGGTAATCACGTGACTTGGAGTAAGTCAGAAAGTGAAAGACACATATCATATCATATCACTTATAGGTGTTACCTATAAATTGATACCAGGGCAGATATTTCCACGGAGAAGGGCAATCACAGATTCATTAAACAAACTTATGGTTCACCAAAGGAAAGGTGTGAGGATTGAATTCATTACGATATTGGGGTTAACAGACATATACAAACACAGTAGACATATATAATCACCAAAGACCTACGGAGTACCAAGAGAAGACTACTCAACATTCTGTCATAACGTACATGGGAAAAGGATCCCAGGAAGAACAGACATATGTATATGTGTAAAAGAACCACCTCTTGCACACCTACAACAAGCTAAACGTTGTACTCAAACTTGCTGTAATAAAAAATAAATATTAAATTAAAAACACGAACAAGAAGTAGTGAGACAAACTTGAGGGGCTTTCTCCTGGCACATTCCGTTCTACATTCCAATCTAGAAGGCGACTTCCATTGAGGCTCTGCTGCCCTAGTAACCAGATTTGGTAAGGGAGAACTGCTGCCACCTTGTGGCCGTTTCACACAACAGCAGCTTTAATCCCAGCGCTAATGGTCAGTGGATATTCCAAATCATTACAGGCCTGTAAATGACACCTGCCCTGAAAACAAATCCTGGGGTCATATATGGACCAAAAAATTCAAAAGACGTCCATATTTCAAAACGACAGTTTCAAGAGGCATATTTCACGCACATTAGTGTTCTGCTTTTGATTTCTTTCTTTCTTTGTTAAAAAAACGGGAATGGAAAAAGGCAACCCTCAGAATGGGCGAAAACTTTCACAAATGAATCAATGGACCAAGGTTTAATCTCCAATATATATAAACAGCTCATGCAGCTTAATATTAATAAAACAAACAACCCAATAAAAAAATGGGCAGAAGATCTAAATAGACGTTTCTTCAAAGAAGACACAGAGATGGCCAAGACGCAGATGAAAAGCTGCTCAACATCACTAATTATTAGAGAAATGCAAATCAAAACTACAATGAGGTAAGACCTCACACCTGTTAGAATCGGCATCATCAGATAATCTACAAACAACAAATTCTGGGGAGGGTGTGGACAAAAGGAACCCTCTTCCGCTATTGGTGGGAATGTAAATTGATACAGTCACTATGGAGAACAGTATGGAGGTTCCTTTAAAAAACTAAAAAGAGAATTACCATAGGATCCAGCAATCCCACTTCTGGGCATATACCCAGAGAAAACCATAAATCACAAAGACACATTCACCACAATGTTCATTGCAGCACTATTTACAATAGCCAGGTAATGGAAGCAACCTAAATGCCCACAGACAGACGAATGGATAAAGATGTGGTACATATATAAAATGGAATATTACTCAGCCATAAAAAGGAATGAAACTGGGTCATTTGTAGAGAAGTTGATGGATCTAGAGACTGTCATACAGAGTGAAGTAAGTCCGAAAGAGAAAAACAAATATTGTATATTAATGCCTATAAGTGGAACCTAGAAAAATGCTACAGATGAACTGGTTTGCAGGGCAGAAATACAGACACAGAGCTAGAGAACAAACGTATCGACACAAAGTGGGGGAAGCCATGGGGTGGTGGTGGTGGGATGAGTTGGGAGATTGGGATTGACCTGTATACATGTCTATGCATAAAATAGATAACTAATAATAACCTAGTGTATAAAAAAATAAATAAAATTAAATTTCAAAATTTTTAAAAATAAAATGTAAAAATAAAACAGAAAAAAAGTTCTTCCATTCACACTGATGTATTTATAAGAATGAATTATTTCCATGCTTATATCTATAAATACATAAAAGAGGAATAAAATGTAACTTGAACCAAAAAAGAAAAAAGAAAACTGAACCTAACAGTTATACAGAGGAAAACACTACCAAGGCACTTGCTCCAGTGGTAAACAATTCTGAAATTGGTCAGAGGTGGGGAATCATCTCCCATAGAGCCAGCAGCCCCGCCCGCCCACGCAAGGAGCGTCCTTATTGCAAAGCTGGGGGACCGTGCCGAGGCCTCTGTGAGTAAACGTGAGCTGAGCCCCAGGCCAGCTGCTGCTGAACTGTTCCCACCCTTCCCAGGTGAAACACCTGAATATGTACAAGGGCTTGAAAGCCTAGAGGAAGGGCCGTGGAGCCACACCAGCGACAGCACGCAGGCCACCTTGGTGCCTGCAGGTCAGCCAGGATGGTCCTGACCACGGGCGCTCTTCTGGAAGCTTTCCATTGCCCTGCCTGAGATACCCCTCCTGTCCCGGCCCCCACTCCTTTTTTTCCTTCCTCACCTCAGCCCGGAGAGATATTCCAGTGGAAGTTATGGGTGACACATCCTCTTCTTTACAGCTGGCAGCCTGGCAACTCCTGCAGAAAGTCCAGCAGAGCCCCACTCACACCGGGCCACCCACAAAGCCGTGGACCCTCACACCCTCCCACCAGCACAGCCCCGAGACTGCTGATGGGGCAGAGAATATGGAGTCAGGCACAGCTGCAGGGGCTATTGCTGCCTGGAGTGCTGTTTATATTGACCTCAACCCAGGCACACCTGGGGAGGGCTTGCCGGCAGGGTCAGGCTGCCCAGGTCAGCTAATCCTCAGCCCTCAGGGAATCACATTGCAGAAAATGGACCTCGCTAAGACAGAATATTCGCCAAGGAAAAGAAGCACACAATGCCATTTGCAGCACCGCAGATGAGTCTAGAGGTAATCACGTGACTTGGAGTAAGTTAGAAAGTGAAAGACACATATCATATCATATCACTTATAGGTGTTACCTATAAATTGATACCAGGGCAGATATTTCCACGGAGAAGGGCAATCACAGATTCATTAAACAAACTTATGGTTCACCAAAGGAAAGGTGTGAGGATTGAATTCATTACGATATTGGGTTTAACAGACATATACAAACACAGTAGACGTATATAATCACCAAAGACCTACGGAGTACCAAGAGAAGACTACTCAACATTCTGTCATAACGAACATGGGAAAAGGATCCCAGGAAGAACAGACATATGTATATGTGTAAAAGAACCACCTCTTGCACACCTACAACAAGCTAAACGTTGTACTCAAACTTGCTGTAATAAAAAATAAAAAATTAAATTAAAAACACGAACAAGAATTAGTGAGAAAAACTTGAGGGGCTTTCTCCTGGTACATTCCGTTCTACATTCCAATCTAGAACGCGACTTCCATTGAGGCTCTGCTGCCCTAGTAACCAGATTTGGTAAGGGAGAACTGCTGCCACCTTGTGGCCGTTTCACACAACAGCAGCTTTAATCCCAGCGCTAATGGTCAGTGGATATTCCAAATCATTACAGGCCTGTAAATGACACCGGCCCTGAAAACAAATCCTGGGGTCATATATCGACCAAAAAATTCAAAAGACGTCCATATTTCAAAACGACAGTTTCAAGAGGCATATTTCACGCACATTAGTGTTCTGATTCTTTTGCTTTCTTTCTTTCTTTGTTAAAAAAACGGGGATGGAAAAAGGCAACCCTCAGAATGGGCGAAAACTTTCACAAACGAATCAATGTACCAAGGTTTAATCTCCAATATATATAAACAGCTCATGCAGCTTAATATTAATAAAACAAACAACCCAATACAAAAATGGGCAGAAGATCTAAATAGACGTTTCTTCAAAGAAGACACAGAGATGGCCAAGACGCAGATGAAAAGCTGCTCAACATCACTAATTATTAGAGAAATGCAAATCAAAACTACAATGAGGTAAGACCTCACACCTGTTAGAATCGGCATGATCAGATAATCTACAAACAACAAATTCTGGGGAGGGTGTGGACAAAAGGAACCCTCTTCCGCTATTGGTGGGAATGTAAATTGATACAGTCACTATGGAGAACAGTATGGAGGTTCCTTTAAAAAACTAAAAAGAGAATTACCATAGGATCCAGCAATCCCACTTCTGGGCATATACCCAGAGAAAACCATAAATCACAAAGACACATTCACCACAATGTTCACTGCAGCACTATTTACAATAGCCAGGTAATGGAAGCAACCTAAATGCCCACAGACAGACGAATGGATAAAGATGTGGTACATATATAAAATGGAATATTACTCCGCCATAAAAAGGAATGAAACTGGGTCATTTGTAGAGAAGTTGATGGATCTAGAGACTGTCATACAGAGTGAAGTAAGTCAGAAAGAGAAAAACAAATATTGTATATTAATGCCTATATGTGGAACCTAGAAAAATGCTACAGATGAACTGGTTTGCAGGGCAGAAATAGAGACACAGAGGTAGAGAACAAACGTATGGACACAAAGTGGGGGAAGCCATGGGGTGGTGGTGGTGGGATGAGTTGGGAGATTGGGATTGACCTGTATACATGTCTATGCATAAAATAGATAACTAATAATAACCTACTGTATAAAAAAATAAATAAAATTAAATTTCAAAATTTTTAAAAATAAAATGTAAAAATAAAACTGAAAAAAAGTTCTTCCATTCACACTGATGTATTTATAAGAATGAATTATTTCCATGCTTATATCCATAAATACATAAAAGAGGAATAAAATCTAACTTGAACCAAAAAAGAAAAAAAAAGCTGAACCTAACAGTTATACAGAGGGAAACACAACCAAGGCACTTGCTCCAGTGGTAAACAATTCTGAAATTGGTCAGAGGTGGGGAATCATCCCCCATACAGCCAGCAGCCCCGCCCGCCCACACAAGGAGCGTCCTTTTTGCAAAGCTGTGGGACCGTGCCGAGGACTCTGTGAGTAAACGTGAGCTGAGCCCCAGGCCAGCTGCTGCTGAACTGTTCCCACCCTTCCCAGGTGAAACACCTGAATATGTACAAGGGCTTGAAAGCCTAGAGGAAGGGCCGTGGAGCCACACCAGCGACAGCACGCAGGCCAACTTGGTGCCTGCAGGTCAGCCAGGATGGTCCTGGCCACGGGCGCTCTTCTGGAAGCTTTCCATTGCCCTGCCTGAGATACCCCTCCTGTCCCGGCCCCCACTCCTTTTTTTTCCTTCCTCACCTCAGCCCGGAGAGATATTCCAGTGGAAGTTATGGGTGACACATCCTCTTCTTTACAGGTGGGAGCCTGGCAACTCCTGCAGAAAGTCCAGCAGAGCCCCACTCACACCGGGCCGCCCACAAAGCGGTGGACCCTCACACCCTCCCACCAGCACAGCCCCGAGACTGCTGACGGGGCAGAGGATATGGAGTCAGGCACAGCTGCAGGGGCTATTGCTGTCTGGAGTGCTGTTTATATTGACCTCAACCCAGGCACACCTGTGGAGGGCTTGCCGGCAGGGTCAGGCTGCCCAGGTCAGCTAATCCTCAGCCCGCAGGGAATCACATTGCAGAAAATGGACCTCGCTAAGACAGAATATTCGCCAAGGAAAAAAAGGACACAATGCCATTTGCAGCACCGTAGATGAGTCTAGAGGTAATCACGTGACTTGGAGTAAGTCAGAAAGTGAAAGACACATATCATATCATATCACTTATAGGTGTTACGTATAAATTGATACCAGGGCAGATATTTCCACGGAGAAGGGCAATCACAGATTCATTAAACAAACTTATGGTTCACCAAAGGAAAGGTGTGAGCATTGAATTCATTACGATATTGGGGTTAACAGACATATACAAACACAGTAGACGTATATAATCACCAAAGACCTACGGAGTACCAAGAGAAGACTACTCAACATTCTGTCATAACGTACATGGGAAAAGGATCCCAGGAAGAACAGACATATGTATATGTGTAAAAGAACCACCTCTTGCACACCTACAACAAGCTAAACGTTGTACTCAAACTTGCTGTAATAAAAAATAAAAAATTAAATTAAAAACACGAACAAGAAGTAGTGAGACAAACTTGAGGGGCTTTCTCCTGGCACATTCCGTTCTACATTCCAATCTAGAAGGCGACTTCCATTGAGGCTCTGCTGCCCTAGTAACCAGATTTGGTAAGGGAGAACTGCTGCCACCTTGTGGCCGTTTCACACAACAGCAGCTTTAATCCCAGCGCTAATGGTCAGTGGATATTCCAAATCATTACAGGCCTGTAAATGACACCTGCCCTGAAAACAAATCCTGGGGTCATATATCGACCAAAAAATTCAAAAGACGTCCATATTTCAAAACGACAGTTTCAAGAGGCATATTTCACGCACATTAGTGTTCTGCTTCTTTTGCTTGCTTGCTTTCTTTGTTAAAAAAACGGGAATGGAAAAAGGCAACCCTCAGAATGGGCGAAAACGTTCACAAACGAATCAATGGACAAAGGTTTAATCTCCAATATATATAAACAGCTCATGCAGCTTAATATTAATAAAACAAACAACCCAATACAAAAATGGGCAGAAGATCTAAATAGACGTTTCTTCAAAGAAGACACAGAGATGGCCAAGACGCACATGACAAGCTGCTCAACATCACTAATTATTAGAGAAATGCAAATCAAAACTACAATGAGGTAAGACCTCACACCTGTTAGAATCGGCATCATCAGATAATCTACAAACAACAAATTCTGGGGAGGGTGTGGACAAAAGGAACCCTCTTCCGCTACTGGTGGGAATGTAAATTGATACAGTCACTATGGAGAACAGTATGGAGGATCCTTTAAAAAACTAAAAAGAGAATTACCATAGGATCCAGCCATCCCACTTCTGGGCATTTACCCAGAGAAAACCATAAATCACAGAGACACATTCACCACAATGTTCATTGCAGCACTATTTACAATAGCCAGGTAATGGAAACAAACTAAATGGCCCCAGACAGACGAATGGATAAAGATGTGGTACATATATAAAATGGAATATTACTCAGCCATAAAAAGGAATGAAACTGGGTCATTTGTAGAGAAGTTGACGGATCTAGAGACTGTCATACAGACTGAAGTAAGTCAGAAAGAGAAAAACAAATATTGTATATTAATGCCTATATGTGGAACCTAGAAAAATGGTACAGATGAACTGGTTTGCAGGGCAGAGATAGAGACACAGAGGTAGAGAACAAACGTATGGACACAAAGTGGGGGAAGCCATGGGGTGGTGGTGGTGGGATGAGTTGGGAGATTGGGATTGACCTGTATACATGTCTATGCATAAAATAGATAACTAATAATAACCTACTGTATAAAAAAATAAATAAAATTAAATTTCAAAATTTTTAAAAATAAAATGTAAAAATAAAACAGAAAAAAAGTTCTTCCATTCACACTGATGTATTTATAAGAATGAATTATTTCCATGCTTATATCCATAAATACATAAAAGAGGAATAAAATCTAACTTGAACCAAAAAAGAAAAAAAAAAGCTGAACCTAACAGTTATACAGAGGGAAACACAACCAAGGCACTTGCTCCAGTGGTAAACAATTCTGAAATTGGTCAGAGGTGGGGAATCATCCCCCATACAGCCAGCAGCCTCGCCCGCCCACGCAAGGAGCGTCCTTATTGCAAAGCTGTTGGACCGTGCCGAGGCTTCTGTGAGTAAACATGAGCTTAGCCCCAGGCCAGCTGCTGCTGAACTGTTCCCACCCTTCCCAGGTGAAACACCTGAATATGTACAAGGGCTTGAAAGCCTAGAGGAAGGGCCATGGAGCCACACCAGCGACAGCACGCAGGCCAACTTGGTGCCTGCAGGTCAGCCAGGATGGTCCTGGCCACGGGCGCTCTTATGGAAGCTTTCCATTGCCCTGCCTGAGATACCCCTCCTGTCCCGGCCCTCACTCCTTTTTTTCCTTACTCACCTCAGCCCGGAGAGATATTCCAGTGGAAGTTATGGGTGACACATCCTCTTCTTTACAGGTGGCAGCCTGGCAACTCCTGCAGAAAGTCCAGCAGAGCCCCACTCACACCGGGCCATCCACAAAGCCCTGGACCCTCACACCCTCACACCAGCACAGCCCCGAGACTGCTGACGGGGCAGAGAATATGGAGTCAGGCACAGCTGCAGGGGCTATTGCTGCCTGGAGTGCTGTTTATATTGACCTCAACCCAGGCACACCTGGGGAGGGCTTGCCGGCAGGGTCAGGCTGCCCAGGTCAGCTAATCCTCAGCCCTCAGGGAATCACATTGCAGAAAATGGACCTCGCTAAGACAGAATATTCGCCAAGGGAAAAAAGGACACAATGCCATTTGCAGCACCGTAGATGAGTCTAGAGGTAATCACGTGACTTGGAGTAAGTCAGAAAGTGAAAGACACATATCATATCATATCACATATAGGTGTTACGTATAAATTGATACCAGGGCAGATATTTCCACGGAGAAGGGCAATCACAGATTCATTAAACAAACTTATGGTTCACCAAAGGAAAGGTGTGAGGATTGAATTCATTACGATATTGGGGTTAACAGACATATACAAACACAGTAGACGTCTATAATCACCAAAGACCTACGGAGTACCAAGAGAAGACTACTCAACATTCTGTCATAACGAACATGGGAAAAGGATCCCAGGAAGAACAGACATATGTATATGTGTAAAAGAACAACCTCTGGCACACCTACAACAAGCTAAACGTTGTACCCAAACTTGCTGTAATAAAAAATAAAAAATTAAATTAAAAACACGAACAAGAATTAGTGAGAAAAACTTGAGGGGCTTTCTCCTGGCACATTCCGTTCTACATTCCAATCTAGAACGCGACTTCCATTGAGGCTCTGCTGCCCTAGTAACCAGATTTGGTAAGGGAGAACTGCTGCCACCTTGTGGCCGTTTCACACAACAGCAGCTTTAATCCCAGCGCTAATGGTCAGTGGATATTCCAAATCATTACAGGCCTGTAAATGACACCTGCCCTGAAAACAAATCCTGGGGTCATATATCGACCAAAAAATTCAAAAGACGTCCATATTTCAAAACGACACTTTCAAGAGGCATATTTCACGCACATTAGTGTTCTACTTCTTTTGCTTTCTTTCTTTCTTTGTTAAAAAAACGGGAATGGAAAAAGGCAACCCTCAGAATGGGCGAAAACGTTCACAAACGAATCAATGGACAAAGGTTTAATCTCCAATATATATAAACAGCTCATGCAGCTTAATATTAATAAAACAAACAACCCAATACAAAAATGGGCAGAAGATCTAAATAGACGTTTCTTCAAAGAAGACACAGAGATGGCCAAGACGCACATGACAAGCTGCTCAACATCACTAATTATTAGAGAAATGCAAATCAAAACTACAATGAGGTAAGACCTCACACCTGTTAGAATCGGCATCATCAGATAATCTACAAACAACAAATTCTGGGGAGAGTGTGGACAAAAGGAACCCTCTTCCGCTATTGGTGGGAATGTAAATTGATACAGTCACTATGGAGAACAGTATGGAGGTTCCTTTAAAAAACTAAAAAGAGAATTACCATAGGATACAGCAATGCCACTTCTGGGCACTTACCCAGAGAAAACCATAAATCACAGAGACACATTCACCACAATGTTCATTGCAGCACTATTTACAATAGCCAGGTAATGGAAGCAACCTAAATGCCCACAGACAGACGAATGGATAAAGATGTGGTATATATATAAAATGGAATATTACTCAGCCATAAAAAGGAATGAAACTGGGTCATTTGTAGAGAAGTTGACGGATCTCGAGACTGTCATACAGACTGAAGTAAGTCAGAAAGAGAAAAACAAATATTGTATATTAATGCCTATATGTGGAACCTAGAAAAATGGTACAGATGAACTGGTTTGCAGGGCAGAGATAGAGACACAGAGGTAGAGAACAAACGTATGGACACAAAGTGGGGGAAGCCATGGGGTGGTGGTGGTGGGATGAGTTGGGAGATTGGGATTGACCTGTATACATGTCTATGCATAAAATAGATAACTAATAATAACCTACTGTATAAAAAAATAAATAAAATTAAATTTCAAAATTTTTAAAAATAAAATGTAAAAATAAAACTGAAAAAAAGTTCTTCCATTCACACTGATGTATTTATAAGAATGAATTATTTCCATGCTTATATCCATAAATACATAAAAGAGGAATAAAATCTAACTTGAACCAAAAAAGAAAAAAAAAGCTGAACCTAACAGTTATACAGAGGGAAACACAACCAAGGCACTTGCTCCAGTGGTAAACAATTCTGAAATTGGTCAGAGGTGGGGAATCATCCCCCATACAGCCAGCAGCCCCGCCCGCCCACGCAAGGAGCGTCCTTATTGCAAAGGTGTGGGACCGTGCCGAGGCCTCTGTGAGTAAACGTGAGCTGAGCCCCAGGCCAGCTGCTGCTGAACTGTTCCCACCCTTCCCAGGTGAAACACCTGAATATGTACAAGGGCTTGAAAGCCTAGAGGAAGGGCCGTGGAGCCACACCAGCGACAGCACGCAGGCCAACTTGGTGCCTGCAGGTCAGCCAGGATGGTCCTGGCCATGGGCGCTCTTCTGGAAGCTTTCCATTGCCCTGCCTGAGATACCCCTCCAGTCCCGGCCCCCACTCCTTTTTTTCCTTCCTCACCTCAGCCCGGAGAGATATTCCAGTGGAAGTTATGGGTGACACATCCTCTTCTTTACAGGTGGGAGCCTGGCAACTCCTGCAGAAAGTCCAGCAGAGCCCCACTCACACCGGGCCGCCCACAAAGCGGTGGACCCTCACACCCTCCGACCAGCACAGCCCCGAGACTGCTGACGGGGCAGAGGATATGGAGTCAGGCACAGCTGCAGGGGCTATTGCTGTCTGGAGTGCTGTTTATATTGACCTCAACCCAGGCACACCTGTGGAGGGCTTGCCGGCAGGGTCAGGCTGCCCAGGTCAGCTAATCCTCAGCCCGCAGGGAATCACATTGCAGAAAATGGACCTCGCTAAGACAGAATATTCGCCAAGGAAAAAAAGGACACAATGCCATTTGCAGCACCGTAGATGAGTCTAGAGGTAATCACGTGACTTGGAGTAAGTCAGAAAGTGAAAGACACATATCATATCATATCACTTATAGGTGTTACGTATAAATTGATACCAGGGCAGATATTTCCACGGAGAAGGGCAATCACAGATTCATTAAACAAACTTATGGTTCACCAAAGGAAAGGTGTGAGCATTGAATTCATTACGATAATGGGGTTAACAGACATATACAAACACAGTAGACGTATATAATCACCAAAGACCTACGGAGTACCAAGAGAAGACTACTCAACATTCTGTCATAACGTACATGGGAAAAGGATCCCAGGAAGAACAGACATATGTATATGTGTAAAAGAACCACCTCTTGCACACCTACAACAAGCTAAACGTTGTACTCAAACTTGCTGTAATAAAAAATAAAAAATTAAATTAAAAACACGAACAAGAAGTAGTGAGACAAACTTGAGGGGCTTTCTCCTGGCACATTCCGTTCTACATTCCAATCTAGAACGCGACTTCCATTGAGGCTCTGCTGCCCTAGTAACCAGATTTGGTAAGGGAGAACTGCTGCCACCTTGTGGCCGTTTCACACAACAGCAGCTTTAATCCCAGCGCTAATGGTCAGTGGATATTCCAAATCATTACAGGCCTGTAAATGACACCTGCCCTGAAAACAAATCCTGGGGTCATATATCGACCAAAAAATTCAAAAGACGTCCATATTTCAAAACGACAGTTTCAAGAGGCATATTTCACGCACATTAGTGTTCTGCTTCTTTTGCTTGCTTGCTTTCTTTGTTAAAAAAACGGGAATGGAAAAAGGCAACCCTCAGAATGGGCGAAAACGTTCACAAACGAATCAATGGACAAAGGTTTAATCTCCAATATATATAAACAGCTCATGCAGCTTAATATTAATAAAACAAACAACCCAATACAAAAATGGGCAGAAGATCTAAATAGACGTTTCTTCAAAGAAGACACAGAGATGGCCAAGACGCACATGACAAGCTGCTCAACATCACTAATTATTAGAGAAATGCAAATCAAAACTACAATGAGGTAAGACCTCACACCTGTTAGAATCGGCATCATCAGATAATCTACAAACACCAAATTCTGGGGAGAGTGTGGACAAAAGGAACCCTCTTCCGCTATTGGTGGGAATGTAAATTGATACAGTCACTATGGAGAAAAGTATGGAGGTTCCTTTAAAAAACTAAAAAGAGAATTACCATAGGATACAGCAATGCCACTTCTCGGCATTTACCCAGAGAAAACCATAAATCACAGAGACACATTCACCACAATGTTCATTGCAGCACTATTTACAATAGCCAGGTAATGGAAGCAACCTAAATGCCCACAGACAGACGAATGGATAAAGATGTGGTACATATATAAAATGGAATATTACTCAGCCATAAAAAGGAATGAAACTGGGTCATTTGTAGAGAAGTTGACGGATCTAGAGACTGTCATACAGACTGAAGTAAGTCAGAAAGAGAAAAACAAATATTGTATATTAATGCCTATATGTGGAACCTAGAAAAATGGTACAGATGAACTGGTTTGCAGGGCAGAGATAGAGACACAGAGGTAGAGAACAAACGTATGGACACAAAGTTGGGGAAGCCATGGGGTGGTGGTGGTGGGATGAGTTGGGAGATTGGGATTGACCTGTATACATGTCTATGCATAAAATAGATAACTAATAATAACCTACTGTATAAAAAAATAAATAAAATTAAATTTCAAAATTTTTAAAAATAAAATGTAAAAATAAAACAGAAAAAAAGTTCTTCCATTCACACTGATGTATTTATAAGAATGAATTATTTCCATGCTTATATCCATAAATACATAAAAGGGGAATAAAATCTAACTTGAACCAAAAAAGAAAAAAGAAAGCTGAACCTAAGAGTTATACAGAGGGAAACACAACCAAGGCACTTGCTCCAGTGGTAAACAATTCTGAAATTGGTCAGAGGTGGTGAATCATCACCCATACAGCCAGCAGCCCCGCCCGCCCACGCAAGGAGCGTCCTTATTGCAAAGCTGAGGGACCGTGCCGAGGCCTCTGTGAGTAAACGTGAGCTGAGCCCCAGGCCAGCTGCTGCTGAACTGTTCCCACCCTTCCCAGGTGAAACACCTGAATATGTACAAGGGCTTGAAAGCCTAGAGGAAGGGCCGTGGAGCCACACCAGCGACAGCACGCAGGCCAACTTGGTGCCTACAGGTCAGCCAGGATGGTCCTGGACACGGGCGCTCTTCTGGAAGCTTTCCATTGCCCTGCCTGAGATACCCCTCCTGTCCCGGCCCCCACTCCTTTTTTTCCTTCCTCACCTCAGCCCGAAGAGATATTCCAGTGGAAGTTATGGGTGACACATCCTCTTCTTTACAGGTGGCAGCCTGGCAACTCCTGCAGAAAGTCCAGCAGAGCCCCACTCACACCGGGACGCCCACAAAGCCGTGGACCCTCACACCCTCCCAGCAGCACAGCCCCGAGACTGCTGACGGGGCAGAGAATATGGAGTCAGGCACAGCTTCAGGGGCTATTGCGGCCTGGAGTGCAGTTTATATTGACCTCAACCCAGGCACACCTGTGGAGGGCTTGCCGGCAGGTCAGGCTGCACAGGTCAGCTAATCCTCAGCCCTCAGGGAATCACATTGCAGAAAATGGACCTCGCTAAGACAGAATATTCGCCAAGGGAAAAAAGGACACAATGCCATTTGCAGCACCGTAGATGAGTCTAGAGGTAATCACGTGACTTGGAGTAAGTCAGAAAGTGAAAGACACATATCATATCATATCACATATAGGTGTTACGTATAAATTGATACCAGGGCAGATATTTCCACGGAGAAGGGCAATCACAGATTCATTAAACAAACTTATGGTTCACCAAAGGAAAGGTGTGAGCATTGAATTCATTACGATATTGGGGTTAACAGACATATACAAACACAGTAGACGTATATAATCACCAAAGACCTACGGAGTACCAAGAGAAGACTACTCAACATTCTGTCATAACGTACATGGGAAAAGGATCCCAGGAAGAACAGACATATGTATATGTGTAAAAGAACCACCTCTTGCACACCTACAACAAGCTAAACGTTGTACTCAAACTTGCTGTAATAAAAAATAAAAAATTAAATTAAAAACACGAACAAGAAGTAGTGAGACAAACTTGAGGGGCTTTCTCCTGGCACATTCCGTTCTACATTCCAATCTAGAAGGCGACTTCCATTGAGGCTCTGCTGCCCTAGTAACCAGATTTGGTAAGGGAGAACTGCTTCCACCTTGTGGCCGTTTCACACAACAGCAGCTTTAATCCCAGCGCTAATGGTCAGTGGATATTCCAAATCATTACAGGCCTGTAAATGACACCGGCCCTGAAAACAAATCCTGGGGTCATATATCGACCAAAAAATTCAAAAGACGTCCATATTTCAAAACGACAGTTTCAAGAGGCATATTTCACGCACATTAGTGTTCTGCTTCTTTTGCTTGCTTGCTTTCTTTGTTAAAAAAACGGGAATGGAAAAAGGCAACCCTCAGAATGGGCGAAAACGTTCACAAACGAATCAATGGACAAAGGTTTAATCTGCAATATATATAAACAGCTCATGCAGCTTAATATTAATAAAACAAACAACCCAATACAAAAATGGGCAGAAGATCTAAAGAGACGTTTCTTCAAAGAAGACACAGAGATGGCCAAGACGCACATGACAAGCTGCTCAACATCACTAATTATTAGAGAAATGCAAATCAAAACTACCATGAGGTAAGACCTCACACCTGTTAGAATCGGCATCATCAGATAATCTACAAACAACAAATTCTGGGGAGGGTGTGGACAAAAGGAACCCTCTTCCGCTATTGGTGGGAATGTAAATTGATACAGTCACTATGGAGAACAGTATGGAGGATCCTTTAAAAAACTAAAAAGAGAACTACCATAGGATCCAGCAATCCCACTTCTGGGCATATACCCAGAGAAAACCATAAATCACAAAGACACATTCACCACAATGTTCATTGCGGCACTATTTACAATAGCCAGGTAATGGAAGCAACCTAAATGCCCACAGACAGACGAATGGATAAAGATGTGGTACATATATAAAATGGAATATTACTCAGCCATAAAAAGGAATGAAACTGGGTCATTTGTAGAGAAGTTGATGGATCTAGAGACTGTCATACAGAGTGAAGTAAGTCAGAAAGAGAAAAACAAATATTGTATATTAATGCCTATATGTGGAAGCTAGAAAAATGCTACAGATGAACTGGTTTGCAGGGCAGAAATAGAGACACAGAGGTAGAGAACAAACGTATGGACACAAAGTGGGGGAAGCCATGGGGTGGTGGTGGTGGGATGAGTTGGGAGATTGGGATTGACCTGTATACATGTCTATGCATAAAATAGATAACTAATAATAACCTACTGTATAAAAAAAATAAATAAAATTAAATTTCAAAAATTTTAAAAATAAAATGTAAAAATAAAACAGAAAAAATGTTCTTCCATTCACACTGATGTATTTAGAAGAATGAATTATTTCCATGCTTATATCCATAAATACATAAAAGAGGAATAAAATCTAACTTGAACCAAAAAAGAAAAAAGAAAACTGAACCTAACAGTTATACAGAGGAAAACACTACCAAGGCACTTGCTCCAGTGGTAAACAATTCTGAAATTGGTCAGAGGTGGGGAATCATCTCCCATAGAGCCAGCAGCCCCGCCCGCCCACGCAAGGAGCGTTCTTATTGCAAAGCTGGGGGACCGTGCCGAGGCCTCTGTGTGTAAACGTGAGCTGAGCCACAGGCCAGCTGCTGCTGAACTGTTCCCACCCTTCCCAGGTGAAACACCTGAATATGTACAAGGGCTTGAAAGCCTAGAGGAAGGGCCGTGGAGCCACACCAGCGACAGCACGCAGGCCACCTTGGTGCCTGCAGGTCAGCCAGGATGGTCCTGGCCACGGGCGCTCTTCTGGAAGCTTTCCATTGCCCTGCCTGAGATACCCCTCCTGTCCCGGCCCCCACTCCTTTTTTTCCTTCCTCACCTCAACCCGGAGAGATATTCCAGTGGAAGTTATGGGTGACACATCCTCTTCTTTACAGGTGGCAGCCTGGCAACTCCTGCAGAAAGTCCAGCAGAGCCCCACTCACACCGGGCCAACCACAAAGCCGTGGACCCTCACACCCTCCCACCAGCACAGCCCCGAGACTGCTGACGGGGCAGAGAATATGGAGTCAGGCACAGCTGCAGGGGCTATTGCTGCCTGGAGTGCTGTTTATATTGACCTCAACCCAGGCACACCTGGAGAGGGCTTGCCGGCAGGGTCAGGCTGCCCAGGTCAGCTAATCCTCAGCCCTCAGGGAATCACATTGCAGAAAATGGACCTCGCTAAGACAGAATATTCGCCAAGGAAAAGAAGCACACAATGCCATTTGCAGCACCGTAGATGAGTCTAGAGGTAATCACGTGACTTGGAGTAAGTCAGAAAGTGAAAGACAAATATCATATCATATCACTTATAGGTGTTACCTATAAATTGATACCAGGGCAGATATTTCCACGGAGAAGGGGAATCACAGATTCATTAAACAAACTTATGGTTCACCAAAGGAAAGGTGTGAGGATTGAATTCATTACGATATTGGGGTTAACAGACATATACAAACACAGTAGACGTATATAATCACCAAAGACCTATGGAGTACCAAGAGAAGACTACTCAACATTCTGTCATAACGTACATGGGAAAAGGATCCCAGGAAGAACAGACATATGTATATGTGTAAAAGAACCACCTCTTGCACACCTACAACAAGCTAAACGTTGTACTCAAACTTGCTGTAATAAAAAATAAATATTAAATTAAAAACACGAACAAGAAGTAGTGAGACAAACTTGAGGGGCTTTCTCCTGGCACATTCCGTTCTACATTCCAATCTAGAATGCGACTTCCATTGAGGCTCTGCTGCCCTAGTAACCAGATTTGGTAAGGGAGAACTGCTGCCACCTTGTGGCCGTTTCACACAACAGCAGCTTTAATCCCAGCGCTAATGGTCAGTGGATATTCCAAATCATTACAGGCCTGTAAATGACACCTGCCCTGAAAACAAATCCTGGGGTCATATATCGACCAAAAAATTCAAAAGACGTCCATATTTCAAAACGACAGTTTCAAGAGGCATATTTCACGCACATTAGTGTTCTGATTCTTTTGCTTTCTTTCTTTCTTTGTTAAAAAAACGGGAATGGAAAAAGGCAACCCTCAGAATGGGCGAAAACTTTCACAAACGAATCAATGGACCAAGGTTTAATCTCCAATATATATAAACAGCTCATGCAGCTTAATATTAATAAAACAAACAACCCAATACAAAAATGGGCAGAAGATCTAAATAGACGTTTCTTCAAAGAAGACACAGAGATGGCCAAGACGCAGATGAAAAGCTGCTCAACATCACTAATTATTAGAGAAATGCAAATCAAAACTACAATGAGGTAAGACCTCACACCTGTTAGAATCGGCATCATCAGATAATCTACAAACAACAAATTCTGGGGAGGGTGTGGACAAAAGGAACCCTCTTCCGCTATTGGTGGGAATGTAAATTGATACAGTCACTATGGAGAACAGTATGGAGGTTCCTTTAAAAAACTAAAAAGAGAATTACCATAGGATCCAGCAATCCCACTTCTGGGCATATACCCAGAGAAAACCATAAATCACAGAGACACATTCACCACAATGTTCTTTGCAGCACTATTTACAATAGCCAGGTAATGGAAGCAACCTAAATGCCCACAGACAGACGAATGGATAAAGATGTGGTACATATATAAAATGGAATATTACTCAGCCATAAAAAGGAATGAAACTGGGTCATTTGTAGAGAAGTTGATGGATCTAGAGACTGTCATACAGAGTGAAGTAAGTCAGAAAGAGAAAAACAAATATTGTATATTAATGCCTATATGTGGAACCTAGAAAAATGCTACAGATGAACTGGTTTGCAGGGCAGAAATAGAGACACAGAGGTAGAGAACAAACGTATGGACACAAAGTGGGGGAAGCCATGGGGTGGTGGTGGTGGGATGAGTTGGGAGATTGGGATTGACCTGTATACATGTCTATGCATAAAATAGATAACTAATAATAACCTACTGTATAAAAAAATAAATAAAATTAAATTTCAAAAATTTTAAAAATAAAATGTAAAAATAAAACAGAAAAAATGTTCTTCCATTCACACTGATGTATTTATAAGAATGCATTATTTCCATGCTTATATCCATAAATACATAAAAGAGGAATAAAATCTAACTTGAACCAAAAAAGAAAAAAGAAAACTGAACCTAACAGTTATACAGAGGAAAACACTACCAAGGCACTTGCTCCAGTGGTAAACAATTCTGAAATGGGTCAGAGGTGGGGAATCATCTCCCATAGAGCCAGCAGCCCCGCCCGCCCACGCAAGGAGCGTTCTTATTGCAAAGCTGGGGGACCGTGCCGAGGCCTCTGTGTGTAAACGTGAGCTGAGCCCCAGGCCAGCTGCTGCTGAACTGTTCCCACCCTTCCCAGGTGAAACACCTGAATATGTACAAGGGCTTGAAAGCCTAGAGGAAGGGCCGTGGAGCCACACCAGCGACAGCACGCAGGCCACCTTGGTGCCTGCAGGTCAGCCAGGATGGTCCTGGCCACGGGCGCTCTTCTGGAAGCTTTCCATTGCCCTGCCTGAGATACCCCTACTGTCCCGGCCCCCACTCCTTTTTTTCCTTCCTCACCTCAGCCCGGAGAGATATTCCAGTGGAAGTTATGGGTGACACATCCTCTTCTTTACAGGTGGCAGCCTGGCAACTCCTGCAGAAAGTCCAGCAGAGCCCCACTCACACCGGGCCACCCACAAAGCCGTGGACCCTCACACCCTCCCACCAGCACAGCCCCGAGACTGCTGACGGGGCAGAGAATATGGAGTCAGGCACAGCTGCAGGGGCTATTGCTGCCTGGAGTGCTGTTTATATTGACCTCAACCCAGGCACACCTGGAGAGGGCTTGCCGGCAGGGTCAGGCTGCCCAGGTCAGCTAATCCTCAGCCCTCAGGGAATCACATTGCAGAAAATGGAACTCGCTAAGACAGAATATTCGCCAAGGAAAAGAAGCACACAATGCCATTTGCAGCACCGTAGATGAGTCTAGAGGTAATCACGTGACTTGGAGTAAGTCAGAAAGTGAAAGACACATATCATATCATATCACTTATAGGTGTTACCTATAAATTGATACCAGGGCAGATATTTCCACGGAGAAGGGGAATCACAGATTCATTAAACAAACTTATGGTTCACCAAAGGAAAGGTGTGAGGATTGAATTCATTACGATATTGGGGTTAACAGACATATACAAACACAGTAGACGTATATAATCACCAAAGACCTACGGAGTACCAAGAGAAGACTACTCAACATTCTGTCATAACGTACATGGGAAAAGGATCCCAGGAAGAACAGACATATGTATATGTGTAAAAGAACCACCTCTTGCACACCTACAACAAGCTAAACGTTGTACTCAAACTTGCTGTAATAAAAAATAAATATTAAATTAAAAACACGAACAAGAAGTAGTGAGACAAACTTGAGGGGCTTTCTCCTGGCACATTCCGTTCTACATTCCAATCTAGAATGCGACTTCCATTGAGGCTCTGCTGCCCTAGTAACCAGATTTGGTAAGGGAGAACTGCTGCCACCTCGTGGCCGTTTCACACAACAGCAGCTTTAATCCCAGCGCTAATGGTCAGTGGATATTCCAAATCATTACAGGCCTGTAAATGACACCTGCCCTGAAAACAAATCCTGGGGTCATATATCGACCAAAAAATTCAAAAGACGTCCATATTTCAAAACGACAGTTTCAAGAGGCATATTTCACGCACATTAGTGTTCTGATTCTTTTGCTTTCTTTCTTTCTTTGTTAAAAAAACGGGAATGGAAAAAGGCAACCCTCAGAATGGGCGAAAACTTTCACAAACGAATCAATGGACCAAGGTTTAATCTCCAATATATATAAACAGCTCATGCAGCTTAATATTAATAAAACAAACAACCCAATACAAAAATGGGCAGAAGATCTAAATAGACGTTTCTTCAAAGAAGACACAGAGATGGCCAAGACGCAGATGAAAAGCTGCTCAACATCACTAATTATTAGAGAAATGCAAATCAAAACTACAATGAGGTAAGACCTCACACCTGTTAGAATCGGCATCATCAGATAATCTACAAACAACAAATTCTGGGGAGGGTGTGGACAAAAGGAACCCTCTTCCGCTATTGGTGGGAATGTAAATTGATACAGTCACTATGGAGAACAGTATGGAGGTTCCTTTAAAAAACTAAAAAGAGAATTACCATAGGATCCAGCAATCCCACTTCTGGGCATATACCCAGAGAAAACCATAAATCACAAAGACACATTCACCACAATGTTCATTGCAGCACTATTTACAATAGCCAGGTAATGGAAGCAAACTAAATGGCCACAGACAGACGAATGGATAAAGATGTGGTACATATATAAAATGGAATATTACTCAGCCATAAAAAGGAATGAAACTGGGTCATTTGTAGAGAAGTTGATGGATCTAGAGACTGTCATACAGAGTGAAGTAAGTCAGAAAGAGAAAAACAAATATTGTATATTAATGCCTATATGTGGAACCTAGAAAAATGCTACAGATGAACTGGTTTGCAGGGCAGAAATAGAGACACAGAGGTAGAGAACAAACGTATGGACACAAAGTGGGGGAAGCCATGGGGTGGTGGTGGTGGGATGAGTTGGGACATTGGGATTGACCTGTATACATGTCTATGCATAAAATAGATAACTAATAATAACCTACTGTATAAAAAAATAAATAAAATTAAATTTCAAAAATTTTAAAAATAAAATGTAAAAATAAAACAGAAAAAATGTTCTTCCATTCACACTGATGTATTTATAAGAATGAATTATTTCCATGCTTATATCCATAAATACATAAAAGAGGAATAAAATCTAACTTGAACCAAAAAAGAAAAAAGAAAACTGAACCTAACAGTTATACAGAGGAAAACACTACCAAGGCACTTGCTCCAGTGGTAAACAATTCTGAAATTGGTCAGAGGTGGGGAATCATCTCCCATAGAGCCAGCAGCCCCGCCCGCCCACGCAAGGAGCGTCCTTATTGCAAAGCTGGGGGACCGTGCCGAGGCCTCTGTGAGTAAACGTGAGCTGAGCCCCAGGCCAGCTGCTGCTGAACTGTTCCCACCCTTCCCAGGTGAAACACCTGAATATGTACAAGGGCTTGAAAGCCTAGAGGAAGGGCCGTGGAGCCACACCAGCGACAGCACGCAGGCCACCTTGGTGCCTGCAGGTCAGCCAGGATGGTCCTGGCCACGGGCGCTCTTCTGGAAGCTTTCCATTGCCCTGCCTGAGATACCCCTCCTGTCCCGGCCCCCACTCCTTTTTTTCCTTCCTCACCTCAGCCCGGAGAGATATTCCAGTGGAAGTTATGGGTGACACATCCTCTTCTTTACAGGTGGCAGCCTGGCAACTCCTGCAGAAAGTCCAGCAGAGCCCCACTCACACCGGGCCACCCACAAAGCCGTGGACCCTCACACCCTCCCACCAGCACAGCCCCGAGACTGCTGATGGGGCAGAGAATATGGAGTCAGGCACAGCTGCAGGGGCTATTGCTGCCTGGAGTGCTGTTTATATTGACCTCAACCCAGGCACACCTGGGGAGGGCTTGCCGGCAGGGTCAGGCTGCCCAGGTCAGCTAATCCTCAGCCCTAAGGGAATCACATTGCAGAAAATGGACCTCGCTAAGACAGAATATTCGCCAAGGAAAAGAAGCACACAATGCCATTTGCAGCACCGCAGATGAGTCTAGAGGTAATCACGTGACTTGGAGTAAGTCAGAAAGTGAAAGACACATATCATATCATATCACTTATAGGTGTTACCTATAAATTGATACCAGGGCAGATATTTCCACGGAGAAGGGCAATCACAGATTCATTAAACAAACTTATGGTTCACCAAAGGAAAGGTGGGAGGATTGAATTCATTACGATATTGGGGTTAACAGACATATACAAACACAGTAGACATATATAATCACCAAAGACGTACGGAGTACCAAGAGAAGACTACTCAACATTCTGTCATAACGTACATGGGAAAAGGATCCCAGGAAGAACAGACATATGTATATGTGTAAAAGAACCACCTCTTGCACACCTACAACAAGCTAAACGTTGTACTCAAACTTGCTGTAATAAAAAATAAATATTAAATTAAAAACACGAACAAGAAGTAGTGATACAAACTTGAGGGGCTTTCTCCTGGCACATTCCGTTCTACATTCCAATCTAGAATGCGACTTCCATTGAGGCTCTGCTGCCCTAGTAACCAGATTTGGTAAGGGAGAACTGCTGCCACCTCTTGTCCGTTTCACACAACAGCAGCTTTAATCCCAGCGCTAATGGTCAGTGGATATTCCAAATCATTACAGGCCTGTAAATGACACCTGCCCTGAAAACAAATCCTGGGGTCATATATCGACCAAAAAATTCAAAAGACGTCCATATTTCAAAACGACAGTTTCAAGAGGCATATTTCACGCACATTAGTGTTCTGATTCTTTTGCTTGCTTTCTTTCTTTGTTAAAAAAACGGGAATGGAAAAAGGCAACCCTCAGAATGGGCGAAAACTTTCACAAACGAATCAATGGACCAAGGTTTAATCTCCAATATATATAAACAGCTCATGCAGCTTAATATTAATAAAACAAACAACCCAATACAAAAATGGGCAGAAGATCTAAATAGACGTTTCTTCAAAGAAGACACAGAGATGGCCAAGACGCAGATGAAAAGCTGCTCAACATCACTAATTATTAGAGAAATGCAAATCAAAACTACAATGAGGTAAGACCTCACACCTGTTAGAATCGGCATGATCAGATAATCTACAAACAACAAATTCTGGGGAGGGTGTGGACAAAAGGAACCCTCTTCCGCTATTGGTGGGAATGTAAATTGATACAGTCACTATGGAGAACAGTATGGAGGTTCCTTTAAAAAACTAAAAAGAGAATTACCATAGGATCCAGCAATCCCACTTCTGGGCATATACCCAGAGAAAACCATAAATCACAAAGACACATTCACCACAATGTTCATTGCAGCACTATTTACAATAGCCAGGTAATGGAAGCAACCTAAATGGCCACAGACAGACGAATGGATAAAGATGTGGTACATATATAAAATGGAATATTACTCAGCCATAAAAAGGAATGAAACTGGGTCATTTGTAGAGAAGTTGATGGATCTAGAGACTGTCATACAGAGTGAAGTAAGTCAGAAAGAGAAAAACAAATATTGTATATTAATGCCTATATGTGGAACGTAGAAAAATGCTACAGATGAACTGGTTTGCAGGGCAGAAATAGAGACACAGAGGTAGAGAACAAACGTATGGACACAAAGTGGGGGAAGCCATGGGGTGGTGGTGGTGGGATGAGTTGGGACATTGGGATTGACCTGTATACATGTCTATGCATAAAATAGATAACTAATAATAACCTACTGTATAAAAAAATAAATAAAATTAAATTTCAAAAATTTTAAAAATAAAATGTAAAAATAAAACAGAAAAAATGTTCTTCCATTCACACTGATGTATTTATAAGAATGAATTATTTCCATGCTTATATCCATAAATACATAAAAGAGGAATAAAATCTAACTTGAACCAAAAAAGAAAAAAGAAAACTGAACCTAACAGTTATACAGAGGAAAACACTACCAAGGCACTTGCTCCAGTGGTAAACAATTCTGAAATTGGTCAGAGGTGGGGAATCATCTCCCATAGAGCCAGCAGCCCCGCCCGCCCACGCAAGGAGCGTCCTTATTGCAAAGCTGGGGGACCGTGCCGAGGCCTCTGTGAGTAAACGTGAGCTGAGCCCCAGGCCAGCTGCTGCTGAACTGTTCCCACCCTTCCCAGGTGAAACACCTGAATATGTACAAGGGCTTGAAAGCCTAGAGGAAGGGCCGTGGAGCCACACCAGCGACAGCACGCAGGCCACCTTGGTGCCTGCAGGTCAGCCAGGATGGTCCTGGCCACGGGCGCTCTTCTGGAAGCTTTCCATTGCCCTGCCTGAGATACCCCTCCTGTCCCGGCCCCCACTCCTTTTTTTCCTTCCTCACCTCAGCCCGGAGAGATATTCCAGTGGAAGTTATGGGTGACACATCCTCTTCTTTACAGGTGGCAGCCTGGCAACTCCTGCAGAAAGTCCAGCAGAGCCCCACTCACACCGGGCCACCCACAAAGCCGTGGACCCTCACACCCTCCCACCAGCACAGCCCCGAGACTGCTGATGGGGCAGAGAATATGGAGTCAGGCACAGCTGCAGGGGCTATTGCTGCCTGGAGTGCTGTTTATATTGACCTCAACCCAGGCACACCTGGGGAGGGCTTGCCGGCAGGGTCAGGCTGCCCAGGTCAGCTAATCCTCAGCCCTAAGGGAATCACATTGCAGAAAATGGACCTCGCTAAGACAGAATATTCGCCAAGGAAAATAAGCACACACTGCCATTTGCAGCACCGTAGATGAGTCTAGAGGTAATCACGTGACTTGGAGTAAGTCAGAAAGTGAAAGACACATATCATATCATATCACTTATAGGTGTTACCTATAAATTGATACCAGGGCAGATATTTCCACGGAGAAGGGCAATCACAGATTCATTAAACAAACTTATGGTTCACCAAAGGAAAGGTGTGAGGATTGAATTCATTACGATATTGGTGTTAACAGACATATACAAACACAGTAGACATATATAATCACCAAAGACGTACGGAGTACCAAGAGAAGACTACTCAACATTCTGTCATAACGTACATGGGAAAAGGATCCCAGGAAGAACAGACATATGTATATGTGTAAAAGAACCACCTCTTGCACACCTACAACAAGCTAAACGTTGTACTCAAACTTGCTGTAATAAAAAATAAATATTAAATTAAAAACACGAACAAGAAGTAGTGAGACAAACTTGAGGGGCTTTCTCCTGGCACATTCCGTTCTACATTCCAATCTAGAATGCGACTTCCATTGAGGCTCTGCTGCCCTAGTAACCAGATTTGGTAAGGGAGAACTGCTGCCACCTCGTGGCCGTTTCACACAACAGCAGCTTTAATCCCAGCGCTAATGGTCAGTGGATATTCCAAATCATTACAGGCCTGTAAATGACACCTGCCCTGAAAACAAATCCTGGGGTCATATATCGACCAAAAAATTCAAAAGACGTCCATATTTCAAAACGACAGTTTCAAGAGGCATATTTCACGCACATTAGTGTTCTGATTCTTTTGCTTGCTTTCTTTCTTTGTTAAAAAAACGGGAATGGAAAAAGGCAACCCTCAGAATGGGCGAAAACTTTCACAAACGAATCAATGGACCAAGGTTTAATCTCCAATATATATAAACAGCTCATGCAGCTTAATATTAATAAAACAAACAACCCAATACAAAAATGGGCAGAAGATCTAAATAGACGTTTCTTCAAAGAAGACACAGAGATGGCCAAGACGCAGATGAAAAGCTGCTCAACATCACTAATTATTAGAGAAATGCAAATCAAAACTACAATGAGGTAAGACCTCACACCTGTTAGAATCGGCATCATCAGATAATCTACAAACAACAAATTCTGGGGAGGGTGTGGACAAAAGGAACCCTCTTCCGCTATTGGTGGGAATGTAAATTGATACAGTCACTATGGAGAACAGTATGGAGGTTCCTTTAAAAAACTAAAAAGAGAATTACCATAGGATCCAGCAATCCCACTTCTGGGCATATACCCAGAGAAAACCATAAATCACAAAGACACATTCACCACAATGTTCATTGCAGCACTATTTACAATAGCCAGGTAATGGAAGCAACCTAAATGGCCACAGACAGACGAATGGATAAAGATGTGGTACATATATAAAATGGAATATTACTCAGCCATAAAAAGGAATGAAACTGGGTCATTTGTAGAGAAGTTGATGGATCTAGAGACTGTCATACAGAGTGAAGTAAGTCAGAAAGAGAAAAACAAATATTGTATATTAATGCCTATATGTGGAACCTAGAAAAATGCTACAGATGAACTGGTTTGCAGGGCAGAAATAGAGACACAGAGGTAGAGAACAAACGTATGGACACAAAGTGCGGGAAGCCATGGGGTGGTGGTGGTGGGATGAGTTGGGACATTGGGATTGACCTGTATACATGTCTATGCATAAAATAGATAACTAATAATAACCTACTGTATAAAAAAATAAATAAAATTAAATTTCAAAAATTTTAAAAATAAAATGTAAAAATAAAACAGAAAAAATGTTCTTCCATTCACACTGATGTATTTATAAGAATGAATTATTTCCATGCTTATATCCATAAATACATAAAAGAGGAATAAAATCTAACTTGAACCAAAAAAGAAAAAAGAAAACTGAACCTAACAGTTATACAGAGGAAAACACTACCAAGGCACTTGCTCCAGTGGTAAACAATTCTGAAATTGGTCAGAGGTGGGGAATCATCTCCCATAGAGCCAGCAGCCCCGCCCGCCCACGCAAGGAGCGTCCTTATTGCAAAGCTGGGGGACCGTGCCGAGGCCTCTGTGAGTAAACGTGAGCTGAGCCCCAGGCCAGCTGCTGCTGAACTGTTCCCACCCTTCCCAGGTGAAACACCTGAATATGTACAAGGGCTTGAAAGCCTAGAGGAAGGGCCGTGGAGCCACACCAGCGACAGCACGCAGGCCACCTTGGTGCCTGCAGGTCAGCCAGGATGGTCCTGGCCACGGGCGCTCTTCTGGAAGCTTTCCATTGCCCTGCCTGAGATACCCCTCCTGTCCCGGCCCCCACTCCTTTTTTTCCTTCCTCACCTCAGCCCGGAGAGATATTCCAGTGGAAGTTATGGGTGACACATCCTCTTCTTTACAGGTGGCAGCCTGGCAACTCCTGCAGAAAGTCCAGCAGAGCCCCACTCACACCGGGCCACCCACAAAGCCGTGGACCCTCACACCCTCCCACCAGCACAGCCCCGAGACTGCTGATGGGGCAGAGAATATGGAGTCAGGCACAGCTGCAGGGGCTATTGCTGCCTGGAGTGCTGTTTATATTGACCTCAACCCAGGCACACCTGGGGAGGGCTTGCCGGCAGGGTCAGGCTGCCCAGGTCAGCTAATCCTCAGCCCTACGGGAATCACATTGCAGAAAATGGACCTCGCTAAGACAGAATATTCGCCAAGGAAAAGAAGCACACAATGCCATTTGCAGCACCGCAGATGAGTCTAGAGGTAATCACGTGACTTGGAGTAAGTCAGAAAGTGAAAGACACATATCATATCATATCACTTATAGGTGTTACCTATAAATTGATACCAGGGCAGATATTTCCACGGAGAAGGGCAATCACAGATTCATTAAACAAACTTATGGTTCACCAAAGGAAAGGTGTGAGGATTGAATTCATTACGATATTGGGGTTAACAGACATATACAAACACAGTAGACATATATAATCACCAAAGACCTACGGAGTACCAAGAGAAGACTACTCAACATTCTGTCATAACGTACATGGGAAAAGGATCCCAGGAAGAACAGACATATGTATATGTGTAAAAGAACCACCTCTTGCACACCTACAACAAGCTAAACGTTGTACTCAAACTTGCTGTAATAAAAAATAAATATTAAATTAAAAACACGAACAAGAAGTAGTGAGACAAACTTGAGGGGCTTTCTCCTGGCACATTCCATTCTACATTCCAATCTAGAACGCGACTTCCATTGAGGCTCTGCTGCCCTAGTAACCAGATTTGGTAAGGGAGAACTGCTGCCACCTTGTGGCCGTTTCACACAACAGCAGCTTTAATCCCATCGCTAATGGTCAGTGGATATTCCAAATCATTACAGGCCTGTAAATGTCACCTGCCCTGAAAATAAATCCTGGGGTCATATATGGACCAAAAAATTCAAAAGACGTCCATATTTCAAAACGACAGTTTCAAGAGGCATATTTCACGCACATTAGTGTTCTGCTTTTGATTTCTTTCTTTCTTTGTTAAAAAAACGGGAATGGAAAAAGGCAACCCTCAGAATGGGCGAAAACTTTCACAAACGAATCAATGGACCAAGGTTTAATCTCCAATATATATAAACAGCTCATGCAGCTTAATATTAATAAAACAAACAACCCAATACAAAAATGGGCAGAAGATCTAAATAGACGTTTCTTCAAAGAAGACACAGAGATGGCCAAGACGCAGATGAAAAGCTGCTCAACATCACTAATTATTAGAGAAATGCAAATCAAAACTACAATGAGGTAAGACCTCACACCTGTTAGAATCGGCATCATCAGATAATCTACAAACAACAAATTCTGGGGAGGGTGTGGACAAAAGGAACCCTCTTCCGCTATTGGTGGGAATGTAAATTGATACAGTCACTATGGAGAACAGTATGGAGGTTCCTTTAAAAAACTAAAAAGAGAATTACCATAGGATCCAGCAATCCCACTTCTGGGCATATACCCAGAGAAAACCATAACTCACAAAGACACATTCACCACAATGTTCATTGCAGCACTATTTACAATAGCCAGGTAATGGAAGCAACCTAAATGCCCACAGACAGACGAATGGATAAAGATGTGGTACATATATAAATTGGAATATTACTCAGCCATAAAAAGGAATGAAACTGGGTCATTTGTAGAGAAGTTGATGGATCTAGAGACTGTCATACAGAGTGAAGTAAGTCAGAAAGAGAAAAACAAATATTGTATATTAATGCCTATATGTGGAACCTAGAAAAATGCTACAGATGAACTGGTTTGCAGGGCAGAAATAGAGACACAGAGGTAGAGTACAAACGTATCGACACAAAGTGGGGGAAGCCATGGGGTGGTGGTGGTGGGATGAGTTGGGAGATTGGGATTGACCTGTATACATGTCTATGCATAAAATAGATAACTAATAATAACCTAGTGTATAAAAAAATAAAATTAAATTTCAAAATTTTTAAAAATAAAATGTAAAAATAAAACAGAAAAAAAGTTCTTCCATTCACACTGATGTATTTATAAGAATGAATTATTTCCATGCTTATATCTATAAATACATAAAAGAGGAATAAAATCTAACTTGAACCAAAAAAGAAAAAAAAAAACTGAACCTAACAGTTATACAGAGGAAAACACTACCAAGGCACTTGATCCAGTGGTAAACAATTCTGAAATTGGTCAGAGTTGGGGAATCATCTCCCATACAGCCAGCAGCCCCACCCGCCCACGCAAGGAGCGTCCTTATTGCAAAGCTGGGGGACCGTGCCGAGGCCTCTGTGAGTAAACGTGAGCTGAGCCCCAGGCCAGCTGCTGCTGAACTGTTCCCACCCTTCCCAGGTGAAACACCTGAATATGTACAAGGGCTTGAAAGCCTAGAGGAAGGGCCGTGGAGCCCCACCAGCGACAGCACGCAGGCCACCTTGGTGCCTGCAGGTCAGCCAGGATGGTCCTGGCCACGGGCGCTCTTCTGGAAGCTTTCCATTGCCCTGCCTGAGATACCCCTCCTGTCCCGGCCCCCACTCCTTTTTTTCCTTCCTCAACTCAACCCGGAGAGATATTCCAGTGGAAGTTATGGGTGACACATCCTCTTCTTTACAGGTGGCAGCCTGGCAACTCCTGCAGAAAGTCCAGCAGAGCCCCACTCACACCGGGCCACCCACAAAGCCGTGGACCCTCACACCCTCCCACCAGCACAGCCCCGAGACTGCTGATGGGGCAGAGAATATGGAGTCAGGCACAGCTGCAGGGGCTATTGCTGCCTGGAGTGCTGTTTATATTGACCTCAACCCAGGCACACCTGGGGAGGGCTTGCCGGCAGGGTCAGGCTGCCCAGGTCAGCTAATCCTCAGCCCTCAGGGAATCACATTGCAGAAAATGGACCTCGCTAAGACAGAATATTCGCCAAGGAAAAGAAGCACACAATGCCATTTGCAGCACCGCAGATGAGTCTAGAGGTAATCACGTGACTTGGAGTAAGTCAGAAAGTGAAAGGCACATATCATATCATATCACTTATAGGTGTTACCTATAAATTGATACCAGGGCAGATATTTCCACGGAAAAGGGCAATCACAGATTCATTAAACAAACTTATGGTTCACCAAAGGAAAGGTGTGAGGATTGAATTCATTACGATATTGGGGTTAACAGACATATACAAACACAGTAGACGTATATAATCACCAAAGACCTACGGAGTACCAAGAGAAGACTACTCAACATTCTGTCATAACGAACATGGGAAAAGGATCCCAGGAAGAACAGACATATGTATATGTGTAAAAGAACCACCTCTTGCACACCTACAACAAGCTAAACGTTGTACTCAAACTTGCTGTAATAAAAAATAAATATTAAATTAAAAACACGAACAAGAAGTAGTGAGACAAACTTGAGGGGCTTTCTCCTGGCACATTCCATTCTACATTCCAATCTAGAACGCGACTTCCATTGAGGCTCTGCTGCCCTAGTAACCAGATTTGGTAAGGGAGAACTGCTGCCACCTTGTGGCCGTTTCACACAACAGCAGCTTTAATCCCATCGCTAATGGTCAGTGGATATTCCAAATCATTACAGGCCTGTAAATGTCACCTGCCCTGAAAATAAATCCTGGGGTCATATATGGACCAAAAAATTCAAAAGACGTCCATATTTCAAAACGACAGTTTCAAGAGGCATATTTCACGCACATTAGTGTTCTGCTTTTGATTTCTTTCTTTCTTTGTTAAAAAAACGGGAATGGAAAAAGGCAACCCTCAGAATGGGCGAAAACTTTCACAAACGAATCAATGGACCAAGGTTTAATCTCCAATATATATAAACAGCTCATGCAGCTTAATATTAATAAAACAAACAACCCAATACAAAAATGGGCAGAAGATCTAAATAGACGTTTCTTCAAAGAAGACACAGAGATGGCCAAGACGCAGATGAAAAGCTGCTCAACATCACTAATTATTAGAGAAATGCAAATCAAAACTACAATGAGGTAAGACCTCACACCTGTTAGAATCGGCATCATCAGATAATCTACAAACAACAAATTCTGGGGAGGGTGTGGACAAAAGGAACCCTCTTCCGCTATTGGTGGGAATGTAAATTGATACAGTCACTATGGAGAACAGTATGGAGGTTCCTTTAAAAAACTAAAAAGAGAATTACCATAGGATCCAGCAATCCCACTTCTGGGCATATACCCAGAGAAAACCATAACTCACAAAGACACATTCACCACAATGTTCATTGCAGCACTATTTACAATAGCCAGGTAATGGAAGCAACCTAAATGCCCACAGACAGACGAATGGATAAAGATGTGGTACATATATAAATTGGAATATTACTCAGCCATAAAAAGGAATGAAACTGGGTCATTTGTAGAGAAGTTGATGGATCTAGAGACTGTCATACAGAGTGAAGTAAGTCAGAAAGAGAAAAACAAATATTGTATATTAATGCCTATATGTGGAACCTAGAAAAATGCTACAGATGAACTGGTTTGCAGGGCAGAAATAGAGACACAGAGGTAGAGTACAAACGTATCGACACAAAGTGGGGGAAGCCATGGGGTGGTGGTGGTGGGATGAGTTGGGAGATTGGGATTGACCTGTATACATGTCTATGCATAAAATAGATAACTAATAATAACCTAGTGTATAAAAAAATAAAATTAAATTTCAAAATTTTTAAAAATAAAATGTAAAAATAAAACAGAAAAAAAGTTCTTCCATTCACACTGATGTATTTATAAGAATGAATTATTTCCATGCTTATATCTATAAATACATAAAAGAGGAATAAAATCTAACTTGAACCAAAAAAGAAAAAAAAAAACTGAACCTAACAGTTATACAGAGGAAAACACTACCAAGGCACTTGATCCAGTGGTAAACAATTCTGAAATTGGTCAGAGTTGGGGAATCATCTCCCATACAGCCAGCAGCCCCACCCGCCCACGCAAGGAGCGTCCTTATTGCAAAGCTGGGGGACCGTGCCGAGGCCTCTGTGAGTAAACGTGAGCTGAGCCCCAGGCCAGCTGCTGCTGAACTGTTCCCACCCTTCCCAGGTGAAACACCTGAATATGTACAAGGGCTTGAAAGCCTAGAGGAAGGGCCGTGGAGCCCCACCAGCGACAGCACGCAGGCCACCTTGGTGCCTGCAGGTCAGCCAGGATGGTCCTGGCCACGGGCGCTCTTCTGGAAGCTTTCCATTGCCCTGCCTGAGATACCCCTCCTATCCCGGCCCCCACTCCTTTTTTTCCTTCCTCAACTCAACCCGGAGAGATATTCCAGTGGAAGTTATGGGTGACACATCCTCTTCTTTACAGGTGGCAGCCTGGCAACTCCTGCAGAAAGTCCAGCAGAGCCCCACTCACACCGGGCCACCCACAAAGCCGTGGACCCTCACACCCTCCCACCAGCACAGCCCCGAGACTGCTGATGGGGCAGAGAATATGGAGTCAGGCACAGCTGCAGGGGCTATTGCTGCCTGGAGTGCTGTTTATATTGACCTCAACCCAGGCACACCTGGGGAGGGCTTGCCGGCAGGGTCAGGCTGCCCAGGTCAGCTAATCCTCAGCCCTCAGGGAATCACATTGCAGAAAATGGACCTCGCTAAGACAGAATATTCGCCAAGGAAAAGAAGCACACAATGCCATTTGCAGCACCGCAGATGAGTCTAGAGGTAATCACGTGACTTGGAGTAAGTCAGAAAGTGAAAGGCACATATCATATCATATCACTTATAGGTGTTACCTATAAATTGATACCAGGGCAGATATTTCCACGGAAAAGGGCAATCACAGATTCATTAAACAAACTTATGGTTCACCAAAGGAAAGGTGTGAGGATTGAATTCATTACGATATTGGGGTTAACAGACATATACAAACACAGTAGACGTATATAATCACCAAAGACCTACGGAGTACCAAGAGAAGACTACTCAACATTCTGTCATAACGAACATGGGAAAAGGATCCCAGGAAGAACAGACATATGTATATGTGTAAAAGAACCACCTCTTGCACACCTACAACAAGCTAAACGTTGTACTCAAACTTGCTGTAATAAAAAATAAATATTAAATTAAAAACACGAACAAGAAGTAGTGAGACAAACTTGAGGGGCTTTCTCCTGGCACATTCCATTCTACATTCCAATCTAGAACGCGACTTCCATTGAGGCTCTGCTGCCCTAGTAACCAGATTTGGTAAGGGAGAACTGCTGCCACCTTGTGGCCGTTTCACACAACAGCAGCTTTAATCCCATCGCTAATGGTCAGTGGATATTCCAAATCATTACAGGCCTGTAAATGTCACCTGCCCTGAAAATAAATCCTGGGGTCATATATGGACCAAAAAATTCAAAAGACGTCCATATTTCAAAACGACAGTTTCAAGAGGCATATTTCACGCACATTAGTGTTCTGCTTTTGATTTCTTTCTTTCTTTGTTAAAAAAACGGGAATGGAAAAAGGCAACCCTCAGAATGGGCGAAAACTTTCACAAACGAATCAATGGACCAAGGTTTAATCTCCAATATATATAAACAGCTCATGCAGCTTAATATTAATAAAACAAACAACCCAATACAAAAATGGGCAGAAGATCTAAATAGACGTTTCTTCAAAGAAGACACAGAGATGGCCAAGACGCAGATGAAAAGCTGCTCAACATCACTAATTATTAGAGAAATGCAAATCAAAACTACAATGAGGTAAGACCTCACACCTGTTAGAATCGGCATCATCAGATAATCTACAAACAACAAATTCTGGGGAGGGTGTGGACAAAAGGAACCCTCTTCCGCTATTGGTGGGAATGTAAATTGATACAGTCACTATGGAGAAGAGTATGGAGGTTCCTTTAAAAAACTAAAAAGAGAATTACCATAGGATCCAGCAATCCCACTTCTGGGCATATACCCAGAGAAAACCATAACTCACAAAGACACATTCACCACAATGTTCATTGCAGCACTATTTACAATAGCCAGGTAATGGAAGCAACCTAAATGCCCACAGACAGACGAATGGATAAAGATGTGGTACATATATAAATTGGAATATTACTCAGCCATAAAAAGGAATGAAACTGGGTCATTTGTAGAGAAGTTGATGGATCTAGAGACTGTCATACAGAGTGAAGTAAGTCAGAAAGAGAAAAACAAATATTGTATATTAATGCCTATATGTGGAACCTAGAAAAATGCTACAGATGAACTGGTTTGCAGGGCAGAAATAGAGACACAGAGGTAGAGTACAAACGTATCGACACAAAGTGGGGGAAGCCATGGGGTGGTGGTGGTGGGATGAGTTGGGAGATTGGGATTGACCTGTATACATGTCTATGCATAAAATAGATAACTAATAATAACCTAGTGTATAAAAAAATAAAATTAAATTTCAAAATTTTTAAAAATAAAATGTAAAAATAAAACAGAAAAAAAGTTCTTCCATTCACACTGATGTATTTATAAGAATGAATTATTTCCATGCTTATATCTATAAATACATAAAAGAGGAATAAAATCTAACTTGAACCAAAAAAGAAAAAAAAAAACTGAACCTAACAGTTATACAGAGGAAAACACTACCAAGGCACTTGCTCCAGTGGTAAACAATTCTGAAATTGGTCAGAGTTGGGGAATCATCTCCCATACAGCCAGCAGCCCCACCCGCCCACGCAAGGAGCGTCCTTATTGCAAAGCTGGGGGACCGTGCCGAGGCCTCTGTGAGTAAACGTGAGCTGAGCCCCAGGCCAGCTGCTGCTGAACTGTTCCCACCCTTCCCAGGTGAAACACCTGAATATGTACAAGGGCTTGAAAGCCTAGAGGAAGCCCGTGGAGCCACACCAGCGACAGCACGCAGGCCACCTTGGTGCCTGCAGGTCAGCCAGGATGGTCCTGGCCACGGGCGCTCTTCTGGAAGCTTTCCATTGCCCTGCCTGAGATACCCCTCCTGTCCCGGCCCCCACTCCTTTTTTTCCTTCCTCACCTCAGCCCGGAGAGATATTCCAGTGGAAGTTATGGGTGACACATCCTCTTCTTTACAGGTGGCAGCCTGGCAACTCCTGCAGAAAGTCCAGCAGAGCCCCACTCACACCGGGCCACCCACAAAGCCGTGGACCCTCACACCCTCCCACCAGCACAGCCCCGAGACTGCTGATGGGGCAGAGAATATGGAGTCAGGCACAGCTGCAGGGGCTATTGCTGCCTGGAGTGCTGTTTATATTGACCTCAACCCAGGCACACCTGGGGAGGGCTTGCCGGCAGGGTCAGGCTGCCCAGGTCAGCTAATCCTCAGCCCTCAGGGAATCACATTGCAGAAAATGGACCTCGCTAAGACAGAATATTCGCCAAGGAAAAGAAGCACACAATGCCATTTGCAGCACCGCAGATGAGTCTAGAGGTAATCACGTGACTTGGAGTAAGTCAGAAAGTGAAAGGCACATATCATATCATATCACTTATAGGTGTTACCTATAAATTGATACCAGGGCAGATATTTCCACGGAAAAGGGCAATCACAGATTCATTAAACAAACTTATGGTTCACCAAAGGAAAGGTGTGAGGATTGAATTCATTACGATATTGTGGTTAACAGACATATACAAACACAGTAGACGTATATAATCACCAAAGACCTACGGAGTACCAAGAGAAGACTACTCAACATTCTGTCATAACGAACATGGGAAAAGGATCCCAGGAAGAACAGACATATGTATATGTGTAAAAGAACCACCTCTTGCACACCTACAACAAGCTAAACGTTGTACTCAAACTTGCTGTAATAAAAAATAAAAAATTAAATTAAAAACACGAACAAGAATTAGTGAGAAAAACTTGAGGGGCTTTCTCCTGGTACATTCCGTTCTACATTCCAATCTAGAACGCGACTTCCATTGAGGCTCTGCTGCCCTAGTAACCAGATTTGGTAAGGGAGAACTGCTGCCACCTTGTGGCCGTTTCACACAACAGCAGCTTTAATCCCAGCGCTAATGGTCAGTGGATATTCCAAATCATTACAGGCCTGTAAATGACACCGGCCCTGAAAACAAATCCTGGGGTCATATATCGACCAAAAAATTCAAAAGACGTCCATATTTCAAAACGACAGTTTCAAGAGGCATATTTCACGCACATTAGTGTTCTGATTCTTTTGCTTGCTTTCTTTCTTTGTTAAAAAAACGGGAATGGAAAAAGGCAACCCTCAGAATGGGCGAAAACTTTCACAAACGAATCAATGGACCAAGGTTTAATCTCCAATATATATAAACAGCTCATGCAGCTTAATATTAATAAAACAAACAACCCAATACAAAAATGGGCAGAAGATCTAAATAGACGTTTCTTCAAAGAAGACACAGAGATGGCCAAGACGCAGATGAAAAGCTGCTCAACATCACTAATTATTAGAGAAATGCAAATCAAAACTACAATGAGGTAAGACCTCACACCTGTTAGAATCGGCATGATCAGATAATCTACAAACAACAAATTCTGGGGAGGGTGTGGACAAAAGGAACCCTCTTCCGCTATTGGTGGGAATGTAAATTGATACAGTCACTATGGAGAACAGTATGGAGGTTCCTTTAAAAAACTAAAAAGAGAATTACCATAGGATCCAGCAATCCCACTTCTGGGCATATACCCAGAGAAAACCATAAATCACAAAGACACATTCACCACAATGTTCATTGCAGCACTATTTACAATAGCCAGGTAATGGAAGCAACCTAAATGGCCACAGACAGACGAATGGATAAAGATGTGGTACATATATAAAATGGAATATTACTCAGCCATAAAAAGGAATGAAACTGGGTCATTTGTAGAGAAGTTGATGGATCTAGAGACTGTCATACAGAGTGAAGTAAGTCAGAAAGAGAAAAACAAATATTGTATATTAATGCCTATATGTGGAACCTAGAAAAATGCTACAGATGAACTGGTTTGCAGGGCAGAAATAGAGACACAGAGGTAGAGAACAAACGTATGGACACAAAGTGCGGGAAGCCATGGGGTGGTGGTGGTGGGATGAGTTGGGACATTGGGATTGACCTGTATACATGTCTATGCATAAAATAGATAACTAATAATAACCTATTGTATAAAAAAAATAAATAAAATTAAATTTCAAAAATTTTAAAAATAAAATGTAAAAATAAAACAGAAAAAATGTTCTTCCATTCACACTGATGTATTTATAAGAATGAATTATTTCCATGCTTATATCCATAAATACATAAAAGAGGAATAAAATCTAACTTGAACCAAAAAAGAAAAAAGAAAACTGAACCTAACAGTTATACAGAGGAAAACACTACCAAGGCACTTGCTCCAGTGGTAAACAATTCTGAAATTGGTCAGAGGTGGGGAATCATCTCCCATAGAGCCAGCAGCCCCGCCCGCCCACGCAAGGAGCGTCCTTATTGCAAAGCTGGGGGACCGTGCCGAGGCCTCTGTGAGTAAACGTGAGCTGAGCCCCAGGCCAGCTGCTGCTGAACTGTTCCCACCCTTCCCAGGTGAAACACCTGAATATGTACAAGGGCTTGAAAGCCTAGAGGAAGGGCCGTGGAGCCACACCAGCGACAGCACGCAGGCCACCTTGGTGCCTGCAGGTCAGCCAGGATGGTCCTGGCCACGGGCGCTCTTCTGGAAGCTTTCCATTGCCCTGCCTGAGATACCCCTCCTGTCCCGGCCCCCACTCCTTTTTTTCCTTCCTCACCTCAGCCCGGAGAGATATTCCAGTGGAAGTTATGGGTGACACATCCTCTTCTTTACAGGTGGCAGCCTGGCAACTCCTGCAGAAAGTCCAGCAGAGCCCCACTCACACCGGGCCACCCACAAAGCCGTGGACCCTCACACCCTCCCACCAGCACAGCCCCGAGACTGCTGATGGGGCAGAGAATATGGAGTCAGGCACAGCTGCAGGGGCTATTGCTGCCTGGAGTGCTGTTTATATTGACCTCAACCCAGGCACACCTGGGGAGGGCTTGCCGGCAGGGTCAGGCTGCCCAGGTCAGCTAATCCTCAGCCCTAAGGGAACCACATTGCAGAAAATGGACCTCGCTAAGACAGAATATTCGCCAAGGAAAAGAAGCACACAATGCCATTTGCAGCACCGCAGATGAGTCTAGAGGTAATCACGTGACTTGGAGTAAGTCAGAAAGTGAAAGACACATATCATATCATATCACTTATAGGTGTTACCTATAAATTGATACCAGGGCAGATATTTCCACGGAGAAGGGCAATCACAGATTCATTAAACAAACTTATGGTTCACCAAAGGAAAGGTGTGAGGATTGAATTCATTACGATATTGGGGTTAACAGACATATACAAACACAGTAGACATATATAATCACCAAAGACCTACGGAGTACCAAGAGAAGACTACTCAACATTCTGTCATAACGTACATGGGAAAAGGATCCCAGGAAGAACAGACATATGTATATGTGTAAAAGAACCACCTCTTGCACACCTACAACAAGCTAAACGTTGTACTCAAACTTGCTGTAATAAAAAATAAATATTAAATTAAAAACACGAACAAGAAGTAGTGAGACAAACTTGAGGGGCTTTCTCCTGGCACATTCCATTCTACATTCCAATCTAGAACGCGACTTCCATTGAGGCTCTGCTGCCCTAGTAACCAGATTTGGTAAGGGAGAACTGCTGCCACCTTGTGGCCGTTTCACACAACAGCAGCTTTAATCCCATCGCTAATGGTCAGTGGATATTCCAAATCATTACAGGCCTGTAAATGTCACCTGCCCTGAAAATAAATCCTGGGGTCATATATGGACCAAAAAATTCAAAAGACGTCCATATTTCAAAACGACAGTTTCAAGAGGCATATTTCACGCACATTAGTGTTCTGCTTTTGATTTCTTTCTTTCTTTGTTAAAAAAACGGGAATGGAAAAAGGCAACCCTCAGAATGGGCGAAAACTTTCACAAACGAATCAATGGACCAAGGTTTAATCTCCAATATATATAAACAGCTCATGCAGCTTAATATTAATAAAACAAACAACCCAATACAAAAATGGGCAGAAGATCTAAATAGACGTTTCTTCAAAGAAGACACAGAGATGGCCAAGACGCAGATGAAAAGCTGCTCAACATCACTAATTATTAGAGAAATGCAAATCAAAACTACAATGAGGTAAGACCTCACACCTGTTAGAATCGGCATCATCAGATAATCTACAAACAACAAATTCTGGGGAGGGTGTGGACAAAAGGAACCCTCTTCCGCTATTGGTGGGAATGTAAATTGATACAGTCACTATGGAGAAGAGTATGGAGGTTCCTTTAAAAAACTAAAAAGAGAATTACCATAGGATCCAGCAATCCCACTTCTGGGCATATACCCAGAGAAAACCATAACTCACAAAGACACATTCACCACAATGTTCATTGCAGCACTATTTACAATAGCCAGGTAATGGAAGCAACCTAAATGCCCACAGACAGACGAATGGATAAAGATGTGGTACATATATAAATTGGAATATTACTCAGCCATAAAAAGGAATGAAACTGGGTCATTTGTAGAGAAGTTGATGGATCTAGAGACTGTCATACAGAGTGAAGTAAGTCAGAAAGAGAAAAACAAATATTGTATATTAATGCCTATATGTGGAACCTAGAAAAATGCTACAGATGAACTGGTTTGCAGGGCAGAAATAGAGACACAGAGGTAGAGTACAAACGTATCGACACAAAGTGGGGGAAGCCATGGGGTGGTGGTGGTGGGATGAGTTGGGAGATTGGGATTGACCTGTATACATGTCTATGCATAAAATAGATAACTAATAATAACCTAGTGTATAAAAAAATAAAATTAAATTTCAAAATTTTTAAAAATAAAATGTAAAAATAAAACAGAAAAAAAGTTCTTCCATTCACACTGATGTATTTATAAGAATGAATTATTTCCATGCTTATATCTATAAATACATAAAAGAGGAATAAAATCTAACTTGAACCAAAAAAGAAAAAAAAAAACTGAACCTAACAGTTATACAGAGGAAAACACTACCAAGGCACTTGCTCCAGTGGTAAACAATTCTGAAATTGGTCAGAGTTGGGGAATCATCTCCCATACAGCCAGCAGCCCCACCCGCCCACGCAAGGAGCGTCCTTATTGCAAAGCTGGGGGACCGTGCCGAGGCCTCTGTGAGTAAACGTGAGCTGAGCCCCAGGCCAGCTGCTGCTGAACTGTTCCCACCCTTCCCAGGTGAAACACCTGAATATGTACAAGGGCTTGAAAGCCTAGAGGAAGCCCGTGGAGCCACACCAGCGACAGCACGCAGGCCACCTTGGTGCCTGCAGGTCAGCCAGGATGGTCCTGGCCACGGGCGCTCTTCTGGAAGCTTTCCATTGCCCTGCCTGAGATACCCCTCCTGTCCCGGCCCCCACTCCTTTTTTTCCTTCCTCACCTCAGCCCGGAGAGATATTCCAGTGGAAGTTATGGGTGACACATCCTCTTCTTTACAGGTGGCAGCCTGGCAACTCCTGCAGAAAGTCCAGCAGAGCCCCACTCACACCGGGCCACCCACAAAGCCGTGGACCCTCACACCCTCCCACCAGCACAGCCCCGAGACTGCTGATGGGGCAGAGAATATGGAGTCAGGCACAGCTGCAGGGGCTATTGCTGCCTGGAGTGCTGTTTATATTGACCTCAACCCAGGCACACCTGGGGAGGGCTTGCCGGCAGGGTCAGGCTGCCCAGGTCAGCTAATCCTCAGCCCTCAGGGAATCACATTGCAGAAAATGGACCTCGCTAAGACAGAATATTCGCCAAGGAAAAGAAGCACACAATGCCATTTGCAGCACCGCAGATGAGTCTAGAGGTAATCACGTGACTTGGAGTAAGTCAGAAAGTGAAAGGCACATATCATATCATATCACTTATAGGTGTTACCTATAAATTGATACCAGGGCAGATATTTCCACGGAAAAGGGCAATCACAGATTCATTAAACAAACTTATGGTTCACCAAAGGAAAGGTGTGAGGATTGAATTCATTACGATATTGGGGTTAACAGACATATACAAACACAGTAGACGTATATAATCACCAAAGACCTACGGAGTACCAAGAGAAGACTACTCAACATTCTGTCATAACGAACATGGGAAAAGGATCCCAGGAAGAACAGACATATGTATATGTGTAAAAGAACCACCTCTTGCACACCTACAACAAGCTAAACGTTGTACTCAAACTTGCTGTAATAAAAAATAAATATTAAATTAAAAACACGAACAAGAAGTAGTGAGACAAACTTGAGGGGCTTTCTCCTGGCACATTCCATTCTACATTCCAATCTAGAACGCGACTTCCATTGAGGCTCTGCTGCCCTAGTAACCAGATTTGGTAAGGGAGAACTGCTGCCACCTTGTGGCCGTTTCACACAACAGCAGCTTTAATCCCATCGCTAATGGTCAGTGGATATTCCAAATCATTACAGGCCTGTAAATGTCACCTGCCCTGAAAATAAATCCTGGGGTCATATATGGACCAAAAAATTCAAAAGACGTCCATATTTCAAAACGACAGTTTCAAGAGGCATATTTCACGCACATTAGTGTTCTGCTTTTGATTTCTTTCTTTCTTTGTTAAAAAAACGGGAATGGAAAAAGGCAACCCTCAGAATGGGCGAAAACTTTCACAAACGAATCAATGGACCAAGGTTTAATCTCCAATATATATAAACAGCTCATGCAGCTTAATATTAATAAAACAAACAACCCAATACAAAAATGGGCAGAAGATCTAAATAGACGTTTCTTCAAAGAAGACACAGAGATGGCCAAGACGCAGATGAAAAGCTGCTCAACATCACTAATTATTAGAGAAATGCAAATCAAAACTACAATGAGGTAAGACCTCACACCTGTTAGAATCGGCATCATCAGATAATCTACAAACAACAAATTCTGGGGAGGGTGTGGACAAAAGGAACCCTCTTCCGCTATTGGTGGGAATGTAAATTGATACAGTCACTATGGAGAAGAGTATGGAGGTTCCTTTAAAAAACTAAAAAGAGAATTACCATAGGATCCAGCAATCCCACTTCTGGGCATATACCCAGAGAAAACCATAACTCACAAAGACACATTCACCACAATGTTCATTGCAGCACTATTTACAATAGCCAGGTAATGGAAGCAACCTAAATGCCCACAGACAGACGAATGGATAAAGATGTGGTACATATATAAATTGGAATATTACTCAGCCATAAAAAGGAATGAAACTGGGTCATTTGTAGAGAAGTTGATGGATCTAGAGACTGTCATACAGAGTGAAGTAAGTCAGAAAGAGAAAAACAAATATTGTATATTAATGCCTATATGTGGAACCTAGAAAAATGCTACAGATGAACTGGTTTGCAGGGCAGAAATAGAGACACAGAGGTAGAGTACAAACGTATCGACACAAAGTGGGGGAAGCCATGGGGTGGTGGTGGTGGGATGAGTTGGGAGATTGGGATTGACCTGTATACATGTCTATGCATAAAATAGATAACTAATAATAACCTAGTGTATAAAAAAATAAAATTAAATTTCAAAATTTTTAAAAATAAAATGTAAAAATAAAACAGAAAAAAAGTTCTTCCATTCACACTGATGTATTTATAAGAATGAATTATTTCCATGCTTATATCTATAAATACATAAAAGAGGAATAAAATCTAACTTGAACCAAAAAAGAAAAAAAAAAACTGAACCTAACAGTTATACAGAGGAAAACACTACCAAGGCACTTGCTCCAGTGGTAAACAATTCTGAAATTGGTCAGAGTTGGGGAATCATCTCCCATACAGCCAGCAGCCCCACCCGCCCACGCAAGGAGCGTCCTTATTGCAAAGCTGGGGGACCGTGCCGAGGCCTCTGTGAGTAAACGTGAGCTGAGCCCCAGGCCAGCTGCTGCTGAACTGTTCCCACCCTTCCCAGGTGAAACACCTGAATATGTACAAGGGCTTGAAAGCCTAGAGGAAGCCCGTGGAGCCACACCAGCGACAGCACGCAGGCCACCTTGGTGCCTGCAGGTCAGCCAGGATGGTCCTGGCCACGGGCGCTCTTCTGGAAGCTTTCCATTGCCCTGCCTGAGATACCCCTCCTGTCCCGGCCCCCACTCCTTTTTTTCCTTCCTCACCTCAGCCCGGAGAGATATTCCAGTGGAAGTTATGGGTGACACATCCTCTTCTTTACAGGTGGCAGCCTGGCAACTCCTGCAGAAAGTCCAGCAGAGCCCCACTCACACCGGGCCACCCACAAAGCCGTGGACCCTCACACCCTCCCACCAGCACAGCCCCGAGACTGCTGATGGGGCAGAGAATATGGAGTCAGGCACAGCTGCAGGGGCTATTGCTGCCTGGAGTGCTGTTTATATTGACCTCAACCCAGGCACACCTGGGGAGGGCTTGCCGGCAGGGTCAGGCTGCCCAGGTCAGCTAATCCTCAGCCCTCAGGGAATCACATTGCAGAAAATGGACCTCGCTAAGACAGAATATTCGCCAAGGAAAAGAAGCACACAATGCCATTTGCAGCACCGCAGATGAGTCTAGAGGTAATCACGTGACTTGGAGTAAGTCAGAAAGTGAAAGGCACATATCATATCATATCACTTATAGGTGTTACCTATAAATTGATACCAGGGCAGATATTTCCACGGAAAAGGGCAATCACAGATTCATTAAACAAACTTATGGTTCACCAAAGGAAAGGTGTGAGGATTGAATTCATTACGATATTGTGGTTAACAGACATATACAAACACAGTAGACGTATATAATCACCAAAGACCTACGGAGTACCAAGAGAAGACTACTCAACATTCTGTCATAACGAACATGGGAAAAGGATCCCAGGAAGAACAGACATATGTATATGTGTAAAAGAACCACCTCTTGCACACCTACAACAAGCTAAACGTTGTACTCAAACTTGCTGTAATAAAAAATAAAAAATTAAATTAAAAACACGAACAAGAATTAGTGAGAAAAACTTGAGGGGCTTTCTCCTGGTACATTCCGTTCTACATTCCAATCTAGAACGCGACTTCCATTGAGGCTCTGCTGCCCTAGTAACCAGATTTGGTAAGGGAGAACTGCTGCCACCTTGTGGCCGTTTCACACAACAGCAGCTTTAATCCCAGCGCTAATGGTCAGTGGATATTCCAAATCATTACAGGCCTGTAAATGACACCGGCCCTGAAAACAAATCCTGGGGTCATATATCGACCAAAAAATTCAAAAGACGTCCATATTTCAAAACGACAGTTTCAAGAGGCATATTTCACGCACATTAGTGTTCTGATTCTTTTGCTTGCTTTCTTTCTTTGTTAAAAAAACGGGAATGGAAAAAGGCAACCCTCAGAATGGGCGAAAACTTTCACAAACGAATCAATGGACCAAGGTTTAATCTCCAATATATATAAACAGCTCATGCAGCTTAATATTAATAAAACAAACAACCCAATACAAAAATGGGCAGAAGATCTAAATAGACGTTTCTTCAAAGAAGACACAGAGATGGCCAAGACGCAGATGAAAAGCTGCTCAACATCACTAATTATTAGAGAAATGCAAATCAAAACTACAATGAGGTAAGACCTCACACCTGTTAGAATCGGCATGATCAGATAATCTACAAACAACAAATTCTGGGGAGGGTGTGGACAAAAGGAACCCTCTTCCGCTATTGGTGGGAATGTAAATTGATACAGTCACTATGGAGAACAGTATGGAGGTTCCTTTAAAAAACTAAAAAGAGAATTACCATAGGATCCAGCAATCCCACTTCTGGGCATATACCCAGAGAAAACCATAAATCACAAAGACACATTCACCACAATGTTCATTGCAGCACTATTTACAATAGCCAGGTAATGGAAGCAACCTAAATGGCCACAGACAGACGAATGGATAAAGATGTGGTACATATATAAAATGGAATATTACTCAGCCATAAAAAGGAATGAAACTGGGTCATTTGTAGAGAAGTTGATGGATCTAGAGACTGTCATACAGAGTGAAGTAAGTCAGAAAGAGAAAAACAAATATTGTATATTAATGCCTATATGTGGAACCTAGAAAAATGCTACAGATGAACTGGTTTGCAGGGCAGAAATAGAGACACAGAGGTAGAGAACAAACGTATGGACACAAAGTGCGGGAAGCCATGGGGTGGTGGTGGTGGGATGAGTTGGGACATTGGGATTGACCTGTATACATGTCTATGCATAAAATAGATAACTAATAATAACCTATTGTATAAAAAAAATAAATAAAATTAAATTTCAAAAATTTTAAAAATAAAATGTAAAAATAAAACAGAAAAAATGTTCTTCCATTCACACTGATGTATTTATAAGAATGAATTATTTCCATGCTTATATCCATAAATACATAAAAGAGGAATAAAATCTAACTTGAACCAAAAAAGAAAAAAGAAAACTGAACCTAACAGTTATACAGAGGAAAACACTACCAAGGCACTTGCTCCAGTGGTAAACAATTCTGAAATTGGTCAGAGGTGGGGAATCATCTCCCATAGAGCCAGCAGCCCCGCCCGCCCACGCAAGGAGCGTCCTTATTGCAAAGCTGGGGGACCGTGCCGAGGCCTCTGTGAGTAAACGTGAGCTGAGCCCCAGGCCAGCTGCTGCTGAACTGTTCCCACCCTTCCCAGGTGAAACACCTGAATATGTACAAGGGCTTGAAAGCCTAGAGGAAGGGCCGTGGAGCCACACCAGCGACAGCACGCAGGCCACCTTGGTGCCTGCAGGTCAGCCAGGATGGTCCTGGCCACGGGCGCTCTTCTGGAAGCTTTCCATTGCCCTGCCTGAGATACCCCTCCTGTCCCGGCCCCCACTCCTTTTTTTCCTTCCTCACCTCAGCCCGGAGAGATATTCCAGTGGAAGTTATGGGTGACACATCCTCTTCTTTACAGGTGGCAGCCTGGCAACTCCTGCAGAAAGTCCAGCAGAGCCCCACTCACACCGGGCCACCCACAAAGCCGTGGACCCTCACACCCTCCCACCAGCACAGCCCCGAGACTGCTGATGGGGCAGAGAATATGGAGTCAGGCACAGCTGCAGGGGCTATTGCTGCCTGGAGTGCTGTTTATATTGACCTCAACCCAGGCACACCTGGGGAGGGCTTGCCGGCAGGGTCAGGCTGCCCAGGTCAGCTAATCCTCAGCCCTAAGGGAACCACATTGCAGAAAATGGACCTCGCTAAGACAGAATATTCGCCAAGGAAAAGAAGCACACAATGCCATTTGCAGCACCGCAGATGAGTCTAGAGGTAATCACGTGACTTGGAGTAAGTCAGAAAGTGAAAGACACATATCATATCATATCACTTATAGGTGTTACCTATAAATTGATACCAGGGCAGATATTTCCACGGAGAAGGGCAATCACAGATTCATTAAACAAACTTATGGTTCACCAAAGGAAAGGTGTGAGGATTGAATTCATTACGATATTGGGGTTAACAGACATATACAAACACAGTAGACATATATAATCACCAAAGACCTACGGAGTACCAAGAGAAGACTACTCAACATTCTGTCATAACGTACATGGGAAAAGGATCCCAGGAAGAACAGACATATGTATATGTGTAAAAGAACCACCTCTTGCACACCTACAACAAGCTAAACGTTGTACTCAAACTTGCTGTAATAAAAAATAAATATTAAATTAAAAACACGAACAAGAAGTAGTGAGACAAACTTGAGGGGCTTTCTCCTGGCACATTCCATTCTACATTCCAATCTAGAACGCGACTTCCATTGAGGCTCTGCTGCCCTAGTAACCAGATTTGGTAAGGGAGAACTGCTGCCACCTTGTGGCCGTTTCACACAACAGCAGCTTTAATCCCATCGCTAATGGTCAGTGGATATTCCAAATCATTACAGGCCTGTAAATGTCACCTGCCCTGAAAATAAATCCTGGGGTCATATATGGACCAAAAAATTCAAAAGACGTCCATATTTCAAAACGACAGTTTCAAGAGGCATATTTCACGCACATTAGTGTTCTGCTTTTGATTTCTTTCTTTCTTTGTTAAAAAAACGGGAATGGAAAAAGGCAACCCTCAGAATGGGCGAAAACTTTCACAAACGAATCAATGGACCAAGGTTTAATCTCCAATATATATAAACAGCTCATGCAGCTTAATATTAATAAAACAAACAACCCAATACAAAAATGGGCAGAAGATCTAAATAGACGTTTCTTCAAAGAAGACACAGAGATGGCCAAGACGCAGATGAAAAGCTGCTCAACATCACTAATTATTAGAGAAATGCAAATCAAAACTACAATGAGGTAAGACCTCACACCTGTTAGAATCGGCATCATCAGATAATCTACAAACAACAAATTCTGGGGAGGGTGTGGACAAAAGGAACCCTCTTCCGCTATTGGTGGGAATGTAAATTGATACAGTCACTATGGAGAAGAGTATGGAGGTTCCTTTAAAAAACTAAAAAGAGAATTACCATAGGATCCAGCAATCCCACTTCTGGGCATATACCCAGAGAAAACCATAACTCACAAAGACACATTCACCACAATGTTCATTGCAGCACTATTTACAATAGCCAGGTAATGGAAGCAACCTAAATGCCCACAGACAGACGAATGGATAAAGATGTGGTACATATATAAATTGGAATATTACTCAGCCATAAAAAGGAATGAAACTGGGTCATTTGTAGAGAAGTTGATGGATCTAGAGACTGTCATACAGAGTGAAGTAAGTCAGAAAGAGAAAAACAAATATTGTATATTAATGCCTATATGTGGAACCTAGAAAAATGCTACAGATGAACTGGTTTGCAGGGCAGAAATAGAGACACAGAGGTAGAGTACAAACGTATCGACACAAAGTGGGGGAAGCCATGGGGTGGTGGTGGTGGGATGAGTTGGGAGATTGGGATTGACCTGTATACATGTCTATGCATAAAATAGATAACTAATAATAACCTAGTGTATAAAAAAATAAAATTAAATTTCAAAATTTTTAAAAATAAAATGTAAAAATAAAACAGAAAAAAAGTTCTTCCATTCACACTGATGTATTTATAAGAATGAATTATTTCCATGCTTATATCTATAAATACATAAAAGAGGAATAAAATCTAACTTGAACCAAAAAAGAAAAAAAAAAACTGAACCTAACAGTTATACAGAGGAAAACACTACCAAGGCACTTGCTCCAGTGGTAAACAATTCTGAAATTGGTCAGAGGTGGGGAATCATCTCCCATAGAGCCAGCAGCCCCGCCCGCCCAAGCAAGGAGCGTCCTTATTGCAAATCTGTGGGACCGTGCCGAGGCCTCTGTGAGTAAACGTGAGCTGAGCCCCAGGCCAGCTGCTGCTGAACTGTTCCCACCCTTCCCAGGTGAAACACCTGAATATGTAGAAGGGCTTGAAAGCCTAGAGGAAGGGCCGTGGAGCCACACCAGCGACAGCACGCAGGCCACCTTGGTGCCTGCAGGTCAGCCAGGATGGTCCTGGCCACGGGCGCTCTTCTGGAAGCTTTCCATTGCCCTGCCTGAGATACCCCTCCTGTCCCGGCCCCCACTCCTTTTTTTCCTTCCTCACCTCAGCCCGGAGAGATATTCCAGTGGAAGTTATGGGTGACACATCCTCTTCTTTACAGGTGGCAGCCTGGCAATTTCTGCAGAAAGTCCAGCAGAGCACCACTCACATCGGGCCACCCACAAAGCGGTGGACCCTCACACCCTCCCACCAGCACAGCCCCGAGACTGCTGACGGGTCAGAGAATATGGAGTCAGGCACAGCTGCAGGGGCTATTGCTGCCTGGAATGCTGTTTTTATTGACCTCAACCCAGGCACACCTGGAGAGGGCTTGCCGGCAGGGTCAGGCTGCCCAGGTCAGCTAATCCTCAGCCCTCAGGGAATCACATTGCAGAAAATGGACCTCGCTAAGACAGAATATTCGCCAAGGAAAAGAAGCACACAATGCCATTTGCAGCACCGCAGATGAGTCTAGAGGTAATCACGTGACTTGGAGTAAGTCAGAAAGTGAAAGACACATATCATATCATATCACTTATAGGTGTTACCTATAAATTGATACCAGGGCAGATATTTCCACGGAGAAGGGCAATCACAGATTCATTAAACAAACTTATGGTTCACCAAAGGAAAGGTGTGAGGATTGAATTCATTACGATATTGGGGTTAACAGACATATACAAACACAGTAGACATATATAATCACCAAAAACCTACGGAGTACCAAGAGAAGACTACTCAACATTCTGTCATAACGTACATGGGAAAAGGATCCCAGGAAGAACAGACATATGTATATGTGTAAAAGAACCACCTCTTGCACACCTACAACAAGCTAAACGTTGTACTCAAACTTGCTGTAATAAAAAATAAATATTAAATTAAAAACACGAACAAGAAGTAGTGAGACAAACTTGAGGGGCTTTCTCCTGGCACATTCCGTTCTACATTCCAATCTAGAACGCGACTTCCATTGAGGCTCTGCTGCCCTAGTAACCAGATTTGGTAAGGGAGAACTGCTGCCACCTTGTGGCCGTTTCACACAACAGCAGCTTTAATCCCAGCGCTAATTGTCAGTGGATATTCCAAATCATTACAGGCCTGTAAATGACACCTGCCCTGAAAACAAATCCTGGTGTCATATATCGACCAAAAAATTCAAAAGACGTCCATATTTCAAAACGACAGTTTCAAGAGGCATATTTCACGCACATTAGTGTTCTGCTTTTGATTTCTTTCTTTCTTTGTTAAAAAAACGGGAATGGAAAAAGGCAACCCTCAGAATGGGCGAAAACTTTCACAAACGAATCAATGGACCAAGGTTTAATCTCCAATATATATAAACAGCTCATGCAGCTTAATATTAATAAAACAAACAACCCAATACAAAAATGGGCAGAAGATCTAAATAGACGTTCCTTCAAAGAAGACACAGAGATGGCCAAGACGCAGATGAAAAGCTGCTCAACATCACTAATTATTAGAGAAATGCAAATCAAAACTACAATGAGGTAAGACCTCACACCTGTTAGAATCGGCATCATCAGATAATCTACAAACAACAAATTCTGGGGAGGGTGTGGACAAAAGTAACCCTCTTCCGCTATTGGTGGGAATGTAAATTGATACAGTCACTATGGAGAACAGTATGGAGGTTCCTTTAAAAAACTAAAAAGAGAATTACCATAGGATCCAGCAATCCCACTTCTGGGCGTATACCCAGAGAAAACCATAAATCACAAAGACACATTCACCACAATGTTCATTGCAGCACTATTTACAATAGCCAGGTAATGGAAGCAACCTAAATGCCCACAGACAGACGAATGGATAAAGATGTGGTACATATATAAAATGGAATTTTACTCAGCCATAAAAAGGAATGAAACTGGGTCATTTGTAGAGAAGTTGATGGATCTAGAGACTGTCATACAGAGTGAAGTAAGTCAGAAAGAGAAAAACAAATATTGTATATTAATGCCTATATGTGGAACCTAGAAAAATGGTACAGATGAACTGGTTTGCAGGGCAGAGATAGAGACACAGAGGTAGAGAACAAACGTATGGACACAAAGTGAGGGAAGCCATGGGGTGGTGGTGGTGGGATGAGTTGGGAGATTGGGATTGACCTGTATACATGTCTATGCATAAAATAGATAACTAATAATAACCTACTGTATAAAAAAATAAATAAAATTAAATTTCAAAATTTTTAAAAATAAAATGTAAAAATAAAACAGAAAAAAAGTTCTTCCATTCACACTGATGTATTTATAAGAATGAATTATTTCCATGCTTATATCCATAAATACATAAAAGAGGAATAAAATCTAACTTGAACCAAAAAAGAAAAAAAAAAGCTGAACCTAACAGTTATACAGAGGGAAACACAACCAAGGCACTTGCTCCAGTGGTAAATAATTCTGAAATTGGTCAGAGGTGGGGAATCATCCCCGATACAGCCAGCAGCACCGCCCGCCCACGCAAGGAGCGTCCTTATTGCAAAGCTGTGGGACCGTGCCGAGGACTCTGTGAGTAAACGTGAGCTGAGCCCCAGGCCAGCTGCTGCTGAACTGTTCCCACCCTTCCCAGGTGAAACACCTGAATATGTACAAGGGCTTGAAAGCCTAGAGGAAGGGCCGTGGAGCCACACCAGCGACAGCACGCAGGCCAACTTGGTGCCTGCAGGTCACCCAGGATGGTCCTGGCCACAGGCGCTCTTCTGGAAGCTTTCCATTGCCCTGCCTGAGATACCCCTCCTGTCCCGGCCCCCACTCCTTTTTTTTCCTTCCTCACCTCAGCCCGGAGAGATATTCCAGTGGAAGTTATGGGTGACACATCCTCTTCTTTACAGGTGGCAGCCTGGCAACTCCTGCAGAAAGTCCAGCAGAGCCCCACTCACACCGGGCCGCCCACAATGCCGTGGACCCTCACACCCTCCCACCAGCACAGCCCCGAGACTGCTGACGGGGCAGAGAATATGGAGTCAGGCACAGCTGCAGGGGCTATTGCTGCCTGGAGTGCTGTTTATATTGACCTCAACCCAGGCACACCTGGGGAGGGCTTGCCGGCAGCGTCAGGCTGCCCATGTCAGCTAATTCTCAGCCCTCAGGGAATCACATTGCAGAAAATGGAACTCGCTAAGACAGAATATTCGCCAAGGAAAAAAAGGACACAATGCCATTTGCAGCACCGTAGATGAGTCTAGAGGTAATCACGTGACTTGGAGTAAGTCAGAAAGTGAAAGACACATATCATATCATATCACTTATAGGTGTTACGTATAAATTGATACCAGGGCAGATATTTCCACGGAGAAGGGCAATCACAGATTCATTAAACAAACTTATGGTTCACCAAAGGAAAGGTGTGAGCATTGAATTCATTACGATATTGGGGTTAACAGACATATACAAACACAGTAGACGTATATAATCACCAAAGACCTACGGAGTACCAAGAGAAGACTACTCAACATTCTGTCATAACGTACATGGGAAAAGGATCCCAGGAAGAACAGACATATGTATATGTGTAAAAGAACCACCTCTTGCACACCTACAACAAGCTAAACGTTGTACTCAAAATTGCTGTAATAAAAAATAAAAAATTAAATTAAAAACACGAACAAGAAGTAGTGAGACAAACTTGAGGGGCTTTCTCCTGGCACATTCCGTTCTACATTCCAATCTAGAACGTGACTTCCATTGAGGCTCTGCTGCCCTATTAACCAGATTTGGTAAGGGAGAACTGCTGCCACCTTGTGGCCGTTTCACACAACAGCAGCTTTAATCCCAGCGCTAATGGTCAGTGAATATTCCAAATCATTACATGGCTGTAAATGACACCTGCCCTGAAAACAATTCCTGGGGTCATATATCGACCAAAAAATTCAAAAGACGTCCATATTTCAAAACGACAGTTTCAAGAGGCATATTTCACGCACATTAGTGTTCTGCTTCTTTTGCTTGCTTTCTTTCTTTGTTAAAAAAACGGGAATGGAAAAAGGCAACCCTCAGAATGGGCGAAAACGTTCACAAACGAATCAATGGACAAAGGTTTAATCTGCAATATATATAAACAGCTCATGCAGCTTAATATTAATAAAACAAACAACCCAATACAAAAATGGGCAGAAGATCTAAATAGACGTTTCTTCAAAGAAGACACAGAGATGGCCAAGACGCACATGACAAGCTGCTCAACATCACTAATTATTAGAGAAATGCAAATCAAAACTACAATGAGGTAAGACCTCACACCTGTTAGAATCGGCATCATCAGATAATCTACAAACAACAAATTCTGTGGAGGGTGTGGACAAAAGGAACCCTCTTCCGCTATTGGTGGGAATGTAAATTGATACAGTCACTATGGAGAACAGTATGGAGGGTCCTTTAAAAAACTAAAAAGAGAATTACCATAGGATCCAGCAATCCCACTTCTGGGCATTTACCCAGAGAAAACCATAAATCACAGAGACACATTCACCACAATGTTCATTGCAGCACTATTTACAATAGCCAGGTAATGGAAGCAACCTAAATGGCCACAGACAGACGAATGGATAAAGATGTGGTACATATATAAAATGGAATATTACTCAGCCATAAAAAGGAATGAAACTGGGTCATTTGTAGAGAAGTTGACGGATCTAGAGACTGTCATACAGACTGAAGTAAGTCAGAAAGAGAAAACAAATATTGTATATTAATGCCTATATATGGAACCTAGAAAAATGGTACAGATGAACTGGTTTGCAGGGCAGAAATAGAGACACAGAGGTAGAGAACAAACGTATGGACACAAAGTGGGGGAAGCCATGGGGTGGTGGTGGTGGGATGAGTTGGGAGATTGGGATTGACCTGTATACATGTCTATGCATAAAATAGATAACTAATAATAACCTACTGTATAAAAAAATAAATAAAATTAAATTTCAAAATTTTTAAAAATAAAATGTAAAAATAAAACAGAAAAAAGTTCTTCCATTCACACTGATGTACTTATAAGAATGAATTATTTCCATGCTTATATCCATAAATACATAAAAGAGGAATAAAATCTAACTTGAACCAAAAAAGAAAAAAAAAAGCTGAACCTAACAGTTATACAGAGGGAAACACAACCAAGGCACTTGCTCCAGTGGTAAACAATTCTGAAATTGGTCAGAGGTGGGGAATCATCCCCCATACAGCCAGCAGCCCCGCCCGCCCACGCAAGGAGCGTCCTTATTGCAAAGCTGTGGGACCGTGCCGAGGCCTCTGTGAGTAAACGTGAGCTGGGCCCCAGGCCAGCTGCTGCTGAACTGTTCCCACCCTTCCCAGGTGAAACACCTGAATATGTACAAGGGCTTGAAAGCCTAGAGGAAGGGCCGTGGAGCCACACCAGCGACAGCACGCAGGCCAACTTGGTGCCTGCAGGTCAGCCAGGATGGTCCTGGCCACGGGAGCTCTTCTGGAAGCTTTCCATCGCCCTGCCTGAGATACCCCTCCTGTCCCGGCCCCCACTCCTTTTTTTCCTTACTCACCTCAGCCCGGAGAGATATTCCAGTGGAAGTTATGGGTGACACATCCTCTTCTTTACAGGTGGCAGCCTGGCAACTCCTGCAGAAATTCCAGCAGAGCCCCACTCACACCGGGCCGCCCACAAAGCCGTGGACCCTCACACCCTCCCACCAGCACAGCCCCGAGACTGCTGACGGGGCAGAGAATATGGAGTCAGGCACAGCTGCAGGGGCTATTGCTGCCTGGAGTGCTGTTTATATTGACCTCAACCCAGGCACACCTGGGGAGGGCTTGCCGGCAGGGTCAGTCTGCCCAGGTCAGCTAATCCTCAGCCCTCAGGGAATCACATTGCAGAAAGTGGACCTAGCTAAGACAGAATATTCGCCAAGGAAAAAAAGGACACAATGCCATTTGCAGCACCGTAGATGAGTCTAGAGGTAATCACGTGACTTGGAGTAAGTCAGAAAGTGAAAGACACATATCATATCATATCACTTATAGGTGTTACGTATAAATTGATACCAGGGCAGATATTTCCACGGAGAAGGGCAATCACAGATTCATTAAACAAACTTATGGTTCACCAAAGGAAACGTGTGAGGATTGAATTCATTACGATATTGGGGTTAACAGACATATACAAACACAGTAGACGTATATAATCACCAAAGACCTACGGAGTACCAAGAGAAGACTACTCAACATTCTGTCATAACGTACATGGGAAAAGGATCCCAGGAAGGACAGACATATGTATATGTGTAAAAGAACCACCTCTTGCACACCTACAACAAGCTAAACGTTGTACTCAAACTTGCTGTAATAAAAAATAAAAAATTAAATTAAAAACACGAACAAGAAGTAGTGAGACAGGGCTTCCCTGGTGGCGCAGTTGTTGAGAGTTCGCCTACCGATGCAGGGGACACGGGTTCGTGCCCCGGTCCGGGAGGATCCCACATGCCGCGGAGCGGCGGGGCCCGTGAGCCATGGCAGTTGAGCCTTCGCGTCTGGAGCCTGTGCTCCGCAACGGGAGAGGCCACAAGCGCGCGAGGTCCACATACCGCAAAAAAAAAAAAAAAAAATTGAAGTAGTGAGACAAACTTGAGGGGCTTTCTCCTGGCACATTCCGTTCTACATTCCAATCTAGAACGCGACTTCCATTGAGGCTCTGCTGCCCTAGTAACCAGATTTGGTAAGGGAGAACTGCTGCCACCTTGTGGCCGTTTCACACAACAGCAGCTTTAATCCCAGCGCTAATTGTCAGTGGATATTCCAAATCATTACAGGCCTGTAAATGACACCTGCCCTGAAAACAAATCCTGGTGTCATATATCGACCAAAAAATTCAAAAGACGTCCATATTTCAAAACGACAGTTTCAAGAGGCATATTTCACGCACATTAGTGTTCTGCTTTTGATTTCTTTCTTTCTTTGTTAAAAAAACGGGAATGGAAAAAGGCAACCCTCAGAATGGGCGAAAACTTTCACAAACGAATCAATGGACCAAGGTTTAATCTCCAATATATATAAACAGCTCATGCAGCTTAATATTAATAAAACAAACAACCCAATACAAAAATGGGCAGAAGATCTAAATAGACGTTCCTTCAAAGAAGACACAGAGATGGCCAAGACGCAGATGAAAAGCTGCTCAACATCACTAATTATTAGAGAAATGCAAATCAAAACTACAATGAGGTAAGACCTCACACCTGTTAGAATCGGCATCATCAGATAATCTACAAACAACAAATTCTGGGGAGGGTGTGGACAAAAGTAACCCTCTTCCGCTATTGGTGGGAATGTAAATTGATACAGTCACTATGGAGAACAGTATGGAGGTTCCTTTAAAAAACTAAAAAGAGAATTACCATAGGATCCAGCAATCCCACTTCTGGGCGTATACCCAGAGAAAACCATAAATCACAAAGACACATTCACCACAATGTTCATTGCAGCACTATTTACAATAGCCAGGTAATGGAAGCAACCTAAATGCCCACAGACAGACGAATGGATAAAGATGTGGTACATATATAAAATGGAATTTTACTCAGCCATAAAAAGGAATGAAACTGGGTCATTTGTAGAGAAGTTGATGGATCTAGAGACTGTCATACAGAGTGAAGTAAGTCAGAAAGAGAAAAACAAATATTGTATATTAATGCCTATATGTGGAACCTAGAAAAATGGTACAGATGAACTGGTTTGCAGGGCAGAGATAGAGACACAGAGGTAGAGAACAAACGTATGGACACAAAGTGAGGGAAGCCATGGGGTGGTGGTGGTGGGATGAGTTGGGAGATTGGGATTGACCTGTATACATGTCTATGCATAAAATAGATAACTAATAATAACCTACTGTATAAAAAAATAAATAAAATTAAATTTCAAAATTTTTAAAAATAAAATGTAAAAATAAAACAGAAAAAAAGTTCTTCCATTCACACTGATGTATTTATAAGAATGAATTATTTCCATGCTTATATCCATAAATACATAAAAGAGGAATAAAATCTAACTTGAACCAAAAAAGAAAAAAAAAAGCTGAACCTAACAGTTATACAGAGGGAAACACAACCAAGGCACTTGCTCCAGTGGTAAATAATTCTGAAATTGGTCAGAGGTGGGGAATCATCCCCGATACAGCCAGCAGCACCGCCCGCCCACGCAAGGAGCGTCCTTATTGCAAAGCTGTGGGACCGTGCCGAGGACTCTGTGAGTAAACGTGAGCTGAGCCCCAGGCCAGCTGCTGCTGAACTGTTCCCACCCTTCCCAGGTGAAACACCTGAATATGTACAAGGGCTTGAAAGCCTAGAGGAAGGGCCGTGGAGCCACACCAGCGACAGCACGCAGGCCAACTTGGTGCCTGCAGGTCACCCAGGATGGTCCTGGCCACAGGCGCTCTTCTGGAAGCTTTCCATTGCCCTGCCTGAGATACCCCTCCTGTCCCGGCCCCCACTCCTTTTTTTTCCTTCCTCACCTCAGCCCGGAGAGATATTCCAGTGGAAGTTATGGGTGACACATCCTCTTCTTTACAGGTGGCAGCCTGGCAACTCCTGCAGAAAGTCCAGCAGAGCCCCACTCACACCGGGCCGCCCACAATGCCGTGGACCCTCACACCCTCCCACCAGCACAGCCCCGAGACTGCTGACGGGGCAGAGAATATGGAGTCAGGCACAGCTGCAGGGGCTATTGCTGCCTGGAGTGCTGTTTATATTGACCTCAACCCAGGCACACCTGGGGAGGGCTTGCCGGCAGCGTCAGGCTGCCCATGTCAGCTAATTCTCAGCCCTCAGGGAATCACATTGCAGAAAATGGAACTCGCTAAGACAGAATATTCGCCAAGGAAAAAAAGGACACAATGCCATTTGCAGCACCGTAGATGAGTCTAGAGGTAATCACGTGACTTGGAGTAAGTCAGAAAGTGAAAGACACATATCATATCATATCACTTATAGGTGTTACGTATAAATTGATACCAGGGCAGATATTTCCACGGAGAAGGGCAATCACAGATTCATTAAACAAACTTATGGTTCACCAAAGGAAAGGTGTGAGCATTGAATTCATTACGATATTGGGGTTAACAGACATATACAAACACAGTAGACGTATATAATCACCAAAGACCTACGGAGTACCAAGAGAAGACTACTCAACATTCTGTCATAACGTACATGGGAAAAGGATCCCAGGAAGAACAGACATATGTATATGTGTAAAAGAACCACCTCTTGCACACCTACAACAAGCTAAACGTTGTACTCAAAATTGCTGTAATAAAAAATAAAAAATTAAATTAAAAACACGAACAAGAAGTAGTGAGACAAACTTGAGGGGCTTTCTCCTGGCACATTCCGTTCTACATTCCAATCTAGAACGTGACTTCCATTGAGGCTCTGCTGCCCTATTAACCAGATTTGGTAAGGGAGAACTGCTGCCACCTTGTGGCCGTTTCACACAACAGCAGCTTTAATCCCAGCGCTAATGGTCAGTGAATATTCCAAATCATTACATGGCTGTAAATGACACCTGCCCTGAAAACAATTCCTGGGGTCATATATCGACCAAAAAATTCAAAAGACGTCCATATTTCAAAACGACAGTTTCAAGAGGCATATTTCACGCACATTAGTGTTCTGCTTCTTTTGCTTGCTTTCTTTCTTTGTTAAAAAAACGGGAATGGAAAAAGGCAACCCTCAGAATGGGCGAAAACGTTCACAAACGAATCAATGGACAAAGGTTTAATCTGCAATATATATAAACAGCTCATGCAGCTTAATATTAATAAAACAAACAACCCAATACAAAAATGGGCAGAAGATCTAAATAGACGTTTCTTCAAAGAAGACACAGAGATGGCCAAGACGCACATGACAAGCTGCTCAACATCACTAATTATTAGAGAAATGCAAATCAAAACTACAATGAGGTAAGACCTCACACCTGTTAGAATCGGCATCATCAGATAATCTACAAACAACAAATTCTGTGGAGGGTGTGGACAAAAGGAACCCTCTTCCGCTATTGGTGGGAATGTAAATTGATACAGTCACTATGGAGAACAGTATGGAGGGTCCTTTAAAAAACTAAAAAGAGAATTACCATAGGATCCAGCAATCCCACTTCTGGGCATTTACCCAGAGAAAACCATAAATCACAGAGACACATTCACCACAATGTTCATTGCAGCACTATTTACAATAGCCAGGTAATGGAAGCAACCTAAATGGCCACAGACAGACGAATGGATAAAGATGTGGTACATATATAAAATGGAATATTACTCAGCCATAAAAAGGAATGAAACTGGGTCATTTGTAGAGAAGTTGACGGATCTAGAGACTGTCATACAGACTGAAGTAAGTCAGAAAGAGAAAACAAATATTGTATATTAATGCCTATATATGGAACCTAGAAAAATGGTACAGATGAACTGGTTTGCAGGGCAGAAATAGAGACACAGAGGTAGAGAACAAACGTATGGACACAAAGTGGGGGAAGCCATGGGGTGGTGGTGGTGGGATGAGTTGGGAGATTGGGATTGACCTGTATACATGTCTATGCATAAAATAGATAACTAATAATAACCTACTGTATAAAAAAATAAATAAAATTAAATTTCAAAATTTTTAAAAATAAAATGTAAAAATAAAACAGAAAAAAGTTCTTCCATTCACACTGATGTACTTATAAGAATGAATTATTTCCATGCTTATATCCATAAATACATAAAAGAGGAATAAAATCTAACTTGAACCAAAAAAGAAAAAAAAAAGCTGAACCTAACAGTTATACAGAGGGAAACACAACCAAGGCACTTGCTCCAGTGGTAAACAATTCTGAAATTGGTCAGAGGTGGGGAATCATCCCCCATACAGCCAGCAGCCCCGCCCGCCCACGCAAGGAGCGTCCTTATTGCAAAGCTGTGGGACCGTGCCGAGGCCTCTGTGAGTAAACGTGAGCTGGGCCCCAGGCCAGCTGCTGCTGAACTGTTCCCACCCTTCCCAGGTGAAACACCTGAATATGTACAAGGGCTTGAAAGCCTAGAGGAAGGGCCGTGGAGCCACACCAGCGACAGCACGCAGGCCAACTTGGTGCCTGCAGGTCAGCCAGGATGGTCCTGGCCACGGGAGCTCTTCTGGAAGCTTTCCATCGCCCTGCCTGAGATACCCCTCCTGTCCCGGCCCCCACTCCTTTTTTTCCTTACTCACCTCAGCCCGGAGAGATATTCCAGTGGAAGTTATGGGTGACACATCCTCTTCTTTACAGGTGGCAGCCTGGCAACTCCTGCAGAAATTCCAGCAGAGCCCCACTCACACCGGGCCGCCCACAAAGCCGTGGACCCTCACACCCTCCCACCAGCACAGCCCCGAGACTGCTGACGGGGCAGAGAATATGGAGTCAGGCACAGCTGCAGGGGCTATTGCTGCCTGGAGTGCTGTTTATATTGACCTCAACCCAGGCACACCTGGGGAGGGCTTGCCGGCAGGGTCAGTCTGCCCAGGTCAGCTAATCCTCAGCCCTCAGGGAATCACATTGCAGAAAGTGGACCTAGCTAAGACAGAATATTCGCCAAGGAATAAAAGGACACAATGCCATTTGCAGCACCGTAGATGAGTCTAGAGGTAATCACGTGACTTGGAGTAAGTCAGAAAGTGAAAGACACATATCATATCATATCACTTATAGGTGTTACGTATAAATTGATACCAGGGCAGATATTTCCACGGAGAAGGGCAATCACAGATTCATTAAACAAACTTATGGTTCACCAAAGGAAACGTGTGAGGATTGAATTCATTACGATATTGGGGTTAACAGACATATACAAACACAGTAGACGTATATAATCACCAAAGACCTACGGAGTACCAAGAGAAGACTACTCAACATTCTGTCATAACGTACATGGGAAAAGGATCCCAGGAAGGACAGACATATGTATATGTGTAAAAGAACCACCTCTTGCACACCTACAACAAGCTAAACGTTGTACTCAAACTTGCTGTAATAAAAAATAAAAAATTAAATTAAAAACACGAACAAGAAGTAGTGAGACAGGGCTTCCCTGGTGGCGCAGTTGTTGAGAGTTCGCCTACCGATGCAGGGGACACGGGTTCGTGCCCCGGTCCGGGAGGATCCCACATGCCGCGGAGCGGCGGGGCCCGTGAGCCATGGCAGTTGAGCCTTCGCGTCTGGAGCCTGTGCTCCGCAACGGGAGAGGCCACAAGCGCGCGAGGTCCACATACCGCAAAAAAAAAAAAAAAAATTGAAGTAGTGAGACAAACTTTAGGGGCTTTCTCCTGGCACATTCCGTTCTACATTCCAATCTAGAAGGCGACTTCCATTGAGGCTCTGCTGCCCTAGTAACCAGATTTGGTAAGGGAGAACTGCTGCCACCTTGTGGCCGTTTCACACAACAGCAGCTTTAATCCCAGCGCTAATGGTCAGTGGATATTCCAAATCATTACAGGCCTGTAAATGACACCTGCCCTGAAAACAAATCCTGGGGTCATATATCGACCAAAAAATTCAAAAGACGTCCATATTTCAAAACGACAGTTTCAAGAGGCATATTTCACGCACATTAGTGTTCTGCTTCTTTTGCTTGCTTGCTTTCTTTGTTAAAAAAACGGGAATGGAAAAAGGCAACCCTCAGAATGGGCGAAAACGTTCACAAACGAATCAATGGACAAAGGTTTAATCTGCAATATATATAAACAGCTCATGCAGCTTAATATTAATAAAACAAACAACCCAATACAAAAATGGGCAGAAGATCTAAATAGACGTTTCTTCAAAGAAGACACAGAGATGGCCAAGACGCACATGACAAGCTGCTCAACATCACTAATTATTAGAGAAATGCAAATCAAAACTACAATGAGGTAAGACCTCACACCTGTTAGAATCGGCATCATCAGATAATCTACAAACAACAAATTCTGGGGAGGGTGTGGACAAAAGGAACCCTCTTCCGCTATTGGTGGGAATGTAAATTGATACAGTCACTATGGAGAACAGTATGGAGGATCCTTTAAAAAACTAAAAAGAGAATTACCATAGGATCCAGCAATCCCACTTCTGGGCATTTACCCACAGAAAACCATAAATCACAGAGACACATTCACCACAATGTTCATTGCAGCACTATTTACAATAGCCAGGTAATGGAAACAAACTAAATGGCCCCAGACAGACGAATGGATAAAGATGTGGTACATATATAAAATGGAATATTACTCAGCCATAAAAAGGAATGAAACTGGGTCATTTGTAGAGAAGTTGACGGATCTAGAGACTGTCATACAGACTGAAGTAAGTCAGAAAGAGAAAAACAAATATTGTATATTAATGACTATATGTGGAACCTAGAAAAATGGTACAGATGAACTGGTTTGCAGGGCAGAGATAGAGACACAGAGGTAGAGAACAAACGTATGGACACAAAGTGGGGGAAGCCATGGGGTGGTGGTGGTGGGATGAGTTGGGAGATTGGGATTGACCTGTATACATGTCTATGCATAAAATAGATAACTAATAATAACCTACTGTATAAAAAAATAAATAAAATTAAATTTCAAAATTTTTAAAAATAAAATGTAAAAATAAAACAGAAAAAAAGTTCTTCCATTCACACTGATGTATTTATAAGAATGAATTATTTCCATGCTTATATCCATAAATACATAAAAGAGGAATAAAATCTAACTTGAACCAAAAAAGAAAAAAAAAAGCTGAACCTAACAGTTATACAGAGGGAAACACAACCAAGGCACTTGCTCCAGTGGTAAACAATTCTGAAATTGGTCAGAGGTGGGGAATCATCCCCCATACAGCCAGCAGCCCCGCCCGCCCACGCAAGGAGCGTCCTTATTGCAAAGCTGTGGGACCGTGCCGAGGCTTCTGTGAGTAAACATGAGCTGAGCCCCAGGCCAGCTGCTGTTGAACTGTTCCCACCCTTCCCAGGTGAAACACCTGAATATGTACAAGGGCTTGAAAGCCTAGAGGAAGGGCCGTGGAGCCACACCAGCGACAGCACGCAGGCCAACTTGGTGCCTGCAGGTCAGCCAGGATGGTCCTGGCCACGGGCGCTCTTATGGAAGCTTTCCATTGCCCTGCCTGAGATACCCCTCCTGTCCCGGCCCCCACTCCTTTTTTTCCTTCCTCACCTCAGCCCGGAGAGATATTCCAGTGGAAGTTATGGGTGACACATCCTCTTCTTTACAGGTGGCAGCCTGGCAACTCCTGCAGAAAGTCCAGCAGAGCCCCACTCACACCGGGCCATCCACAAAGCCCTGGACCCTCACACCCTCACACCAGCACAGCCCCGAGACTGCTGACGGGGCAGAGAATATGGAGTCAGGCACAGCTGCAGGGACTATTGCTGCCTGGAGTGCTGTTTATATTGACCTCAACCCAGGCACACCTGGGGAGGGCTTGCCGGCAGGGTCAGGCTGCCCAGGTCAGCTAATCCTCAGCCCTCAGGGAATCACATTGCAGAAAATGGACCTCGCTAAGACAGAATATTCGCCAAGGGAAAAAAGGACACAATGCCATTTGCAGCACCGTAGATGAGTCTAGAGGTAATCTCGTGACTTGGAGTAAGTCAGAAAGTGAAAGACACATATCATATCATATCACATATAGGTGTTACGTATAAATTGATACCAGGGCAGATATTTCCACGGAGAAGGGCAATCACAGATTCATTAAACAAACTTATGGTTCACCAAAGGAAAGGTGTGAGGATTGAATTCATTACGATATTGGGGTTAACAGACATATACAAACACAGTAGACGTATATAATCACCAAAGACCTACGGAGTACCAAGAGAAGACTACTCAACATTCTGTCATAACGAACATGGGAAAAGGATCCCAGGAAGAACAGACATATGTATATGTGTAAAAGAACCACCTCTGGCACACCTACAACAAGCTAAACGTTGTATCCAAACTTGCTGTAATAAAAAATAAAAAATTAAATTAAAAACACGAACAAGAATTAGTGAGAAAAACTTGAGGGGCTTTCTCCTGGCACATTCCGTTCTACATTCCAATCTAGAAGGCGACTTCCATTGAGGCTCTGCTGCCCTAGTAACCAGATTTGGTAAGGGAGAACTGCTGCCACCTTGTGGCCGTTTCACACAACAGCAGCTTTAATCCCAGCGCTAATGGTCAGTGGATATTCCAAATCATTACAGGCCTGTAAATGACACCTGCCCTGAAAACAAATCCTGGGGTCATATATCGACCAAAAAATTCAAAAGACGTCCATATTTCAAAACGACAGTTTCAAGAGGCATATTTCACGCACATTAGTGTTCTGCTTCTTTTGCTTTCTTTCTTTCTTTGTTAAAAAAACGGGAATGGAAAAAGGCAACCCTCAGAATGGGCGAAAACTTTCACAAACGAATCAATGGACCAAGGTTTAATCTCCAATATATATAAACAGCTCATGCAGCTTAATATTAATAAAACAAACAACCCAATACAAAAATGGGCAGAAGATCTAAATAGACGTTTCTTCAAAGAAGACACAGAGATGGCCAAGACGCAGATGAAAAGCTGCTCAACATCACTAATTATTAGAGAAATGCAAATCAAAACTACAATGAGGTAAGACCTCACACCTGTTAGAATCGGCATCATCAGATAATCTACAAACAACAAATTCTGGGGAGGGTGTGGAGAAAAGGAACCCTCTTCCGCTATTGGTGGGAATGTAAATTGATACAGTCACTATGGAGAACAGTATGGAGGTTCCTTTAAAAAACTAAAAAGAGAATTATCATAGGATCCAGCAATCCCACTTCTGGGCATATACCCAGAGAAAACCATAAATCACAAAGACACATTCACCACAATGTTCATTGCAGCACTATTTACAATAGCCAGGTAATGGAAGCAACCTAAATGCCCACAGACAGACGAATGGATAAAGATGTGGTACATATATAAAATGGAATATTACTCAGCCATAAAAAGGAATGAAACTGAGTCATTTGTAGAGAAGTTGATGGATCTAGAGACTGTCATACAGAGTGAAGTAAGTCAGAAAGAGAAAAACAAATATTGTATATAAATGCCTATATGTGGAACCTAGAAAAATGCTACAGATGAACTGGTTTGCAGGGCAGAAATAGAGACACAGAGGTAGAGAACAAACGTATGGACACAAAGTGGGGGAAGCCATGGGGTGATGGTGGTGGGATGAGTTGGGACATTGGGATTGACCTGTATACATGTCTATGCATAAAATAGATAACTAATAATAACCTACTGTATAAAAAAATAAATAAAATTAAATTTCAAAAATTTTAAAAATAAAATTTAAAAATAAAACAGAAAAAATGTTCTTCCATTCACACTGATGTATTTATAAGAATGAATTATTTCCATGCTTATATCCATAAATACATAAAAGAGGAATAAAATCTAACTTGAACCAAAAAAGAAAAAAGAAAACTGAACCTAACAGTTATACAGAGGGAAACACAACCAAGGCACTTGCTCCAGTGGTAAACAATTCTGAAATTGGTCAGAGGTGGGGAATCATCCCCCATACAGCCAGCAGCCCCGCCCGCCCACGCAAGGAGCGTCCTTATTGCAAAGCTGTGGGACCGTGCCTAGGCCTCTGTGAGTAAACGTGAGCTGGGCCCCAGGCCAGCTGCTGCTGAACTGTTCCCACCCTTCCCAGGTGAAACACCTGAATATGTACAAGGGCTTGAAAGCCTAGAGGAAGGGCCGTGGAGCCACACCAGCGACAGCACGCAGGCCAACTTGGTGCCTGCAGGTCAGCCAGGATGGTCCTGGCCACGGGAGCTCTTCTGGAAGCTTTCCATCGCCCTGCCTGAGATACCCCTCCTGTCCCGGCCCCCACTCCTTTTTTTCCTTACTCACCTCAGCCCGGAGAGATATTCCAGTGGAAGTTATGGGTGACACATCCTCTTCTTTACAGGTGGCAGCCTGGCAACTCCTGCAGAAATTCCAGCAGAGCCCCACTCACACCGGGCCGCCCACAAAGCCGTGGACCCTCACACCCTCCCACCAGCACAGCCCCGAGACTGCTGACGGGGCAGAGAATATGGAGTCAGGCACAGCTGCAGGGGCTATTGCTGCCTGGAGTGCTGTTTATATTGACCTCAACCCAGGCACACCTGGGGAGGGCTTGCCGGCAAGGTCAGTCTGCCCAGGTCAGCTAATCCTCAGCCCTCAGGGAATCACATTGCAGAAAGTGGACCTAGCTAAGACAGAATATTCGCCAAGGAAAAAAAGGACACAATGCCATTTGCAGCACCGTAGATGAGTCTAGAGGTAATCACGTGACTTGGAGTAAGTCAGAAAGTGAAAGACACATATCATATCATATCACTTATAGGTGTTACGTATAAATTGATACCAGGGCAGATATTTCCACGGAGAAGGGCAATCACAGATTCATTAAACAAACTTATGGTTCACCAAAGGAAACGTGTGAGGATTGAATTCATTACGATATTGGGGTTAACAGACATATACAAACACAGTAGACGTATATAATCACCAAAGACCTACGGAGTACCAAGAGAAGACTACTCAACATTCTGTCATAACGTACATGGGAAAAGGATCCCAGGAAGGACAGACATATGTATATGTGTAAAAGAACCACCTCTTGCACACCTACAACAAGCTAAACGTTGTACTCAAACTTGCTGTAATAAAAAATAAAAAATTAAATTAAAAACACGAACAAGAAGTAGTGAGACAGGGCTTCCCTGGTGGCGCAGTTGTTGAGAGTTCGCCTACCGATGCAGGGGACACGGGTTCGTGCCCCGGTCCGGGAGGATCCCACATGCCGCGGAGCGGCGGGGCCCGTGAGCCATGGCCGTTGAGCCTGCGCGTCTGGAGCCTGTGCTCCGCAACGGGAGAGGCCACAAGAGCGCGAGGTCCACATACCGCAAAAAAAAAAAAACAAAAATGAAGTAGTGAGACAAACTTGAGGGGCCTTCTCCTGGCACATTCCGTTCTACATTCCAATCTAGAAGGCGACTTCCATTGAGGCTCTGCTGCCCTAGTAACCAGATTTGGTAAGGGAGAACTGCTGCCACCTTGTGGCCGTTTCACACAACAGCAGCTTTAATCCCAGCGCTAATGGTCAGTGGATATTCCAAATCATTACAGGCCTGTAAATGACACCTGCCCTGAAAACAAATCCTGGGGTCATATATCGACCAAAAAATTCAAAAGACGTCCATATTTCAAAACGACAGTTTCAAGAGGCATATTTCACGCACATTAGTGTTCTGCTTCTTTTGCTTGCTTGCTTTCTTTGTTAAAAAAACGGGAATGGAAAAAGGCAACCCTCAGAATGGGCGAAAACGTTCACAAACGAATCAATGGACAAAGGTTTAATCTGCAATATATATAAACAGCTCATGCAGCTTAATATTAATAAAACAAACAACCCAATACAAAAATGGGCAGAAGATCTAAATAGACGTTTCTTCAAAGAAGACACAGAGATGGCCAAGACGCACATGACAAGCTGCTCAACATCACTAATTATTAGAGAAATGCAAATCAAAACTACAATGAGGTAAGACCTCACACCTGTTAGAATCGGCATCATCAGATAATCTACAAACAACAAATTCTGGGGAGGGTGTGGACAAAAGGAACCCTCTTCCGCTATTGGTGGGAATGTAAATTGATACAGTCACTATGGAGAACAGTATGGAGGATCCTTTAAAAAACTAAAAAGAGAATTACCATAGGATCCAGCAATCCCACTTCTGGGCATTTACCCACAGAAAACCATAAATCACAGAGACACATTCACCACAATGTTCATTGCAGCACTATTTACAATAGCCAGGTAATGGAAACAAACTAAATGGCCCCAGACAGACGAATGGATAAAGATGTGGTACATATATAAAATGGAATATTACTCAGCCATAAAAAGGAATGAAACTGGGTCATTTGTAGAGAAGTTGACGGATCTAGAGACTGTCATACAGACTGAAGTAAGTCAGAAAGAGAAAAACAAATATTGTATATTAATGACTATATGTGGAACCTAGAAAAATGGTACAGATGAACTGGTTTGCAGGGCAGAGATAGAGACACAGAGGTAGAGAACAAACGTATGGACACAAAGTGGGGGAAGCCATGGGGTGGTGGTGTTGGGATGAGTTGGGAGATTGGGATTGACCTGTATACATGTCTATGCATAAAATAGATAACTAATAATAACCTACTGTATAAAAAAATAAATAAAATTAAATTTCAAAATTTTTAAAAATAAAATGTAAAAATAAAACAGAAAAAAAGTTCTTCCATTCACACTGATGTATTTATAAGAATGAATTATTTCCATGCTTATATCCATAAATACATAAAAGAGGAATAAAATCTAACTTGAACCAAAAAAGAAAAAAAAAAGCTGAACCTAACAGTTATACAGAGGGAAACACAACCAAGGCACTTGCTCCAGTGGTAAACAATTCTGAAATTGGTCAGAGGTGGGGAATCATCCCCCATACAGCCAGCAGCCCCGCCCGCCCACGCAAGGAGCGTCCTTATTGCAAAGCTGGGGGACCGTGCCGAGGCTTCTGTGAGTAAACATGAGCTGAGCCCCAGGCCAGCTGCTGTTGAACTGTTCCCACCCTTCCCAGGTGAAACACCTGAATATGTACAAGGGCTTGAAAGCCTAGAGGAAGGGCCGTGGAGCCACACCAGCGACAGCACGCAGGCCAACTTGGTGCCTGCAGGTCAGCCAGGATGGTCCTGGCCACGGGCGCTCTTATGGAAGCTTTCCATCGCCCTGCCTGAGATACCCCTCCTGTCCCGGCCCCCACTCCTTTTTTTCCTTCCTCACCTCAGCCCGGAGAGATATTCCAGTGGAAGTTATGGGTGACACATCCTCTTCTTTACAGGTGGCAGCCTGGCAACTCCTGCAGAAAGTCCAGCAGAGCCCCACTCACACCGGGCCATCCACAAAGCCCTGGACCCTCACACCCTCACACCAGCACAGCCCCGAGACTGCTGACGGGGCAGAGAATATGGAGTCAGGCACAGCTGCAGGGACTATTGCTGCCTGGAGTGCTGTTTATATTGACCTCAACCCAGGCACACCTGGGGAGGGCTTGCCGGCAGGGTCAGGCTGCCCAGGTCAGCTAATCCTCAGCCCTCAGGGAATCACATTGCAGAAAATGGACCTCGCTAAGACAGAATATTCGCCAAGGGAAAAAAGGACACAATGCCATTTGCAGCACCGTAGATGAGTCTAGAGGTAATCACGTGACTTGGAGTAAGTCAGAAAGTGAAAGACACATATCATATCATATCACATATAGGTGTTACGTATAAATTGATACCAGGGCAGATATTTCCACGGAGAAGGGCAATCACAGATTCATTAAACAAACTTATGGTTCACCAAAGGAAAGGTGTGAGGATTGAATTCATTACGATATTGGGGTTAACAGACATATACAAACACAGTAGACGTATATAATCACCAAAGACCTACGGAGTACCAAGAGAAGACTACTCAACATTCTGTCATAACGAACATGGGAAAAGGATCCCAGGAAGAACAGACATATGTATATGTGTAAAAGAACCACCTCTGGCACACCTACAACAAGCTAAACGTTGTACCCAAACTTGCTGTAATAAAAAATAAAAAATTAAATTAAAAAAAAGAACAAGAATTAGTGAGAAAAACTTGAGGGGCTTTCTCCTGGCACATTCCGTTCTACATTCCAATCTAGAAGGCGACTTCCAATGAGGCTCTGCTGACCTAGTAACCAGATTTGGTAAGGGAGAACTGCTGCCACCTTGTGGCCGTTTCACACAACAGCAGCTTTAATCCCAGCGCTAATGGTCAGTGGATATTCCAAATCATTACAGGCCTGTAAATGACACCTGCCCTGAAAACAAATCCTGGGGTCATATATCGACCAAAAAATTCAAAAGACGTCCATATTTCAAAACGACAGTTTCAAGAGGCATATTTCACGCACATTAGTGTTCTGCTTCTTTTGCTTTCTTTCTTTCTTTGTTAAAAAAACGGGAATGGAAAAAGGCAACCCTCAGAATGGGCGAAAACTTTCACAAACGAATCAATGGACCAAGGTTTAATCTCCAATATATATAAACAGCTCATGCAGCTTAATATTAATAAAACAAACAACCCAATACAAAAATGGGCAGAAGATCTAAATAGACGTTTCTTCAAAGAAGACACAGAGATGGCCAAGACGCAGATGAAAAGCTGCTCAACATCACTAATTATTAGAGAAATGCAAATCAAAACTACAATGAGGTAAGACCTCACACCTGTTAGAATCGGCATCATCAGATAATCTACAAACAACAAATTCTGGGGAGGGTGTGGACAAAAGGAACCCTCTTCCGCTATTGGTGGGAATGTAAATTGATACAGTCACTATGGAGAACAGTATGGAGGTTCCTTTAAAAAACTAAAAAGAGAATTACCATAGGATCCAGCAATCCCACTTCTGGGCATATACCCAGAGAAAACCATAAATCACAAAGACACATTCACCACAATGTTCATTGCAGCACTATTTACAATAGCCAGGTAATGGAAGCAACCTAAATGCCCACAGACAGACGAATGGATAAAGATGTGGTACATATATAAAATGGAATATTACTCAGCCATAAAAAGGAATGAAACTGGGTCATTTGTAGAGAAGTTGATGGATCTAGAGACTGTCATACAGAGTGAAGTAAGTCAGAAAGAGAAAAACAAATATTGTATATTAATGCCTATATGTGGAACCTAGAAAAATGCTACAGATGAACTGGTTTGCAGGGCAGAAATAGAGACACAGAGGTAGAGAACAAACGTATGGACACAAAGTGGGGGAAGCCATGGGGTGGTGGTGGTGGGATGAGTTGGGACATTGGGATTGACCTGTATACATGTCTATGCATAAAATAGATAACTAATAATAACCTACTGTATAAAAAAATAAATAAAATTAAATTTCAAAAATTTTAAAAATAAAATGTAAAAATAAAACAGAAAAAATGTTCTTCCATTCACACTGATGTATTTATAAGAATGAATTATTTCCATGCTTATATCCATAAATACATAAAAGAGGAATAAAATCTAACTTGAACCAAAAAAGAAAAAAGAAAACTGAACCTAACAGTTATACAGAGGAAAACACTACCAAGGCACTTGCTCCAGTGGTAAACAATTCTGAAATTGGTCAGAGGTGGGGAATCATCTCCCATAGAGCCAGCAGCCCCGCCCGCCCAAGCAAGGAGCGTCCTTATTGCAAATCTGTGGGTCCGTGCCGAGGCCTCTGTGAGTAAACGTGAGCTGAGCCCCAGGCCAGCTGCTGCTGAACTGTTCCCACCCTTCCCAGGTGAAACACCTGAATATGTAGAAGGGCTTGAAAGCCTAGAGGAAGGGCCGTGGAGCCACACCAGCGACAGCACGCAGGCCACCTTGGTGCCTGCAGGTCAGCCAGGATGGTCCTGGCCACGGGCGCTCTTCTGGAAGCTTTCCATTGCCCTGCCTGAGATACCCCTCCTGTCCCGGCCCCCACTCCTTTTTTTCCTTCCTCACCTCAGCCCGGAGAGATATTCCAGTGGAAGTTATGGGTGACACATCCTCTTCTTTACAGGTGGCAGCCTGGCAATTTCTGCAGAAAGTCCAGCAGAGCACCACTCACATCGGGCCACCCACAAAGCCGTGGACCCTCACACCCTCCCACCAGCACAGCCCCGAGACTGCTGACGGGTCAGAGAATATGGAGTCAGGCACAGCTGCAGGGGCTATTGCTGCCTGGAATGCTGTTTTTATTGACCTCAACCCAGGCACACCTGGAGAGGGCTTGCCGGCAGGGTCAGGCTGCCCAGGTCAGCTAATCCTCAGCCCTCAGGGAATCACATTGCAGAAAATGGACCTCGCTAAGACAGAATATTCGCCAAGGAAAAGAAGCACACAATGCCATTTGCAGCACCGCAGATGAGTCTAGAGGTAATCACGTGACTTGGAGTAAGTCAGAAAGTGAAAGACACATATCATATCATATCACTTATAGGTGTTACCTATAAATTGATACCAGGGCAGATATTTCCACGGAGAAGGGCAATCACAGATTCATTAAACAAACTTATGGTTCACCAAAGGAAAGGTGTGAGGATTGAATTCATTACGATATTGGGGTTAACAGACATATACAAACACAGTAGACATATATAATCACCAAAGACCTACGGAGTACCAAGAGAAGACTACTCAACATTCTGTCATAACGTACATGGGAAAAGGATCCCAGGAAGAACAGACATATGTATATGTGTAAAAGAACCACCTCTTGCACACCTACAACAAGCTAAACGTTGTACTCAAACTTGCTGTAATAAAAAATAAATATTAAATTAAAAACACGAACAAGAAGTAGTGAGACAAACTTGAGGGGCTTTCTCCTGGCACATTCCGTTCTACATTCCAATCTAGAACGCGACTTCCATTGAGGCTCTGCTGCCCTAGTAACCAGATTTGGTAAGGGAGAACTGCTGCCACCTTGTGGCCGTTTCACACAACAGCAGCTTTAATCCCAGCGCTAATGGTCAGTGAATATTCCAAATCATTACATGGCTGTAAATGACACCTGCCCTGAAAACAAATCCTGGGGTCATATATCGACCAAAAAATTCAAAAGACGTCCATATTTCAAAACGACAGTTTCAAGAGGCATATTTCACGCACATTAGTGTTCTGCTTCTTTTGCTTGCTTGCTTTCTTTGTTAAAAAAACGGGAATGGAAAAAGGCAACCCTCAGAATGGGCGAAAACGTTCACAAACGAATCAATGGACAAAGGTTTAATCTGCAATATATATAAACAGCTCATGCAGCTTAATATTAATAAAACAAACAACCCAATACAAAAATGGGCAGAAGATCTAAATAGACGTTTCTTCAAAGAAGACACAGAGATGGCCAAGACGCAGATGAAAAGCTGCTCAACATCACTAATTATTAGAGAAATGCAAATCAAAACTACAATGAGGTAAGACCTCACACCTGTTAGAATCGGCATCATCAGATAATCTACAAACAACAAATTCTGGGGAGGGTGTGGACAAAAGGAACCCTCTTCCGCTATTGGTGGGAATGTAAATTGATACAGTCACTATGGAGAACAGTATGGAGGTTCCTTTAAAAAACTAAAAAGAGAATTACCATAGGATCCAGCAATCCCACTTCTGGGCATATACCCAGAGAAAACCATAAATCACAAAGACACATTCACCACAATGTTCATTGCAGCACTATTTACAATAGCCAGGTAATGGAAGCAACCTAAATGCCCACAGACAGACGAATGGATAAAGATGTGGTACATATATAAAATGGAATATTACTCAGCCATAAAAAGGAATGAAACTGGGTCATTTGTAGAGAAGTTGATGGATCTAGAGACTGTCATACAGAGTGAAGTAAGTCAGAAAGAGAAAAACAAATATTGTATATTAATGCCTATATGTGGAACCTAGAAAAATGGTACAGATGAACTGGTTTGCAGGGCAGAGATAGAGACACAGAGGTAGAGAACAAACGTATGGACACAAAGTGAGGGAAGCCATGGGGTGGTGGTGGTGGGATGAGTTGGGAGATTGGGATTGACCTGTATACATGTCTATGCATAAAATAGATAACTAATAATAACCTACTGTATAAAAAAATAAATAAAATTAAATTTCAAAATTTTTAAAAATAAAATGTAAAAATAAAACAGAAAAAAAGTTCTTCCATTCACGCTGATGTATTTATAAGAATGAATTATTTCCATGCTTATATCCATAAATACATAAAAGAGGAATAAAATCTAACTTGAACCAAAAAAGAAAAAAAAAAGCTGAACCTAACAGTTATAAAGAGGGAAACACAACCAAGGCACTTGCTCCAGTGGGAAATAATTCTGAAATTGGTCAGAGGTGGGGAATCATCCCCGATACAGCCAGCAGCACCGCCCGCCCACGCAAGGAGCGTCCTTATTGCAAAGCTGTGGGACCGTGCCGAGGACTCTGTGAGTAAACGTGAGCTGAGCCCCAGGCCAGCTGCTGCTGAACTGTTCCCACCCTTCCCAGGTGAAACACCTGAATATGTACAAGGGCTTGAAAGCCTAGAGGAAGGGCCGTGGAGCCACACCAGCGACAGTACGCAGGCCAACTTGGTGCCTGCAGGTCACCCAGGATGGTCCTGGCCACGGGCGCTCTTCTGGAAGCTTTCCATTGCCCTGCCTGAGATACCCCTCCTGTCCCGGCCCCCACTCCTTTTTTTTCCTTCCTCACCTCAGCCCGGAGAGATATTCCAGTGGAAGTTATGTGTGACACATCCTCTTCTTTACAGGTGGCAGCCTGGCAACTCCTGCAGAAAGTCCAGCAGAGCCCCACTCACACCGGGCCGCCCACAATGCCGTGGACCCTCACACCCTCCCACCAGCACAGCCCCGATACTGCTGACGGGGCAGAGAATATGGAGTCAGGCACAGCTGCAGGGGCTATTGCTGCCTGGAGTGCTGTTTATATTGACCTCAACCCAGGCACACCTGGGGAGGGCTTGCCGGCAGCGTCAGGCTGCCCATGTCAGCTAATTCTCAGCCCTCAGGGAATCACATTGCAGAAAATGGAACTCGCTAAGACAGAATATTCGCCAAGGAAAAAAAGGACACAATGCCATTTGCAGCACCGTAGATGAGTCTAGAGGTAATCACGTGACTTGGAGTAAGTCAGAAAGTGAAAGACACATATCATATCATATCACTTATAGGTGTTACGTATAAATTGATACCAGGGCAGATATTTCCACGGAGAAGGGCAATCACAGATTCATTAAACAAACTTATGGTTCACCAAAGGAAAGGTGTGAGCATTGAATTCATTACGATATTGGGGTTAACAGACATATACAAACACAGTAGACGTATATAATCACCAAAGACCTACGGAGTACCAAGAGAAGACTACTCAACATTCTGTCATAACGTACATGGGAAAAGGATCCCAGGAAGGACAGACATATGTATATGTGTAAAAGAACCACCTCTTGCACACCTACAACAAGCTAAACGTTGTACTCAAACTTGCTGTAATAAAAAATAAAAAATTAAATTAAAAACACGAACAAGAAGTAGTGAGACAAACTTGAGGGGCTTTCTCCTGGCACATTCCGTTCTACATTCCAATCTAGAACGTGACTTCCATTGAGGCTCTGCTGCCCTATTAACCAGATTTGGTAAGGGAGAACTGCTGCCACCTTGTGGCCGTTTCACACAACAGCAGCTTTAATCCCAGCGCTAATGGTCAGTGAATATTCCAAATCATTACATGGCTGTAAATGACACCTGCCCTGAAAACAAATCCTGGGGTCATATATCGACCAAAAAATTCAAAAGACGTCCATATTTCAAAACGACAGTTTCAAGAGGCATATTTCACGCACATTAGTGTTCTGCTTCTTTTGCTTGCTTTCTTTCTTTGTTAAAAAAACGGGAATGGAAAAAGGCAACCCTCAGAATGGGCGAAAACGTTCACAAACGAATCAATGGACAAAGGTTTAATCTGCAATATATATAAACAGCTCATGCAGCTTAATATTAATAAAACAAACAACCCAATACAAAAATGGGCAGAAGATCTAAATAGACGTTTCTTCAAAGAAGACACAGAGATGGCCAAGACGCACATGACAAGCTGCTCAACATCACTAATTATTAGAGAAATGCAAATCAAAACTACAATGAGGTAAGACCTCACACCTGTTAGAATCGGCATCATCAGATAATCTACAAACAACAAATTCTGTGGAGGGTGTGGACAAAAGGAACCCTCTTCCGCTATTGGTGGGAATGTAAATTGATACAGTCACTATGGAGAACAGTATGGAGGGTCCTTTAAAAAACTAAAAAGAGAATTACCATAGGATCCAGCAATCCCACTTCTGGGCATTTACCCAGAGAAAACCATAAATCACAGAGACACATTCACCACAATGTTCATTGCAGCACTATTTACAATAGCCAGGTAATGGAAGCAACCTAAATGGCCACAGACAGACGAATGGATAAAGATGTGGTACATATATAAAATGGAATATTACTCAGCCATAAAAAGGAATGAAACTGGGTCATTTGTAGAGAAGTTGACGGATCTAGAGACTGTCATACAGACTGAAGTAAGTCAGAAAGAGAAAAAAAATATTGTATATTAATGCCTATATATGGAACCTAGAAAAATGGTACAGATGAACTGGTTTGCAGGGCAGAAATAGAGACACAGAGGTAGAGAACAAACGTATGGACACAAAGTGGGGGAAGCCATGGGGTGGTGGTGGTGGGATGAGTTGGGAGATTGGGATTGACCTGTATACATGTCTATGCATAAAATAGATAACTAATAATAACCTACTGTATAAAAAAATAAATAAAATTAAATTTCAAAATTTTTAAAAATAAAATGTAAAAATAAAACAGAAAAAAGTTCTTCCATTCACACTGATGTATTTATAAGAATGAATTATTTCCATGCTTATATCCATAAATACATAAAAGAGGAATAAAATCTAACTTGAACCAAAAAAGAAAAAAAAAAGCTGAACCTAACAGTTATACAGAGGGAAACACAACCAAGGCACTTGCTCCAGTGGTAAACAATTCTGAAATTGGTCAGAGGTGGGGAATCATCCCCCATACAGCCAGCAGCCCCGCCCGCCCACGCAAGGAGCGTCCTTATTGCAAAGCTGTGGGACCGTGCCGAGGCCTCTGTGAGTAAACGTGAGCTGGGCCCCAGGCCAGCTGCTGCTGAACTGTTCCCACACTTCCCAGGTGAAACAGCTGAATATGTACAAGGGCTTGAAAGCCTAGAGGAAGGGCCGTGGAGCCACACCAGCGACAGCACGCAGGCCAACTTGGTGCCTGCAGGTCAGCCAGGATGGTCCTGGCCACGGGAGCTCTTCTGGAAGCTTTCCATCGCCCTGCCTGAGATACCCCTCCTGTCCCGGCCCCCACTCCTTTTTTTCCTTCCTCACCTCAGCCCGGAGAGATATTCCAGTGGAAGTTATGTGTGACACATCCTCTTCTTTACAGGTGGCAGCCTGGCAACTCCTGCAGAAAGTCCAGCAGAGCCCCACTCACACCGGGCCGCCCACAATGCCGTGGACCCTCACACCCTCCCACCAGCACAGCCCCGAGACTGCTGACGGGGCAGAGAATATGGAGTCAGGCACAGCTGCAGGGGCTATTGCTGCCTGGAGTGCTGTTTATATTGACCTCAACCCAGGCACACCTGGGGAGGGCTTGCCGGCAGCGTCAGGCTGCCCATGTCAGCTAATTCTCAGCCCTCAGGGAATCACATTGCAGAAAATGGAACTCGCTAAGACAGAATATTCGCCAAGGAAAAAAAGGACACAATGCCATTTGCAGCACCGTATATGAGTCTAGAGGTAATCACGTGACTTGGAGTAAGTCAGAAAGTGAAAGACACATATCATATCATATCACTTATAGGTGTTACGTATAAATTGATACCAGGGCAGATATTTCCACGGAGAAGGGCAATCACAGATTCATTAAACAAACTTATGGTTCACCAAAGGAAAGGTGTGAGCATTGAATTCATTACGATATTGGGGTTAACAGACATATACAAACACAGTAGACGTATATAATCACCAAAGACCTATGGAGTACCAAGAGAAGACTACTCAACATTCTGTCATAACGTACATGGGAAAAGGATCCCAGGAAGGACAGACATATGTATATGTGTAAAAGAACCACCTCTTGCACACCTACAACAAGCTAAACGTTGTAATGAAACTTGCTGTAATAAAAAATAAAAAATTAAATTAAAAACACGAACAAGAAGTAGTGAGACAGGGCTTCCCTGGTGGCGCAGTTGTTGAGAGTTCGCCTACCGATGCAGGGGACACGGGTTCGTGCCCCGGTCCGGGAGGATCCTACATGCCGCGGAGCGGCGGGGCCCGTGAGCCATGGCAGTTGAGCCTGCGCGTCTGGAGCCTGTGCTCCGCAACAGGAGAGGCCACAAGCGCGCGAGGTCCACATACCGCAAAAAAAAAAAAAAAAATGAAGTAGTGAGACAAACTTTAGGTGCTTTCTCCTGGCACATTCCGTTCTACATTCCAATCTAGAAGGCGACTTCCATTGAGGCTCTGCTGCCCTAGTAACCAGATTTGGTAAGGGAGAACTGCTGCCACCTTGTGGCCGTTTCACACAACAGCAGCTTTAATCCCAGCGCTAATGGTCAGTGGATATTCCAAATCATTACACGCCTGTAAATGACACCTGCCCTGAAAACAAATCCTGGGGTCATATATCGACCAAAAAATTCAAAAGACGTCCATATTTCAAAACGACAGTTTCAAGAGGCATATTTCACGCACATTAGTGTTCTGCTTCTTTTGCTTGCTTGCTTTCTTTGTTAAAAAAACGGGAATGGAAAAAGGCAACCCTCAGAATGGGCGAAAACGTTCACAAACGAATCAATGGACAAAGGTTTAATCTGCAATATATATAAACAGCTCATGCAGCTTAATATTAATAAAACAAACAACCCAATACAAAAATGGGCAGAAGATCTAAATAGACGTTTCTTCAAAGAAGACACAGAGATGGCCAAGACGCACATGACAAGCTGCTCAACATCACTAATTATTAGAGAAATGCAAATCAAAACTACAATGAGGTAAGACCTCACACCTGTTAGAATCGGCATCATCAGATAATCTACAAACAACAAATTCTGGGGAGGGTGTAGACAAAAGGAACCCTCTTCCGCTATTGGTGGGAATGTAAATTGATACAGTCACTATGGAGAACAGTATGGAGGATCCTTTAAAAAACTAAAAAGAGAATTACCATAGGATCCAGCAATCCCACTTCTGGGCATTTACCCACAGAAAACCATAAATCACAGAGACACATTCACCACAATGTTCATTGCAGCACTATTTACAATAGCCAGGTAATGGAAACAAACTAAATGGCCCCAGACAGACGAATGGATAAAGATGTGGTACATATATAAAATGGAATATTACTCAGCCATAAAAAGGAATGAAACTGGGTCATTTGTAGAGAAGTTGACGGATCTAGAGACTGTCATACAGACTGAAGTAAGTCAGAAAGAGAAAAACAAATATTGTATATTAATGACTATATGTGGAACCTAGAAAAATGGTACAGATGAACTGGTTTGCAGGGCAGAAATAGAGACACAGAGGTAGAGAACAAACGTATGGACACAAAGTGGGGGAAGCCATGGGGTGGTGGTGGTGGGATGAGTTGGGAGATTGGGATTGACCTGTATACATGTCTATGCATAAAATAGATAACTAATAATAACCTACTGTATAAAAAAATAAATAAAATTAAATTTCAAAATTTTTAAAAATAAAATGTAAAAATAAAACAGAAAAAAAGTTCTTCCATTCACACTGATGTATTTATAAGAATGAATTATTTCCATGCTTATATCCATAAATACATAAAAGAGGAATAAAATCTAACTTGAACCAAAAAAGAAAAAAAAAAGCTGAACCTAACAGTTATACAGAGGGAAACACAACCAAGGCACTTGCTCCAGTGGTAAACAATTCTGAAATTGATCAGAGGTGGGGAATCATCCCCCATACAGCCAGCAGCCCCGCCCGCCCACGTAAGGAGCGTCCTTATTGCAAAGCTGTGGGACCGTGCCGAGGCTTCTGTGAGTAAACATGAGCTGAGCCCCAGGCCAGCTGCTGTTGAACTGTTCCCACCCTTCCCAGGTGAAACACCTGAATATGTACAAGGGCTTGAAAGCCTAGAGGAAGGGCCGTGGAGCCACACCAGCGACAGCACGCAGGCCAACTTGGTGCCTGCAGGTCAGCCAGGATGGTCCTGGCCACGGGCGCTCTTATGGAAGCTTTCCATTGCCCTGCCTGAGATACCCCTCCTGTCCCGGCCCCCACTCCTTTTTTTTCTTCCTCACCTCAGCCCGGAGAGATATTCCAGTGGAAGTTATGGGTGACACATCCTCTTCTTTACAGGTGGCAGCCTGGCAACTCCTGCAGAAAGTCCAGCAGAGCCCCACTCACACCGGGCCATCCACAAAGCCCTGGACCCTCACACCCTCACACCAGCACAGCCCCGAGACTGCTGACGGGGCAGAGAATATGGAGTCAGGCACAGCTGCAGGGACTATTGCTGCCTGGAGTGCTGTTTATATTGACCTCAACCCAGGCACACCTGGGGAGGGCTTGCCGGCAGGGTCAGGCTGCCCAGGTCAGCTAATCCTCAGCCCTCAGGGAATCACATTGCAGAAAATGGACCTCGCTAAGACAGAATATTCGCCAAGGGAAAAAAGGACACAATGCCATTTGCAGCACCGTAGATGAGTCTAGAGGTAATCACGTGACTTGGAGTAAGTCAGAAAGTGAAAGACACATATCATATCATATCACATATAGGTGTTACGTATAAATTGATACCAGGGCAGATATTTCCACGGAGAAGGGCAATCACAGATTCATTAAACAAACTTATGGTTCACCAAAGGAAAGGTGTGAGGATTGAATTCATTACGATATTGGGGTTAACAGACATATACAAACACAGTAGACGTATATAATCACCAAAGACCTACGGAGTACCAAGAGAAGACTACTCAACATTCTGTCATAACGAACATGGGAAAAGGATCCCAGGAAGAACAGACATATGTATATGTGTAAAAGAACCACCTCTGGCACACCTACAACAAGCTAAACGTTGTACCCAAACTTGCTGTAATAAAAAATAAAAAATTAAATTAAAAACACGAACAAGAATTAGTGAGAAAAACTTGAGGGGCTTTCTCCTGGCACATTCCGTTCTACATTCCAATCTAGAACGCGACTTCCATTGAGGCTCTGCTGCCCTAGTAACCAGATTTGGTAAGGGAGAACTGCTGCCACCTTGTGGCAGTTTCACACAACAGCAGCTTTAATCCCAGCGCTAATGGTCAGTGGATATTCCAAATCATTACAGGCCTGTAAATGACACCTGCCCTGAAAACAAATCCTGGGGTCATATATCGACCAAAAAATTCAAAAGACGTCCATATTTCAAAACGACACTTTCAAGAGGCATATTTCACGCACATTAGTGTTCTGCTTCTTTTGCTTTCTTTCTTTCTTTGTTAAAAAAACGGGAATGGAAAAAGGCAACCCTCAGAATGGGCGAAAACGTTCACAAACGAATCAATGGACAAAGGTTTAATCTCCAATATATATAAACAGCTCATGCAGCTTAATATTAATAAAACAAACAACCCAATACAAAAATGGGCAGAAGATCTAAATAGACGTTTCTTCAAAGAAGACACAGAGATGGCCAAGACGCACATGACAAGCTGCTCAACATCACTAATTATTAGAGAAATGCAAATCAAAACTACAATGAGGTAAGACCTCACACCTGTTAGAATCGGCATCATCAGATAATCTACAAACAACAAATTCTGGGGAGAGTGTGGACAAAAGGAACCCTCTTCCGCTATTGGTGGGAATGTAAATTGATACAGTCACTATGGAGAACAGTATGGAGGTTCCTTTAAAAAACTAAAAAGAGAATTACCATAGGATACAGCAATGCTACTTCTGGGCACTTACCCAGAGAAAACCATAAATCACAGAGACACATTCACCACAATGTTCATTGCAGCACTATTTACAATAGCCAGGTAATGGAAGCAACCTAAATGCCCACAGACAGACGAATGGATAAAGATGTGGTATATATATAAAATGGAATATTACTCAGCCATAAAAAGGAATGAAACTGGGTCATTTGTAGAGAAGTTGACGGATCTCGAGACTGTCATACAGACTGAAGTAAGTCAGAAAGAGAAAAACAAATATTGTATATTAATGCCTATATGTGGAACCTAGAAAAATGCTACAGATGAACTGGTTTGCAGGGCAGAGATAGAGACACAGAGGTAGAGAACAAACGTATGGACACAAAGTGGGGGAAGCCATGGGGTGGTGGTGGTGGGATGAGTTGGGAGATTGGGATTGACCTGTATACGTGTCTATGCATAAAATAGAAAACTAATAATAACCTACTGTATAAAAAAATAAATAAAATTAAATTTCAAAATTTTTAAAAATAAAATGTAAAAATAAAACAGAAAAAAAAGTTCTTCCATTCACACTGATGTATTTATAAGAATGAATTATTTCCATGCTTATATCCATAAATACATAAAAGAGGAATAAAATCTTACTTGAACCAAAAAAGAAAAAAAAAAGCTGAACCTAACAGTTATACAGAGGGAAACACAACCAAGGCACTTGCTCCAGTGGTAAATAATTCTGAAATTGGTCAGAGGTGGGGAATCATCCCCGATACAGCCAGCAGCACCGCCCGCCCACTCAAGGAGCGTCCTTATTGCAAAGCTGTGGGACCGTGCTGAGGCCTCTGTGAGTAAACGTGAGCTGAGCCCCAGGCCACCTGCTGCTGAACTGTTCCCACCCTTCCCAGGTGAAACACCTGAATATGTACAAGGGCTTGAAAGCCTAGAGGAAGGGCCGTGGAGCCACACCAGCGACAGCACGCAGGCCAACTTGGTGCCTGCAGGTCAGCCAGGATGGTCCTGGCCACAGGCGCTCTTCTGGAAGCTTTCCATTGCCCTGCCTGAGATACCCCTCCTGTCCCGGCCCTCACTCCTTTTTTTTCCTTCCTCACCTCAGCCCGGAGAGATATTCCAGTGGAAGTTATGGGTGACACATCCTCTTCTTTACAGGTGGCAGCCTGGCAACTCCTGCAGAAAGTCCAGCAGAGCCCCACTCACACCGGGCCGCCCACAAAGCCGTGGACCCTCACACCCTCCCACCAGCACAGCCCCGAGACTGCTGACGGGGCAGAGGATATGGAGTCAGGCACAGCTGCAGAGGCTATTGCTGTCTGGAGTGCTGTTTATATTGACCTCAACCCAGGCACACCTGGGGAGGGCTTGCCGGCAGCGTCAGGCTGCCCATGTCAGCTAATCCTCAGCCCTCAGGGAATCACATTGCAGAAAATGGTCCTCGCTAAGACAGAATATTCGCCAAGGAAAAAAAGGACACAATGCCATTTGCAGCACCGTAGATGAGTCTAGAGGTAATCACGTGACTTGGAGTAAGTCAGAAAGTGAAAGATATCATATCATATCACTTATAGGTGTCACGTATAAATTGATACCAGGGCAGATATTTCCACGGAGAAGGGCAATCACAGATTCATTAAACAGACTTATGGTTCACCAAAGGAAAGGTGTGAGCATTGAATTCATTACGATATTGGGGTTAACAGACATATACAAACACAGTAGACGTATATAATCACCAAAGACCTACGGAGTACCAAGAGAAGACTACTCAACATTCTGTCATAACGTACATGGGAAAAGGATCCCAGGAAGAACAGACATATGTATATGTGTAAAAGAACCACCTCTTGCACACCTACAACAAGCTAAACGTTGTACTCAAACTTGCTGTAATAAAAAATAAAAAATTAAATTAAAAACACGAACAAGAAGTAGTGAGACAAACTTGAGGGGCTTTCTCCTGGCACATTCCGTTCTACATTCCAATCTAGAACGTGACTTCCATTGAGGCTCTGCTGCCCTAGTAACCAGATTTGGTAAGGGAGAACTGCTGCCACCTTGTGGCCGTTTCACACAACAGCAGCTTTAATCCCAGCGCTAATGGTCAGTGGATATTCCAAATCATTACAGGCCTGTAAATGACACCTGCCCTGAAAACAAATCCTGGTGTCATATATCGACCAAAAAATTCAAAAGACGTCCATATTTCAAAACGACAGTTTCAAGAGGCATATTTCACGCACATTAGTGTTCTGCTTCTTTTGCTTGCTTGCTTTCTTTGTTAAAAAAACGGGAATGGAAAAAGGCAACCCTCAGAATGGGCGAAAACGTTCACAAACGAATCAATGGACAAAGGTTTAATCTGCAATATATATAAACAGCTCATGCAGCTTAATATTAATAAAACAAACAACCCAATACAAAAATGGGCAGAAGATCTAAATAGACGTTTCTTCAAAGAAGACACAGAGATGGCCAAGACGCACATGACAAGCTGCTCAACATCACTAATTATTAGAGAAATGCAAATCAAAACTACAATGAGGTAAGACCTCACACCTGTTAGAATCGGCATCATCAGATAATCTACAAACAACAAATTCTGGGGAGGGTGTGGACAAAAGGAACCCTCTTCCGCTATTGGTGGGAATGTAAATTGATACAGTCACTATGGAGAACAGTATGGAGGATCCTTTAAAAAACTAAAAAGAGAATTACCATAGGATCCAGCAATCCCACTTCTGGGCATTTACCCAGAGAAAACCATAAATCACAGAGACACATTCACCCCAATGTTCATTGCAGCACTATTTACAATAGCCAGGTAATGGAAGCAACCTAAATGGCCCCAGACAGACGAATGGATAAAGATGTGGTTCATATATAAAATGGAATATTACTCAGCCATAAAAAGGAATGAAACTGGGTCATTTGTAGAGAAGTTGACGGATCTAGAGACTGTCATACAGACTGAAGTAAGTCAGAAAGAGAAAAACAAATAGTGTATATTAATGCCTATATGTGGAACCTAGAAAAATGCTACAGATGAACTGGTTTGCAGGGCAGAGATAGAGACACAGAGGTAGAGAACAAACGTATGGACACAAAGTGGGGGAAGCCATGGGGTGGTGGTGGTGGGATGAGTTGGGAGATTGGGATTGACCTGTATACATGTCTATGCATAAAATAGAAAACTAATAATAACCTACTGCATAAAAAAATAAATAAAATTAAATTTCAAAATTTTTAAAAATAAAATGTAAAAATAAAACAGAAAAAAAGTTCTTCCATTCACACTGATGTATTTATAAGAATGAATTATTTCCATGCTTATATCCATAAATACATAAAAGAGGAATAAAATCTAACTTGAACCAAAAAAGAAAAAAAAAGCTGAACCTAACAGTTATACAGAGGGAAACACAACCAAGGCACTTGCTCCAGTGGTAAACAATTCTGAAATTGGTCAGAGGTGGGGAATCATCCCCCATACAGCCAGCAGCCCCGCCCGCCCACGCAAGGAGCGTCCTTATTGCAAAGGTGTGGGACCGTGCCGAGGCCTCTGTGAGTAAACGTGAGCTGAGTCCCAGGCCAGCTGCTGCTGAACTGTTCCCACCCTTCCCAGGTGAAACACCTGAATATGTACAAGGGCTTGAAAGCCTAGAGGAAGGGCCGTGGAGCCACACCAGCGACAGCACGCAGGCCAACTTGGTGCCTGCAGGTCAGCCAGGATGGTCCTGGCCATGGGCGCTCTTCTGGAAGCTTTCCATTGCCCTGCCTGAGATACCCCTCCAGTCCCGGCCCCCACTCCTTTTTTTCCTTCCTCACCTCAGCCCGGAGAGATATTCCAGTGGAAGTTATGGGTGACACATCCTCTTCTTTACAGGTGGCAGCCTGGCAACACCTGCAAAAAGTCCAGCAGAGCCCCACTCACACCGGGCCACCCACAAAGCCGTGGACCCTCACACCCTCCCACCAGCACAGACCCGAGACTGCTGATGGGGCAGAGAATATGGAGTCAGGCACAGCTGCAGGGGCTATAGCTGCCTGGAGTGCTGTTTATATTTACCTCAACCCAGGCACACCTGGGGAGGGCTTGCCGGCAGGGTCAGGCTGCCCAGGTCAGCTAATCCTCAGCCCTCAGGGAATCACATTGCAGAAAATGGACCTCGCTAAGACAGAATATTCGCCAAGGAAAAAAAGGACACAATGCCATTTGCAGCACCGTAGATGAGTCTAGAGGTAATCACGTGACTTGGAGTAAGTCAGAAAGTGAAAGACACATATCATATCATATCACTTATAGGTGTTACGTATAAATTGATACCAGGGCAGATATTTCCACGGAGAAGGGCAATCACAGATTCATTAAACAAACTTATGGTTCACCAAAGGAAAGGTGTGAGCATTGAATTCATTACGATATTGGGGTTAACAGACATATACAAACACAGTAGACGTATATAATCACCAAAGACCTACGGAGTACCAAGAGAAGACTACTCAACATTCTGTCATAACGTACATGGGAAAAGGATCCCAGGAAGAACAGACATATGTATATGTGTAAAAGAACCACCTCTTGCACACCTACAACAAGCTAAACGTTGTACTCAAACTTGCTGTAATAAAAAATAAAAAATTAAATTAAAAACACGAACAAGAAGTAGTGAGACAAACTTGAGGGGCTTTCTCCTGGCACATTCCGTTCTACATTCCAATCTAGAACGTGACTTCCATTGAGGCTCTGCTGCCCTAGTAACCAGATTTGGTAAGGGAGAACTGCTGCCACCTTGTGGCCGTTTCACACAACAGCAGCTTTAATCCCAGCGCTAATGGTCAGTGGATATTCCAAATCATTACAGGCCTGTAAATGACACCTGCCCTGAAAACAAATCCTGGGGTCATATATCGACCAAAAAATTCAAAAGACGTCCATATTTCAAAACGACAGTTACAAGAGGCATATTTCACGCACATTAGTGTTCTGCTTCTTTTGCTTGCTTGCTTTCTTTGTTAAAAAAACGGGAATGGAAAAAGGCATCCCTCAGAATGGGCGAAAACGTTCACAAACGAAACAATGGACAAAGGTTTAATCTGCAATATACATAAACAGCTCATGCAGCTTAATATTAATAAAACAAACAACCCAATACAAAAATGGGCAGAAGATCTAAATAGACGTTTCTTCAAAGAAGACACAGAGATGGCCAAGACGCACATGACAAGCTGCTCAACATCACTAATTATTAGAGAAATGCAAATCAAAACTACAATGAGGTAAGACCTCACACCTGTTAGAATCGGCATCATCAGATAATCTACAAACAACAAATTCTGGGGAGGGTGTGGACAAAAGGAACCCTCTTCCGCTATTGGTGGGAATGTAAATTGATACAGTCACTATGGAGAAAAGTATGGAGGTTCCTTTAAAAAACTAAAAAGAGAATAACCATAGGATCCAGCAATCCCACTTCTGGGCATTTACCCAGAGAAAACCATAAATCACAGAGACACATTCACCACAATGTTCATTGCAGCACTATTTACAATAGCCAGGTAATGGAAGCAACCTAAATGGCCACAGACAGACGAATGGATAAAGATGTGGTACATATATAAAATGGAATATTACTCAGCCATAAAAAGGAATGAAACTGGGTCATTTGTAGAGAAGTTGACGGATCTAGAGACTGTCATACAGACTGAAGTAAGTCAGAAAGAGAAAAACAAATATTGTATATTAATGCCTATATGTGGAACCTAGAAAAATGGTACAGATGAACTGGTTTGCAGGGCAGAGATAGAGACACAGAGGTAGAGAACAAACGTATGGACACAAAGTGGGGGAAGCCATGGGGTGGTGGTGGTGGGATGAGTTGGGAGATTGGGATTGACCTGTATACGTGTCTATGCATAAAATAGATAACTAATAATAACCTACTGTATAAAAAAATAAATAAAATTAAATTTCAAAATTTTTAAAAATAAAATGTAAAAATAAAACAGAAAAAAAAGTTCTTCCATTCACACTGATGTATTTATAAGAATGAATTATTTCCATGCTTATATCCATAAATACATAAAAGAGGAATAAAATCTAACTTGAACCAAAAAAGAAAAAAAAAAGCTGAACCTAACAGTTATACAGAGGGAAACACAACCAAGGCACTTGCTCCAGTGGTAAATAATTCTGAAATTGGTCAGAGGTGGGGAATCATCCCCGATACAGCCAGCAGCACCGCCCGCCCACTCAAGGAGCGTCCTTATTGCAAAGCTGTGGGACCGTGCTGAGGCCTCTGTGAGTAAACGTGAGCTGAGCCCCAGGCCACCTGCTGCTGAACTGTTCCCACCCTTCCCAGGTGAAACACCTGAATATGTACAAGGGCTTGAAAGCCTAGAGGAAGGGCCGTGGAGCCACACCAGCGACAGCACGCAGGCCAACTTGGTGCCTGCAGGTCAGCCAGGATGGTCCTGGCCACGGGCGCTCTTCTGGAAGCTTTCCATTGCCCTGCCTGAGATACCCCTCCTGTCCCGGCCCTCACTCCTTTTTTTTCCTTCCTCACCTCAGCCCGGAGAGATATTCCAGTGGAAGTTATGGGTGACACATCCTCTTCTTTACAGGTGGCAGCCTGGCAACTCCTGCAGAAAGTCCAGCAGAGCCCCACTCACACCGGGCCGCCCACAAAGCCGTGGACCCTCACACCCTCCCACCAGCACAGCCCCGAGACTGCTGACGGGGCAGAGGATATGGAGTCAGGCACAGCTGCAGGGGCTATTGCTGTCTGGAGTGCTGTTTATATTGACCTCAACCCAGGCACACCTGGGGAGGGCTTGCCGGCAGCGTCAGGCTGCCCATGTCAGCTAATCCTCAGCCCTCAGGGAATCACATTGCAGAAAATGGTCCTCGCTAAGACAGAATATTCGCCAAGGAAAAAAAGGACACAATGCCATTTGCAGCACCGTAGATGAGTCTAGAGGTAATCACGTGACTTGGAGTAAGTCAGAAAGTGAAAGATATCATATCATATCACTTATAGGTGTCACGTATAAATTGATACCAGGGCAGATATTTCCACGGAGAAGGGCAATCACAGATTCATTAAACAGACTTATGGTTCACCAAAGGAAAGGTGTGAGCATTGAATTCATTACGATATTGGGGTTAACAGACATATACAAACACAGTAGACGTATATAATCACCAAAGACCTACGGAGTACCAAGAGAAGACTACTCAACATTCTGTCATAACGTACATGGGAAAAGGATCCCAGGAAGAACAGACATATGTATATGTGTAAAAGAACCACCTCTTGCACACCTACAACAATCTAAACGTTGTACTCAAACTTGCTGTAATAAAAAATAAAAAATTAAATTAAAAACACGAACAAGAAGTAGTGAGACAAACTTGAGGGGCTTTCTCCTGGCACATTCCGTTCTACATTCCAATCTAGAACGTGACTTCCATTGAGGCTCTGCTGCCCTAGTAACCAGATTTGGTAAGGGAGAACTGCTGCCACCTTGTGGCCGTTTCACACAACAGCAGCTTTAATCCCAGCGCTAATGGTCAGTGGATATTCCAAATCATTACAGGCCTGTAAATGACACCTGCCCTGAAAACAAATCCTGGTGTCATATATCGACCAAAAAATTCAAAAGACGTCCATATTTCAAAACGACAGTTTCAAGAGGCATATTTCACGCACATTAGTGTTCTGCTTCTTTTGCTTGCTTGCTTTCTTTGTTAAAAAAACGGGAATGGAAAAAGGCAACCCTCAGAATGGGCGAAAACGTTCACAAACGAATCAATGGACAAAGGTTTAATCTGCAATATATATAAACAGCTCATGCAGCTTAATATTAATAAAACAAACAACCCAATACAAAAATGGGCAGAAGATCTAAATAGACGTTTCTTCAAAGAAGACACAGAGATGGCCAAGACGCACATGACAAGCTGCTCAACATCACTAATTATTAGAGAAATGCAAATCAAAACTACAATGAGGTAAGACCTCACACCTGTTAGAATCGGCATCATCAGATAATCTACAAACAACAAATTCTGGGGAGGGTGTGGACAAAAGGAACCCTCTTCCGCTATTGGTGGGAATGTAAATTGATACAGTCACTATGGAGAACAGTATGGAGGATCCTTTAAAAAACTAAAAAGAGAATTACCATAGGATCCAGCAATCCCACTTCTGGGCATTTACCCAGAGAAAACCATAAATCACAGAGACACATTCACCCCAATGTTCATTGCAGCACTATTTACAATAGCCAGGTAATGGAAGCAACCTAAATGGCCCCAGACAGACGAATGGATAAAGATGTGGTTCATATATAAAATGGAATATTACTCAGCCATAAAAAGGAATGAAACTGGGTCATTTGTAGAGAAGTTGACGGATCTAGAGACTGTCATACAGACTGAAGTAAGTCAGAAAGAGAAAAACAAATAGTGTATATTAATGCCTATATGTGGAACCTAGAAAAATGCTACAGATGAACTGGTTTGCAGGGCAGAGATAGAGACACAGAGGTAGAGAACAAACGTATGGACACAAAGTGTGGGAAGCCATGGGGTGGTGGTGGTGGGATGAGTTGGGAGATTGCGATTGACCTGTATACATGTCTATGCATAAAATAGATAACTAATAATAACCTACTGTATAAAAAAATAAATAAAATTAAATTTCAAAATTTTTAAAAATAAAATGTAAAAATAAAACTGAAAAAAAGTTCTTCCATTCACACTGATGTATTTATAAGAATGAATTATTTCCATGCTTATATCCATAAATACATAAAAGAGGAATAAAATCTAACTTGAACCAAAAAAGAAAAAAAAAAGCTGAACCTAACAGTTATACAGAGGGAAACACAACCAAGGCACTTGCTCCAGTGGTAAACAATTCTGAAATTGGTCAGAGGAGGGGAATCATCCCCCATACAGCCAGCAGCCCCGCCCGCCCACTCAAGGAGCGTCCTTATTGCAAAGCTGTGGGACCGTGCCGAGGCCTCTGTGAGTATACGTGAGCTGAGCCCCAGGCCAGCTGCTGCTGAACTGTTCCCACCCTTCCCAGGTGAAACACCTGAATATGTACAAGGGCTTGAAAGCCTAGAGGAAGGGCCGTGGAGCCACACCAGCGACAGCACGCAGGCCAACTTGGTGTCTGCAGGTCAGCCAGGATGGTCCTGGCCACGGGCGCTCTTCTGGAAGCTTTCCATTGCCCTGCCTGAGATACCCCTCCTGTCCCGGCCCCCACTCCTTTTTTTTCCTTCCTCACCTCAGCCCGGAGAGATATTCCAGTGGAAGTTATGGGTGACACATCCTCTTCTTTACAGGTGGCAGCCTGGCAACTCCTGCAGAAAGTCCAGCAGAGCCCCACTCACACCGGGCCGCCCACAATGCCGTGGACCCACACACCCTCCCACCAGCACAGCCCCGAGACTGCTGACGGGGCAGAGAATATGGAGTCAGGCACAGCTGCAGGGGCTATTGCTGCCTGGAGTGCTGTTTATATTGACCTCAACCCAGGAACACCTGGGGAGGGCTTGCCGGCAGGGTCAGGCTGCCCAGGTCAGCTAATCCTCAGCCCTCAGGGAATCACATTGCAGAAAATGGACCTCGCTAAGACAGATTATTCGCCAAGGGAAAAAAGGACACAATGCCATTTGCAGCACCGTAGATGAGTCTAGAGGTAATCACGTGACTTGGAGTAAGTCAGAAAGTGAAAGACACATATCATATCATATCACATATAGGTGTTACGTGAAAATTGATACCAGGGCAGATATTTCCACGGAGAAGGGCAATCACAGATTCATTAAACAAACTTATGGTTCACCAAAGGAAAGGTGTGAGCATTGAATTCATTACGATATTGGGGTTAACAGACATATACAAACACAGTAGACGTATATAATCACCAAAGACCTACGGAGTACCAAGAGAAGACTACTCAACATTCTGTCATAACGTACATGGGAAAAGGATCCCAGGAAGGACAGACATATGTATATGTGTAAAAGAACCACCTCTTGCACACCTACAACAAGCTAAACGTTGTACTCAAACTTGCTGTAATAAAAAATAAAAAATTAAATTAAAAACACGAACAAGAAGTAGTGAGACAAACTTGAGGGGCTTTCTCCTGGCACATTCCGTTCTACATTCCAATCTAGAAGGCGACTTCCATTGAGGCTCTGCTGCCCTAATAACCAGATTTGGTAAGGGAGAACTGCTGCCACCTTGTGGCCTTTTCACACAACAGCAGCTTTAATCCCAGCGCTAATGGTCAGTGGATATTCCAAATCATTACAGGCCTGTAAATGACACCTGCCCTGAAAACAAATCCTGGGGTCATATATCGACCAAAAAATTCAAAAGACGTCCATATTTCAAAACGACACTTTCAAGAGGCATATTTCACGCACATTAGTGTTCTGCTTCTTTTGCTTGCTTGCTTTCTTTGTTAAAAAAACGGGAATGGAAAAAGGCAACCCTCAGAATGGGCGAAAACGTTCACAAACGAATCAATGGACAAAGGTTTAATCTGCAATATATATAAACAGCTCATGCAGCTTAATATTAATAAAACAAACAACCCAATACAAAAATGGGCAGAAGATCTAAATAGACGTTTCTTCAAAGAAGACACAGAGATGGCCAAGACGCACATGACAAGCTGCTCAACATCACTAATTATTAGAGAAATGCAAATCAAAACTACAATGAGGTAAGACCTCACACCTGTTAGAATCGGCATCATCAGATAATCTACAAACAACAAATTCTGTGGAGGGTGTGGACAAAAGGAACCCTCTTCCGCTATTGGTGGGAATGTAAATTGATACAGTCACTATGGAGAACAGTATGGAGGATCCTTTAAAAAACCAAAAAGAGAATTACCATAGGATACAGCAATCCCACTTCTGGGCATTTACCCAGAGAAAACCATAAATCACAGAGACACATTCACCACAATGTTCATTGCAGCACTATTTACAATAGCCAGGTAATGGAAGCAACCTAAATGGCCCCAGACAGACGAATGGATAAAGATGTGGTACATATATAAAATGGAATATTACTCAGCCATAAAAAGGAATGAAACTGGGTCATTTGTAGAGAAGTTGACGGATCTAGAGACTGTCATACAGATTGAAGTAAGTCAGAAAGAGAAAAACAAATATTGTATATTAATGCCTATATGTGGAACCTAGAAAAATGGTACAGATGAACTGGTTTGCAGGGCAGAGACAGAGACACAGAGGTAGAGAACAAACGTATGGACACAAAGTGGGGGAAGCCATGGGGTGGTGGTGGTGGGATGAGTTGGGAGATTGGGATTGACCTGTATACATGTCTATGCATAAAATAGATAACTAATAATAACCTACTGTATAAAAAAATAAATAAAATTAAATTTCAAAATTTTTAAAAATAAAATGTAAAAATAAAACTGAAAAAAAGTTCTTCCATTCACACTGATGTATTTATAAGAATGAATTATTTCCATGCTTATATCCATAAATACATAAAAGAGGAATAAAATCTAACTTGAACCAAAAAAGAAAAAAAAAAGCTGAACCTAACAGTTATACAGAGGGAAACACAACCAAGGCACTTGCTCCAGTGGTAAACAATTCTGAAATTGGTCAGAGGTGGGGAATCATCCCCCATACAGCCAGCAGCCCCGCCCGCCCACGCAAGGAGCGTCCTTATTGCAAAGCTGTGGGACCGTGCTGAGGCCTCTGTGAGTAAACGTGAGCTGAGCCCCAGGCCAGCTGCTGCTGAACTGTTCCCACCCTTCCCAGGTGAAACACCTGAATATGTACAAGGGCTTGAAAGCCTAGAGGAAGGGCCGTGGAGCCACACCAGCGACAGCACGCAGGCCAACTTGGTGCCTGCAGGTCAGCCAGGATGGTCCTGGCCACGGGCGCTCTTCTGGAAGCTTTCCATTGCCCTGCCTGAGATACCCCTCCTGTCCCGGCCCCCACTCCTTTTTTTCCTTCCTCACCTCAGCCCGGAGAGATATTCCAGTGGAAGTTATGGGTGACACATCCTCTTCTTTACAGGTGGCAGCCTGGCAACTCCTGCAGAAAGTCCAGCAGAGCCCCACTCACACCGGGCCACCCACAAAGCCGTGGACCCTCACACCCTCACACCAGCACAGCCCCGAGACTGCTGACGGGGCAGAGAGTATGGAGTCAGGCACAGCTGCAGGGGCTATTGCTGCCTGGAGTGCTGTTTATATTGACTTTAACCCAGGCACACCTGGGGAGGGCTTGCCGGCAGTGTCAGGCTGCCCAGGTCAGCTAATCCTCAGCCCTCAGGGAATCACATTGCAGAAAATGGACCTCGCTAAGACAGAATATTCGCCAAGGGAAAAAAGGACACAATGCCATTTGCAGCACCGTAGATGAGTCTAGAGGTAATCACGTGACTTGGAGTAAGTCAGAAAGTGAAAGACACATATCATATCATATCACATATAGGTGTTACGTATAAATTGATACCAGGGCAGATATTTCCACGGAGAAGGGCAATCACAGATTCATTAAACAAACTTATGGTTCACCAAAGGAAAGGTGTGAGCTTTGAATTCATTACGATATTGGGGTTAACAGACATATACAAACACAGTAGACGTATATAATCACCAAAGACCTACGGAGTACCAAGAGAAGACTACTCAACATTCTGTCATAACGTACATGGGAAAAGGATCCCAGGAAGAACAGACATATGTATATGTGTAAAAGAACCACCTCTTGCACACCTACAACAAGCTAAACGTTGTACTCAAACTTGCTGTAATAAAAAATAAAAAATTAAATTAAAAACACGAACAAGAAGTAGTGAGACAAACTTGAGGGGCTTTCTCCTGGCACATTCCGTTCTACATTCCAATCTAGAACGCGACTTCCATTGAGGCTCTGCTGCCCTAGTAACCAGATTTGGTAAGGGAGAACTGCTGCCACCTTGTGGCCGTTTCACACAACAGCAGCTTTAATCCCAGCGCTAATGGTCAGTGGATATTCCAAATCATTACAGGCCTGTAAATGACACCTGCCCTGAAAACAAATCCTGGGGTCATATATCGACCAAAAAATTCAAAAGACGTCCATATTTCAAAACGACAGTTTCAAGAGGCATATTTCACGCACATTAGTCTTCTGCTTCTTTTGCTTGCTTGCTTTCTTTGTTAAAAAAACGGGAATGGAAAAAGGCAACCCTCAGAATGGGCGAAAACGTTCACAAACGAATCAATGGACAAAGGTTTAATCTCCAATATATATAAACAGCTCATGCAGCTTAATATTAATAAAACAAACAACCCAATACAAAAATGGGCAGAAGATCTAAATAGACGTTTCTTCAAAGAAGACACAGAGATGGCCAAGACGCACATGACAAGCTGCTCAACATCACTAATTATTAGAGAAATGCAAATCAAAACTACAATGAGGTAAGACCTCACACCTGTTAGAATCGGCATCATCAGATAATCTACAAACAACAAATTCTGGGGAGAGTGTGGACAAAAGGAACCCTCTTCCGCTATTGGTGGGAATGTAAATTGATACAGTCACTATGGAGAAAAGTATGGAGGTTCCTTTAAAAAACTAAAAAGAGAATTACCATAGGATACAGCAATGCCACTTCTCGGCATTTACCCAGAGAAAACCATAAATCAGAGAGACACATTCACCACAATGTTCATTGCAGCACTATTTACAATAGCCAGGTAATTGAAGCAACCTAAATGCCCACAGACAGACGAATGGATAAAGATGTGGTACATATATAAAATGGAATATTACTCAGCCATAAAAAGGAATGAAACTGGGTCATTTGTAGAGAAGTTGACGGATCTAGAGACTGTCATACAGACTGAAGTAAGTCAGAAAGAGAAAAACAAATAGTGTATATTAATGCCTATATGTGGAACCTAGAAAAATGGTACAGATGAACTGGTTTGCAGGGCAGAGATAGAGACACAGAGGTAGAGAACAAACGTATGGACACAAAGTGGGGGAAGCCATGGTGTGGTGGTGGTGGGATGAGTTGGGAGATTGGGATTGACCTGTATACATGTCTATGCATAAAATAGATAACTAATAATAACCTACCGTATAAAAAAATAAATAAAATTAAATTTCAAAAATTTTAAAAATAAAATGTAAAAATAAAACAGAAAAAAAGTTCTTCCATTCACACTGATGTATTTATAAGAATGAATTATTTCCATGCTTATATCCATAAATACATAAAAGGGGAATAAAATCTAACTTGAACCAAAAAAGAAAAAAGAAAGCTGAACCTAACAGTTATACAGAGGGAAACACAACCAAGGCACTTGCTCCAGTGGTAAACAATTCTGAAATTGGTCAGAGGTGGTGAATCATCCCCCATACAGCCAGCAGCCCCGCCCGTCCACGCAAGGAGCGTCCTTATTGCAAAGCTGTGGGACCGTGCCGAGGCCTCTGTGAGTAAACGTGAGCTGAGCCCCAGGCCAGCTGCTGCTGAACTGTTCCCACCCTTCCCAGGTGAAACACCTGAATATGTACAAGGGCTTGAAAGCCTAGAGGAAGGGCCGTGGAGCCACACCAGCGACAGCACGCAGGCCAACTTGGTGCCTACAGGTCAGCCAGGATGGTCCTGGACACGGGCGCTCTTCTGGAAGCTTTCCATTGCCCTGCCTGAGATACCCCTCCTGTCCCGGCCCCCACTCCATTTTTTCCTTCCTCACCTCAGCCCGGAGAGATATTCCAGTGGAAGTTATGGGTGACACATCCTCTTCTTTACAGGTGGCAGCCTGGCAACTCCTGCAGAAAGTCCAGCAGAGCCCCACTCACACCGGGCCGCCCACAAAGCCGTGGACCCTCACACCCTCCCAGCAGCACAGCCCCGAGACTGCTGACGGGGCAGAGAATAAGGAGTCAGGCACAGCTGCAGGGGCTATTGCTGCCTGGAGTGCAGTTTATATTGACCTCAACCCAGGCACACCTGTGGAGGGCTTGCCGGCAGGTCAGGCTGCCCAGGTCAGCTAATTCTCAGCCCTCAGGGAATCACATTGCAGAAAATGGACCTCGCTAAGACAGAATATTCGCCAAGGAAAAAAAGGACACAATGCCATTTGCAGCACCGTAGATGAGTCTAGAGGTAATCACGTGACTTGGAGTAAGTCAGAAAGTGAAAGACACATATCATATCATATCACATATAGGTGTTACGTATAAATTGATACCAGGGCAGATATTTCCACGGAGAAGGGCAATCACAGATTCATTAAACAAACTTATGGTTCACCAAAGGAAAGGTGTGAGGATTGAATTCATTACGATATTGGGGTTAACAGACAGATACAAACACAGTAGACGTATATAATCACCAAAGACCTACGGAGTACCAAGAGAAGACTACTCAACATTCTGTCATAACGAACATGGGAAAAGGATCCCAGGAAGAACAGACATATGTATATGTGTAAAAGAACCACCTCTTGCACACCTACAACAAGCTAAACGTTGTACTCAAACTTGCTGTAATAAAAAATAAATATTAAATTAAAAACACGAACAAGAAGTAGTGAGACAAACTTGAGGGGCTTTCTCCTGGCACATTCCGTTCTACATTCCAATCTAGAATGCGACTTCCATTGAGGCTCTGCTGCCCTAGTAACCAGATTTGGTAAGGGAGAACTGCTGCCACCTTGTGGCCGTTTCACACAACAGCAGCTTTAATCCCAGCGCTAATGGTCAGTGGATATTCCAAATCATTACAGGCCTGTAAATGACACCTGCCCTGAAAACAAATCCTGGGGTCATATATCGACCAAAAAATTCAAAAGACGTCCATATTTCAAAACGACAGTTTCAAGAGGCATATTTCACGCACATTAGTGTTCTGCTTCTTTTGCTTTCTTTCTTTCTTTGTTAAAAAAACGGGAATGGAAAAAGGCAACCCTCAGAATGGGCGAAAACTTTCACAAACGAATCAATGGACCAAGGTTTAATCTCCAATATATATAAACAGCTCATGCAGCTTAATATTAATAAAACAAACAACCCAATACAAAAATGGGCAGAAGATCTAAATAGACGTTTCTTCAAAGAAGACACAGAGATGGCCAAGACGCAGATGAAAAGCTGCTCAACATCACTAATTATTAGAGAAATGCAAATCAAAACTACAATGAGGTAAGACCTCACACCTGTTAGAATCGGCATGATCAGATAATCTACAAACAACAAATTCTGGGGAGGGTGTGGACAAAAGGAACCCTCTTCCGCTATTGGTGGGAATGTAAATTGATACAGTCACTATGGAGAACAGTATGGAGGTTCCTTTAAAAAACTAAAAAGAGAATTACCATAGGATCCAGCAATCCCACTTCTGGGCACATACCCAGAGAAAACCATAAATCACAAAGACACATTCACCACAATGTTCATTGCAGCACTATTTACAATAGCCAGGTAATGGAAGCAACCTAAATGCCCACAGACAGACGAATGGATAAAGATGTGGTACATATATAAAATGGAATATTACTCAGCCATAAAAAGGAATGAAACTGGGTCATTTGTAGAGAAGTTGATGGATCTAGAGACTGTCATACAGAGTGAAGTAAGTCAGAAAGAGAAAAACAAATATTGTATATTAATGCCTATATGTGGAACCTAGAAAAATGGTACAGATGAACTGGTTTGCAGGGCAGAAATAGAGACACAGAGGTAGAGAACAAACGTATGGACACAAAGTGGGGGAAGCCATGGGGTGGTGGTGGTGGGATGAGTTGGGAGATTGGGATTGACCTGTATACATGTCTATGCATAAAATAGATAACTAATAATAACCTACTGTATAAAAAAAATAAATAAAATTAAATTTCAAAAATTTTAAAAATAAAATGTAAAAATAAAACAGAAAAAATGTTCTTCCATTCACACTGATGTATTTATAAGAATGAATTATTTCCATGCTTATATCCATAAATACATAAAAGAGGAATAAAATCTAACTTGAACCAAAAAAGAAAAAAAAAAGCTGAACCTAACAGTTATACAGAGGGAAACACAACCAAGGCACTTGCTCCAGTGGTAAACAATTCTGAAATTGGTCAGAGGTGGGGAATCATCCCCCATACAGCCAGCAGCCCCGCCCGCCCACGCAAGGAGCGTCCTTATTGCAAAGCTGTGGGACCGTGCTGAGGCCTCTGTGAGTAAACGTGAGCTGAGCCCCAGGCCAGCTGCTGCTGAACTGTTCCCACCCTTCCCAGGTGAAACACCTGAATATGTACAAGGGCTTGAAAGCCTAGAGGAAGGGCCGTGGAGCCACACCAGCGACAGCACGCAGGCCAACTTGGTGCCTGCAGGTCAGCCAGGATGGTCCTGGCCACGGGCGCTCTTCTGGAAGCTTTCCATTGCCCTGCCTGAGATACCCCTCCTGTCCCGGCCCCCACTCCTTTTTTTCCTTCCTCACCTCAGCCCGGAGAGATATTCCAGTGGAAGTTATGGGTGACACATCCTCTTCTTTACAGGTGGCAGCCTGGCAACTCCTGCAGAAAGTCCAGCAGAGCCCCACTCACACCGGGCCGCCCACAAAGCCGTGGACCCTCACACCCTCACACCAGCACAGCCCCGAGACTGCTGACGGGGCAGAGAGTATGGAGTCAGGCACAGCTGCAGGGGCTATTGCTGCCTGGAGTGCTGTTTATATTGACTTCAACCCAGGCACACCTGGGGAGGGCTTGCCGGCAGTGTCAGGCTGCCCAGGTCAGCTAATCCTCAGCCCTCAGGGAATCACATTGCAGAAAATGGACCTCGCTAAGACAGAATATTCGCCAAGGGAAAAAAGGACACAATGCCAATTGCAGCACCGTAGATGAGTCTAGAGGTAATCACGTGACTTGGAGTAAGTCAGAAAGTGAAAGACACATATCATATCATATCACATATAGGTGTTACGTATAAATTGATACCAGGGCAGATATTTCCACGGAGAAGGGCAATCACAGATTCATTAAACAAACTTATGGTTCACCAAAGGAAAGGTGTGAGCTTTGAATTCATTACGATATTGGGGTTAACAGACATATACAAACACAGTAGACGTATATAATCACCAAAGACCTACGGAGTACCAAGAGAAGACTACTCAACATTCTGTCATAACGTACATGGGAAAAGGATCCCAGGAAGAACAGACATATGTATATGTGTAAAAGAACCACCTCTTGCACACCTACAACAAGCTAAACGTTGTACTCAAACTTGCTGTAATAAAAAATAAAAAATTAAATTAAAAACACGAACAAGAAGTAGTGAGACAAACTTGAGGGGCTTTCTCCTGGCACATTCCGTTCTACATTCCAATCTAGAACGCGACTTCCATTGAGGCTCTGCTGCCCTAGTAACCAGATTTGGTAAGGGAGAACTGCTGCCACCTTGTGGCCGTTTCACACAACAGCAGCTTTAATCCCAGCGCTAATGGTCAGTGGATATTCCAAATCATTACAGGCCTGTAAATGACACCTGCCCTGAAAACAAATCCTGGGGTCATATATCGACCAAAAAATTCAAAAGACGTCCATATTTCAAAACGACAGTTTCAAGAGGCATATTTCACGCACATTAGTCTTCTGCTTCTTTTGCTTGCTTGCTTTCTTTGTTAAAAAAACGGGAATGGAAAAAGGCAACCCTCAGAATGGGCGAAAACGTTCACAAACGAATCAATGGACAAAGGTTTAATCTCCAATATATATAAACAGCTCATGCAGCTTAATATTAATAAAACAAACAACCCAATACAAAAATGGGCAGAAGATCTAAATAGACGTTTCTTCAAAGAAGACACAGAGATGGCCAAGACGCACATGACAAGCTGCTCAACATCACTAATTATTAGAGAAATGCAAATCAAAACTACAATGAGGTAAGACCTCACACCTGTTAGAATCGGCATCATCAGATAATCTACAAACAACAAATTCTGTGGAGGGTGTGGACAAAAGGAACCCTCTTCCGCTATTGGTGGGAATGTAAATTGATACAGTCACTATGGAGAAAAGTATGGAGGTTCCTTTAAAAAACTAAAAAGAGAATTACCATAGGATACAGCAATGCCACTTCTCGGCATTTACCCAGAGAAAACCATAAATCAGAGAGACACATTCACCACAATGTTCATTGCAGCACTATTTACAATAGCCAGGTAATTGAAGCAACCTAAATGCCCACAGACAGACGAATGGATAAAGATGCGGTACATATATAAAATGGAATATTACTCAGCCATAAAAAGGAATGAAACTGGGTCATTTGTAGAGAAGTTGACGGATCTAGAGACTGTCATACAGACTGAAGTAAGTCAGAAAGAGAAAAACAAATAGTGTATATTAATGCCTATATGTGGAACCTAGAAAAATGGTACAGATGAACTGGTTTGCAGGGCAGAGATAGAGACACAGAGGTAGAGAACAAACGTATGGACACAAAGTGGGGGAAGCCAAGGGGTGGTGGTGGTGGGATGAGTTGGGAGATTGGGATTGACCTGTATACATGTCTATGCATAAAATAGATAACTAATAATAACCTACTGTATAAAAAAATAAATAAAATTAAATTTCAAAAATTTTAAAAATAAAATGTAAAAATAAAACAGAAAAAAATTTCTTCCATTCACACTGATGTATTTATAAGAATGAATTATTTCCATGCTTATATCCATAAATACATAAAAGGGGAATAAAATCTAACTTGAACCAAAAAAGAAAAAAGAAAGCTGAACCTAACAGTTATACAGAGGGAAACACAACCAAGGCACTTGCTACAGTGGTAAACAATTCTGAAATTGGTCAGAGGTGGTGAATCATCCCCCATACAGCCAGCAGCCCCGCCCGTCCACGCAAGGAGCGTCCTTATTGCAAAGCTGTGGGACCGTGCCGAGGCCTCTGTGAGTAAACGTGAGCTGAGCCCCAGGCCAGCTGCTGCTGAACTGTTCCCACCCTTCCCAGGTGAAACACCTGAATATGTACAAGGGCTTGAAAGCCTAGAGGAAGGGCCGTGGAGCCACACCAGCGACAGCACGCAGGCCAACTTGGTGCCTACAGGTCAGCCAGGATGGTCCTGGACACGGGCGCTCTTCTGGAAGCTTTCCATTGCCCTGCCTGAGATACCCCTCCTGTCCCGGCCCCCACTCCTTTTTTTCCTTCCTCACCTCAGCCCGGAGAGATATTCCAGTGGAAGTTATGGGTGACACATCCTCTTCTTTACAGGTGGCAGCCTGGCAACTCCTGCAGAAAGTCCAGCAGAGCCCCACTCACACCGGGCCGCCCACAAAGACGTGGACCCTCACACCCTCCCACCAGCACAGACCCGAGACTGCTGACGGGGCAGAGAATATGGAGTCAGGCACAGCTGCAGGGGCTATTGCTGCCTGGAGTGCTGTTTATATTGACCTCAACCCAGGCACACCTGGGGAGGGCTTGCCGGCAGGGTCAGGCTGCCCAGGTCAGCTAATCCTCAGCCCTCAGGGAATCACATTGCAGAAAATGGACCTCGCTAAGACAGAATATTCGCCAAGGAAAAGAAGCACACAATGCCATTTGCAGCACCGCAGATGAGTCTAGAGGTAATCACGTGACTTGGAGTAAGTCAGAAAGTGAAAGACACATATCTTATCATATCACTTATAGGTGTTACCTATAAATTGATACCAGGGCAGATATTTCCACGGAGAAGGGCAATCACAGATTCATTAAACAAACTTATGGTTCACCAAAGGAAAGGTGTGAGGATTGAATTCATTACGATATTGGGCTTAACAGACATATACAAACACAGTAGACGTATATAATCACCAAAGACCTACGGAGTACCAAGAGAAGACTACTCAACATTCTGTCATAACGAACATGGGAAAAGGATCCCAGGAAGAACAGACATATGTATATGTGTAAAAGAACCACCTCTTGCACACCTACAACAAGCTAAACGTTGTACTCAAACTTGCTGTAATAAAAAATAAAAAATTAAATTAAAAACACGAACAAGAATTAGTGAGAAAAACTTGAGGGGCTTTCTCCTGGTACATTCCGTTCTACATTCCAATCTAGAACGCGACTTCCATTGAGGCTCTGCTGCCCTAGTAACCAGATTTGGTAAGGGAGAACTGCTGCCACCTTGTGGCCGTTTCACACAACAGCAGCTTTAATCCCAGCGCTAATGGTCAGTGGATATTCCAAATCATTACAGGCCTGTAAATGACACCGGCCCTGAAAACAAATCCTGGGGTCATATATCGACCAAAAAATTCAAAAGACGTCCATATTTCAAAACGACAGTTTCAAGAGGCATATTTCACGCACATTAGTGTTCTGATTCTTTTGCTTTCTTTCTTTCTTTGTTAAAAAAACGGGAATGGAAAAAGGCAACCCTCAGAATGGGCGAAAACTTTCACAAACGAATCAATGGACCAAGGTTTAATCTCCAATATATATAAACAGCTCATGCAGCTTAATATAAATAAAACAAACAACCCAATACAAAAATGGGCAGAAGATCTAAATAGACGTTTCTTCAAAGAAGACACAGAGATGGCCAAGACGCAGATGAAAAGCTGCTCAACATCACTAATTATTAGAGAAATGCAAATCAAAACTACAATGAGGTAAGACCTCACACCTGTTAGAATCGGCATCATCAGATAATCTACAAACAACAAATTCTGGGGAGGGTGTGGACAAAAGGAACCCTCTTCCGCTATTGGTGGGAATGTAAATTGATACAGTCACTATGGAGAACAGTATGGAGGTTCCGTTAAAAAACTAAAAAGAGAATTACCATAGGATCCAGCAATCCCACTTCTGGGCATATACCCAGAGAAAACCATAAATCACAAAGACACATTCACCACAATGTTCATTGCAGCACTATTTACAATAGCCAGGTAATGGAAGCAACCTAAATGCCCACAGACAGACGAATGGATAAAGATGTGGTACATATATAAAATGGAATATTACTCAGCCATAAAAAGGAATGAAACTGGGTCATTTGTAGAGAAGTTGATGGATCTAGAGACTGTCATACAGAGTGAAGTAAGTCAGAAAGAGAAAAACAAATATTGTATATTAATGCCTATATGTGGAACCTAGAAAAATGCTACAGATGAACTGGTTTGCAGGGCAGAAATAGAGACACAGAGGTAGAGAACAAACGTATGGACACAAAGTGGGGGAAGCCATGGGGTGGTGGTGGTGGGATGAGTTGGTACATTGGGATTGACCTGTATACATGTCTATGCATAAAATAGATAACTAATAATAACCTACTGAATAAAAAAAAATAAATAAAATTAAATTTCAAAAATTTTAAAAATAAAATGTAAAAATAAAACAGAAAAAATGTTCTTCCATTCACACTGATGTATTTATAAGAATGAATTATTTCCATGCTTATATCCATAAATACATAAAAGAGGAATAAAATCTAACTTGAACCAAAAAAGAAAAAAGAAAACTGAACCTAACAGTTATACAGAGGAAAACACTACCAAGGCACTTGCTCCAGTGGTAAACAATTCTGAAATTGGTCAGAGGTGGGGAATCATCTCCCATACAGCCAGCAGCCCCGCCCGCCCACGCAAGGAGCGTCCTTATTGCAAAGCTGGGGGACCGTGCCGAGGCCTCTGTGAGTAAACGTGAGCTGAGCCCCAGGCCAGCTGCTGCTGAACTGTTCCCACCCTTCCCAGGTGAAACACCTGAATATGTACAAGGGCTTGAAAGCCTAGAGGAAGGGCCGTGGAGCCACACCAGTGACAGCACGCAGGCCACCTTGGTGCCTGCAGGTCAGCCAGGATGGTCCTGGCCACGGGCGCTCTTCTGGAAGCTTTCCATTGCCCTGCCTGAGATACCCCTCCTGTCCCGGCCCCCACTCCTTTTTTTCCTTCCTCACCTCAGCCCGCAGAGATATTCCAGTGGAAATTATGGGTGAGAGATCCTCTTCTTTACAGGTGGCAGCCTGGCAACTCCTGCAGAAAGTCCAGCAGAGCCCCACTCACACCGGGCCACCCACAAAGCCGTGGACCCTCACACCCTCCCACCAGCACAGCCCCGAGACTGCTGATCGGGCAGAGAATATGGAGTCAGGCACAGCTGCAGGGGCTATTGCTGCCTGGAGTGCTGTTTATATTGACCTCAACCCAGGCACACCTGGGGAGGGCTTGCCGGCAGGGTCAGGCTGCCCAGGTCAGCTAATCCTCAGCCCTCAGGGAATCACATTGCAGAAAATGGACCTCGCTAAGACAGAATATTCGCCAAGGAAAAGAAGCACACAATGCCATTTGCAGCACCGCAGATGAGTCTAGAGGTAATCACGTGACTTGGAGTAAGTCAGAAAGTGAAAGACACATATCATATCATATCACTTATAGGTGTTACCTATAAATTGATACCAGGGCAGATATTTCCACGGAGAAGGGCAATCACAGATTCATTAAACAAACTTATGGTTCACCAAAGGAAAGGTGTGAGGATTGAATTCATTACGATATTGGGGTTAACAGACATATACAAACACAGTAGACGTATATAATCACCAAAGACCTACGGAGTACCAAGAGAAGACTACTCAACATTCTGTCATAACGAACATGGGAAAAGGATCCCAGGAAGAACAGACATATGTATATGTGTAAAAGAACCACCTCTTGCACACCTACAACAAGCTAAACGTTGTACTCAAACTTGCTGTAATAAAAAATAAATATTAAATTAAAAACACGAACAAGAAGTAGTGAGACAAACTTGAGGGGCTTTCTCCTGGCACATTCCGTTCTACATTCCAATCTAGAACGCGACTTCCATTGAGGCTCTGCTGCCCTAGTAACCAGATTTGGTAAGGGAGAACTGCTGCCACCTTGTGGCCGTTTCACACAACAGCAGCTTTAATCCCAGCGCTAATGGTCCGTGGATATTCCAAATCATTACAGGCCTAAAAAAGACACCGGCCCTGAAAACAAATCCTGGGGTCATATATCGACCAAAAAATTCAAAAGACGTCCATATTTCAAAACGACAGTTTCAAGAGGCATATTTCACGCACATTAGTGTTCTGATTCTTTTGCTTTCTTTCTTTCTTTGTTAAAAAAACGGGAATGGAAAAAGGCAACCCTCAGAATGGGCGAAAACTTTCACAAATGAATCAATAGGCCAAGGTTTAATTTCCAATATATATAAACAGCTCATGCAGCTTAATATTAATAAAACAAACAACCCAATACAAAAATGGGCAGAAGATCTAAATAGACGTTTCTTCAAAGAAGACACAGAGATGGCCAAGACGCAGATGAAAAGCTGCTCAACATCACTAATTATTAGAGAAATGCAAATCAAAACTACAATGAGGTAAGACCTCACACCTGTTAGAATCGGCATCATCAGATAATCTACAAACAACAAATTCTGGGGAGGGTGTGGACAAAAGGAACCCTCTTCCGCTATTGGTGGGAATGTAAATTGATACAGTCACTATGGAGAACAGTATGGAGGTTCCTTTAAAAAACTAAAAAGAGAATTACCATAGGATCCAGCAATCCCACTTCTGGGCATATACCCAGAGAAAACCATAAATCACAAAGACACATTCACCACTATGTTCATTGCAGCACTATTTACAATAGCCAGGTAATGGAAGCAACCTAAATGCCCACAGACAGACGGATGGATAAAGATGTGGTACATATATAAAATGGAATATTACTCAGCCATAAAAAGGAATGAAACTGGGTCATTTGTAGAGAAGTTGATGGATCTAGAGACTGTCATACAGAGTGAAGTAAGTCCGAAAGAGAAAAACAAATATTGTATATTAATGCCTATATGTGGAACCTAGAAAAATGGTACAGATGAACTGGTTTGCAGGGCAGAAATAGAGACACAGAGCTAGAGAACAAACGTATCGACACAAAGTGGGGGAAGCCATGGGGTGGTGGTGGTGGGATGAGTTGGGAGATTGGGATTGACCTGTATACATGTCTATGCATAAAATAGATAACTAATAATAACCTAGTGTATAAAAAAATAAATAAAATAAAATTTCAAAATTTTTAAAAATAAAATGTAAAAATAAAACAGAAAAAAGTTTTTCCATTCACACTGATGTATTTATAAGAATGAATTATTTCCATGCTTATATCCATAAATACATAAAAGAGGAATAAAATCTAACTTGAACCAAAAAAGAAAAAAGAAAACTGAACCTAACAGTTATACAGAGGAAAACACTACCAAGGCACTTGCTCCAGTGGTAAACAATTCTGAAATTGGTCAGAGGTGGGGAATCATCTCCCATACAGCCAGCAGCCCCGCCCGCCCACGCAAGGAGCGTCCTTATTGCAAAGCTGGGGGACCGTGCCGAGGCCTCTGTGAGTAAACGTGAGCTGAGCCCCAGGCCAGCTGCTGCTGAACTGTTCCCACCCTTCCCAGGTGAAACACCTGAATATGTACAAGGGCTTGAAAGCCTAGAGGAAGGGCCGTGGAGCCACACCAGTGACAGCACGCAGGCCACCTTGGTGCCTGCAGGTCAGCCAGGATGGTCCTGGCCACGGGCGCTCTTCTGGAAGCTTTCCATTGCCCTGCCTGAGATACCCCTCCTGTCCCGGCCCCCACTCCTTTTTTTCCTTCCTCACCTCAGCCCGCAGAGATATTCCAGTGGAAATTATGGGTGAGAGATCCTCTTCTTTACAGGTGGCAGCCTGGCAACTCCTGCAGAAAGTCCAGCAGAGCCCCACTCACACCGGGCCACCCACAAAGCCGTGGACCCTCACACCCTCCCACCAGCACAGCCCCGAGACTGCTGATCGGGCAGAGAATATGGAGTCAGGCACAGCTGCAGGGGCTATTGCTGCCTGGAGTGCTGTTTATATTGACCTCAACCCAGGCACACCTGGGGAGGGCTTGCCGGCAGGGTCAGGCTGCCCAGGTCAGCTAATCCTCAGCCCTCAGGGAATCACATTGCAGAAAATGGACCTCGCTAAGACAGAATATTCGCCAAGGAAAAGAAGCACACAATGCCATTTGCAGCACCGCAGATGAGTCTAGAGGTAATCACGTGACTTGGAGTAAGTCAGAAAGTGAAAGACACATATCATATCATATCACTTATAGGTGTTACCTATAAATTGATACCAGGGCAGATATTTCCACGGAGAAGGGCAATCACAGATTCATTAAACAAACTTATGGTTCACCAAAGGAAAGGTGTGAGGATTGAATTCATTACGATATTGGGGTTAACAGACATATACAAACACAGTAGACGTATATAATCACCAAAGACCTACGGAGTACCAAGAGAAGACTACTCAACATTCTGTCATAACGAACATGGGAAAAGGATCCCAGGAAGAACAGACATATGTATATGTGTAAAAGAACCACCTCTTGCACACCTACAACAAGCTAAACGTTGTACTCAAACTTGCTGTAATAAAAAATAAATATTAAATTAAAAACACGAACAAGAAGTAGTGAGACAAACTTGAGGGGCTTTCTCCTGGCACATTCCGTTCTACATTCCAATCTAGAACGCGACTTCCATTGAGGCTCTGCTGCCCTAGTAACCAGATTTGGTAAGGGAGAACTGCTGCCACCTTGTGGCCGTTTCACACAACAGCAGCTTTAATCCCAGCGCTAATGGTCCGTGGATATTCCAAATCATTACAGGCCTAAAAAAGACACCGGCCCTGAAAACAAATCCTGGGGTCATATATCGACCAAAAAATTCAAAAGACGTCCATATTTCAAAACGACAGTTTCAAGAGGCATATTTCACGCACATTAGTGTTCTGATTCTTTTGCTTTCTTTCTTTCTTTGTTAAAAAAACGGGAATGGAAAAAGGCAACCCTCAGAATGGGCGAAAACTTTCACAAACGAATCAATGGACCAAGGTTTAATCTCCAATATATATAAACAGCTCATGCAGCTTAATATTAATAAAACAAACAACCCAATACAAAAATGGGCAGAAGATCTAAATAGACGTTTCTTCAAAGAAGACACAGAGATGGCCAAGACGCAGATGAAAAGCTGCTCAACATCACTAATTATTAGAGAAATGCAAATCAAAACTACAATGAGGTAAGACCTCACACCTGTTAGAATCGGCATCATCAGATAATCTACAAACAACAAATTCTGGGGAGGGTGTGGACAAAAGGAACCCTCTTCCGCTATTGGTGGGAATGTAAATTGATACAGTCACTATGGAGAACAGTATGGAGGTTCCTTTAAAAAACTAAAAAGAGAATTACCATAGGATCCAGCAATCCCACTTCTGGGCATATACCCAGAGAAAACCATAAATCACAAAGACACATTCACCACAATGTTCATTGCAGCACTATTTACAATAGCCAGGTAATGGAAGCAACCTAAATGCCCACAGACAGACGAATGGATAAAGATGTGGTACATATATAAAATCGAATATTACTCAGCCATAAAAAGGAATGAAACTGGGTCATTTGTAGAGAAGTTGATGGATCTAGAGACTGTCATACAGAGTGAAGTAAGTCCGAAAGAGAAAAACAAATATTGTATATTAATGCCTATATGTGGAACCTAGAAAAATGCTACAGATGAACTGGTTTGCAGGGCAGAAATAGAGACACAGAGGTAGAGAACAAACGTATGGACACAAAGTGGGGGAAGCCATGGGGTGGTGGTGGTGGGATGAGTTGGTACATTGGGATTGACCTGTATACATGTCTATGCATAAAATAGATAACTAATAATAACCTACTGAATAAAAATAAATAAATAAAATTAAATTTCAAAAATTTTAAAAATAAAATGTAAAAATAAAACAGAAAAAATGTTCTTCCATTCACACTGATGTATTTATAAGAATGAATTATTTCCATGCTTATATCCATAAATACATAAAAGAGGAATAAAATCTAACTTGAACCAAAAAAGAAAAAAGAAAACTGAACCTAACAGTTATACAGAGGAAAACACTACCAAGGCACTTGCTCCAGTGGTAAACAATTCTGAAATTGGTCAGAGGTGGGGAATCATCTCCCATAGAGCCAGCAGCCCCGCCCACCCACGCAAGGAGCGTCCTTATTGCAAAGCTGGGGGACCGTGCCGAGGCCTCTGTGAGTAAACGTGAGCTGAGCCCCAGGCCAGCTGCTGCTGAACTGTTCCCACCCTTCCCAGGTGAAACACCTGAATATGTACAAGGGCTTGAAAGCCTAGAGGAAGGGCCGTGGAGCCACACCAGCGACAGCACGCAGGCCACCTTGGTGCCTGCAGGTCAGCCAGGATGGTCCTGGACACGGGTGCTCTTCTGGAAGCTTTCCATTGCCCTGCCTGAGATACCCCTCCTGTCCCGGCCCCCACTCTTTTTTTTCCTTCCTCACCTCAGCCCGCAGAGATATTCCAGTGGAAGTTATGGGTGACACATCCTCTTCTTTACAGGTGGCAGCCTGGCAACTCCTGCAGAAAGTCCAGCAGAGCCCCACTCACACCGGGCCACCCACAAAGCCGTGGACCCTCACACCCTCCCACCAGCACAGCCCCGAGACTGCTGATGGGGCAGAGAATATGGAGTCAGGCACAGCTGCAGGGGCTATTGCTGCCTGGAGTGCTGTTTATATTGACCTCAACCCAGGCACACCTGGGGAGGGCTTGCCGGCAGGGTCAGGCTGCCCAGGTCAGCTAATCCTCAGCCCTCAGGGAATCACATTGCAGAAAATGGACCTCGCTAAGACAGAATATTCGCCAAGGAAAAGAAGCACACAATGCCATTTGCAGCACCGCAGATGAGTCTAGAGGTAATCACGTGACTTGGAGTAAGTCAGAAAGTGAAAGACACATATCATATCATATCATATCACTTATAGGTGTTACCTATAAATTGATACCAGGGCAGATATTTCCACGGAGAAGGGCAATCAAAGATTCATTAAACAAACTTATGGTTCACCAAAGGAAAGGTGTGAGGATTGAATTCATTACGATATTGGGGTTAACTGACATATACAAACACAGTAGACGTATATAATCACCAAAGACCTACGGAGTACCAAGAGAAGACTACTCAACATTCTGTCATAACGAACATGGGAAAAGGATCCCAGGAAGAACAGACATATGTATATGTGTAAAAGAACCACCTCTTGCACACCTACAACAAGCTAAACGTTGTACTCAAACTTGCTGTAATAAAAAATAAAAAATTAAATTAAAAACACGAACAAGAATTAGTGAGAAAAACTTGAGGGGCTTTCTCCTGGTACATTCCGTTCTACATTCCAATCTAGAACGCGACTTCCATTGAGGCTCTGCTGCCCTAGTAAGCAGATTTGGTAAGGGAGAACTGCTGCCACCTTGTGGCCGTTTCACACAACAGCAGCTTTAATCCCAGCGCTAATGGTCAGTGGATATTCCAAATCATTACAGGCCTGTAAATGACACCGGCCCTGAAAACAAATCCTGGGGTCATATATCGACCAAAAAATTCAAAAGACGTCCATATTTCAAAACGACAGTTTCAAGAGGCATATTTCACGCACATTAGTTTTCTGATTCTTTTGCTTTCTTTCTTTCTTTGTTAAAAAAACGGGAATGGAAAAAGGCAACCCTCAGAATGGGCGAAAACTTTCACAAACGAATCAATGGACCAAGGTTTAATCTCCGATATATATAAACAGCTCATGCAGCTTAATATTAATAAAACAAACAACCCAATACAAAAATGGGCAGAAGATCTAAATAGACGTTTCTTCAAAGAAGACACAGAGATGGCCAAGACGCAGATGAAAAGCTGCTCAACATCACTAATTATTAGAGAAATGCAAATCAAAACTACAATGAGGTAAGACCTCACACCTGTTAGAATCGGCATCATCAGATAATCTACAAACAACAAATTCTGGGGAGGGTGTGGACAAAAGGAACCCTCTTCCGCTATTGGTGGGAATGTAAATTGATACAGTCACTATGGAGAACAGTATGGAGGTTCCTTTAAAAAACTAAAAAGAGAATTACCATAGGATCCAGCAATCCCACTTCTGGGCATATACCCAGAGAAAACCATAAATCACAAAGACACATTCACCACAATGTTCATTGCAGCACTATTTACAATAGCCAGGTAATGGAAGCAACCTAAATGCCCACAGACAGACGAATGGATAAAGATGTGGTACATATATAAAATGGAATATTACTCAGCCATAAAAAGGAATGAAACTGGGTCATTTGTAGAGAAGTTGATGGATCTAGAGACTGTCATACAGAGTGAAGTAAGTCAGAAAGAGAAAAACAAATATTGTATATTAATGCCTATATGTGGAACCTAGAAATATGCTACAGATGAACTGGTTTGCAGGGCAGAAATAGAGACACAGAGGTAGAGAACAAACGTATGGACACAAAGTGGGGGAAGCCATGGGGTGGTGGTGGTGGGATGAGTTGGGAGATTGGGATTGACCTGTATACATGTCTATGCATAAAATAGATAACTAATAATAACCTAGTGTATAAAAAATAAATAAAATTAAATTTCAAAATTTTTAAAAATAAAATGTAAAAATAAAACAGAAAAAAAGTTCTTCCATTCACACTGATGTATTTATAAGAATGAATTATTTCCATGCTTATATCCATAAATACATAAAAGAGGAATAAAATCTAACTTGAACCAAAAAAGAAAAAAAGAAAACTGAACCTAACAGTTATACAGAGGAAAACACTACCAAGGCACTTGCTCCAGTGGTAAACAATTCTGAAATTGGTCAGAGGTGGGGAATCATCTCCCATAGAGCCAGCAGCCCCGCCCGCCCACGCAAGGAGCGTCCTTATTGCAAAGCTGGGGGACCGTGCCGAGGCCTCTGTGAGTAAACGTGAGCTGAGCCCCAGGCCAGCTGCTGCTGCACTGTTCCCACCCTTCCCAGGTGAAACACCTGAATATGTACAAGGGCTTGAAAGCCTAGAGGAAGGGCCGTGGAGCCACACCAGCGACAGCACGCAGGCCACCTTGGTGCCTGCAGGTCAGCCAGGATGGTCCTGGACACGGGCGCTCTTCTGGAAGCTTTCCATTGCCCTGCCTGAGATACCCCTCCTGTCCCGGCCCCCACTCCTTTTTTTCCTTCCTCACCTCAGCCCGGAGAGATATTCCAGTGGAAGTTATGGGTGACACATCCTCTTCTTTACAGGTGGCAGCCTGGCAACTCCTGCCGAAAGTCCAGCAGATCCCCACTCACACCGGGACACCCACAAAGCCGTGGACCCTCACACCCTCCCACCAGCACAGCCCCGAGACTGCTGACGGGACAGACAATATGGAGTCAGGCACAGCTGCAGGGGCTATTGCTGCCTGGAGTGCTGTTTATATTGACCTCAACCCAGGCACACCTGGGGAGGGCTTGCCGGCAGGGTCAGGCTGCCCAGGTCAGCTAATCCTCAGCCCTCAGGGAATCACATTGCAGAAAATGGACCTCGCTAAGACAGAATATTCGCCAAGGAAAAGAAGCACACAATGCCATTTGCAGCACCGTAGATGAGTCTAGAGGTAATCACGTGACTTGGAGTAAGTCAGAAAGTGAAAGACACATATCATATCATATCACTTATAGGTGTTACCTATAAATTGATACCAGGGCAGATATTTCCACGGAGAAGGGCAATCACAGATTCATTAAACAAACTTATGGTTCACCAAAGGAAAGGTGTGAGGATTGAATTCATTACGATATTGGGGTTAACAGACATATACAAACACAGTAGACATATATAATCACCAAAGACCTACGGAGTACCAAGAGAAGACTACTCAACATTCTGTCATAACGTACATGGGAAAAGGATCCCAGGAAGAACAGACATATGTATATATGTAAAAGAACCACCTCTTGCACACCTACAACAAGCTAAACGTTGTACTCAAACTTGCTGTAATAAAAAATAAATATTAAATTAAAAACACGAACAAGAAGTAGTGAGACAAACTTGAGGGGCTTTCTCCTGGCACATTCCGTTCTACATTCCAATCTAGAACGCGACTTCCATTGAGGCTCTGCTGCCCTAGTAACCAGATTTGGTAAGGGAGAACTGCTGCCACCTTGTGGCCGTTTCACACAACAGCAGCTTTAATCCCAGCGCTAATGGTCAGTGGATATTCCAAATCATTACAGGCCTGTAAATGACACCTGCCCTGAAAACAAATCCTGGGGTCATATATCGACCAAAAAATTCAAAAGACGTCCATATTTCAAAACGACAGTTTCAAGAGGCATATTTCACGCACATTAGTGTTCTGCTTTTGATTTCTTTCTTTCTTTGTTAAAAAAACGGGAATGGAAAAAGGCAACCCTCAGAATGGGCGAAAACTTTCACAAATGAATCAATGGACCAAGGTTTAATCTCCAATATATATAAACAGCTCATGCAGCTTAATATTAATAAAACAAACAACCCAATACAAAAATGGGCAGAAGATCTAAATAGACGTTTCTTCAAAGAAGACACAGAGATGGCCAAGACGCAGATGAAAAGCTGCTCAACATCACTAATTATTAGAGAAATGCAAATCAAAACTACAATGAGGTAAGACCTCACACCTGTTAGAATCGGCATCATCAGATAATCTACAAACAACAAATTCTGGGGAGGGTGTGGACAAAAGGAACCCTCTTCCGCTATTGGTGGGAATGTAAATTGATACAGTCACTATGGAGAACAGTATGGAGGTTCCTTTAAAAAACTAAAAAGAGAATTACCATAGGATCCAGCAATCCCATTTCTGGGCATATACCCAGAGAAAACCATAAATCACAAAGACACATTCACCACAATGTTCATTGCAGCACTATTTACAATAGCCAGGTAATGGAAGCAACCTAAATGCCCACAGACAGACGAATGGATAAAGATGTGGTACATATATAAAATGGAATATTACTCAGCCATAAAAAGGAATGAAACTGGGTCATTTGTAGAGAAGTTGATGGATCTAGAGACTGTCATACAGAGTGAAGTAAGTCAGAAAGAGAAAAACAAATATTGTATATTAATGCCTATATGTGGAACCTAGAAAAATGCTACAGATGAACTGGTTTGCAGGGCAGAAATAGAGACACAGAGGTAGAGAACAAACGTATGGACACAAAGTGGGGGAAGCCATTGGGTGGTGGTGGTGGGATGAGTTGGGACATTGGGATTGACCTGTATACATGTCTATGCATAAAATAGATAACTAATAATAACCTACTGAATAAAAAAAAATAAATAAAATTAAATTTCAAAAATTTTAAAAATAAAATGTAAAAATAAAACAGAAAAAATGTTCTTCCATTCACACTGATGTATTTATAAGAATGAATTATTTCCATGCTTATATCCATAAATACATAAAAGAGGAATAAAATCTAACTTGAACCAAAAAAGAAAAAAGAAAACTGAACCTAACAGTTATACAGAGGAAAACACTACCAAGGCACTTGCTCCAGTGGTAAACAATTCTGAAATTGGTCAGAGGTGGGGAATCATCTCCCATAGAGCCAGCAGCCCCGCCCACCCACGCAAGGAGCGTCCTTATTGCAAAGCTGGGGGACCGTGCCGAGGCCTCTGTGAGTAAACGTGAGCTGAGCCCCAGGCCAGCTGCTGCTGAACTGTTCCCACCCTTCCCAGGTGAAACACCTGAATATGTACAAGGGCTTGAAAGCCTAGAGGAAGGGCCGTGGAGCCACACCAGCGACAGCACGCAGGCCACCTTGGTGCCTGCAGGTCAGCCAGGATGGTCCTGGCCACGGGCGCTCTTCTGGAAGCTTTCCATTGCCCTGCCTGAGATACCCCTCCTGTCCCGGCCCCCACTCCTTTTTTTCCTTCCTCACCTCAGCCCGGAGAGATATTCCAGTGGAAGTTATGGGTGACACATCCTCTTCTTTACAGGTGGCAGCCTGGCAACTCCTGCAGAAAGTCCAGCAGAGCCCCACTCACACCGGGCCACCCACAAAGCCGTGGACCCTCACACCCTCCCACCAGCACAGCCCCGAGACTGCTGATGGGGCAGAGAATATGGAGTCAGGCACAGCTGCAGGGGCTATTGCTGCCTGGAGTGCTGTTTATATTGACCTCAACCCAGGCACACCTGGGGAGGGCTTGCCGGCAGGGTCAGGCTTCCCAGGTCAGCTAATCCTCAGCCCTCAGGGAATCACATTGCAGAAAATGGACCTCGCTAAGACAGAATATTCGCCAAGGAAAAGAAGCACACAATGCCATTTGCAGCACCGCAGATGAGTCTAGAGGTAATCACGTGACTTGGAGTAAGTCAGAAAGTGAAAGACACATATCATATCATATCACTTATAGGTGTTACCTATAAATTGATACCAGGGCAGATATTTCCACGGAGAAGGGCAATCACAGATTCATTAAACAAACTTATGGTTCACCAAAGGAAAGGTGTGAGGATTGAATTCATTACGATATTGGGGTTAACAGACATATACAAACACAGTAGACGTATATAATCACCAAAGACCTACGGAGTACCAAGAGAAGACTACTCAACATTCTGTCATAACGAACATGGGAAAAGGATCCCAGGAAGAACAGACATATGTATATGTGTAAAAGAACCACCTCTTGCACACCTACAACAAGCTAAACGTTGTACTCAAACTTGCTGTAATAAAAAATAAAAAAATAAATTAAAAACACGAACAAGAATTAGTGAGAAAAACTTGAGGGGCTTTCTCCTGGTACATTCCGTTCTACATTCCAATCTAGAACGCGACTTCCATTGAGGCTCTGCTGCCCTAGTAACCAGATTTGGTAAGGGAGAACTGCTGCCACCTTGTGGCCGTTTCACACAACAGCAGCTTTAATCCCAGCGCTAATGGTCAGTGGATATTCCAAATCATTACAGGCCTGTAAATGACACCGGCCCTGAAAACAAATCCTGGGGTCATATATCGACCAAAAAATTCAAAAGACGTCCATATTTCAAAACGACAGTTTCAAGAGGCATATTTCATGCACATTAGTGTTCTGATTCTTTTGCTTTCTTTCTTTCTTTGTTAAAAAAACGGGAATGGAAAAAGGCAACCCTCAGAATGGGCGAAAACTTTCACAAACGAATCAATGGACCAAGGTTTAATCTCCAATATATATAAACAGCTCATGCAGCTTAATATTAATAAAACAAACAACCCAATACAAAAATGGGCAGAAGATCTAAATAGACGTTTCTTCAAAGAAGACACAGAGATGGCCAAGACGCAGATGAAAAGCTGCTCAACATCACTAATTATTAGAGAAATGCAAATCAAAACTACAATGAGGTAAGACCTCACACCTGTTAGAATCGGCATCATCAGATAATCTACAAACAACAAATTCTGGGGAGGGTGTGGACAAAAGGAACCCTCTTCCGCTATTGGTGGGAATGTAAATTGATACAGTCACTATGGAGAACAGTATGGAGGTTCCTTTAAAAAACTAAAAAGAGAATTACCATAGGATCCAGCAATCCCACTTCTGGGCATATACCCAGAGAAAACCATAAATCACAAAGACACATTCACCACAATGTTCATTGCAGCACTATTTACAATAGCCAGGTAATGGAAGCAACCTAAATGCCCACAGACAGACGAATGGATAAAGATGTGGTACATATATAAAATGGAATATTACTCAGCCATAAAAAGGAATGAAACTGGGTCATTTGTAGAGAAGTTGATGGATCTAGAGACTGTCATACAGAGTGAAGTAAGTCAGAAAGAGAAAAACAAATGTATATTAATGCCTATATGTGGAACCTAGAAAAATGCTACAGATGAACTGGTTTGCAGGGCAGAAATAGAGACACAGAGGTAGAGAACAAACGTATGGACACAAAGTGGGGGAAGCCATGGGGTGGTGGTGGTGGGATGAGTTGGGACATTGGGATTGACCTGTATACATGTCTATGCATAAAATAGATAACTAATAATAACCTACTGAATAAAAAAAATAAATAAAATTAAATTTCAAAAATTTTAAAAATAAAATGTAAAAATAAAACAGAAAAAATGTTCTTCCATTCACACTGATGTATTTATAAGAATGAATTATTTCCATGCTTATATCCATAAATACATAAAAGAGGAATAAAATCTAACTTGAACCAAAAAAGAAAAAAGAAAACTGAACCTAACAGTTATACAGAGGAAAACACTACCAAGGCACTTGCTCCAGTGGTAAACAATTCTGAAATTGGTCAGAGGTGGGGAATCATCTCCCATAGAGCCAGCAGCCCCGCCCGCCCACGCAACGAGAGTCCTTATTGCAAAGCTGGGGGACCGTGCCGAGGCCTCTGTGAGTAAACGTGAGCTGAGCCCCAGGCCAGCTGCTGCTGAACTGTTCCCACCCTTCCCAGGTGAAACACCTGAATATGTACAAGGGCTTGAAAGCCTAGAGGAAGGGCCGTGGAGCCACACCAGCGACAGCACGCAGGCCACCTTGTTGCCTGCAGGTCACACAGGATGGTCCTGGTCACGGGTGCTCTTCTGGAAGCTTTCCATTGCCCTGCCTGAGATACCCCTCCTGTCCCGGCCCACACTCCTTTTTTTCCTTCCTCACCTCAGCCCGCAGAGATATTCCAGTGGAAGTTATGGGTGACACATCCTCTTCTTTACAGGTGGCAGCCTGGCAACTCCTGCAGAAAGTCCAGCAGAGCCCCACTCACACCGGGCCACCCACAAAGCCGTGGACCCTCACACCCTCCCACCAGCACAGCCCCGAGACTGCTGATGGGGCAGAGAATATGGAGTCAGGCACAGCTGCAGGGGCTATTGCTGCCTGGAGTGCTGTTTATATTGACCTCAACCCAGGCACACCTGGGGAGGGCTTGCCGGCAGGGTCAGGCTGCCCAGGTCAGCTAATCCTCAGCCCTCAGGGAATCACATTGCAGAAAATGGACCTCGCTAAGACAGAATATTCGCCAAGGAAAAGAAGCACACAATGCCATTTGCAGCACCGCAGATGAGTCTAGAGGTAATCACGTGACTTGGAGTAAGTCAGAAAGTGAAAGACACATATCATATCATATCACTTATAGGTGTTACCTATAAATTGATACCAGGGCAGATATTTCCACGGAGAAGGGCAATCACAGATTCATTAAACAAACTTATGGTTCACCAAAGGAAAGGTGTGAGGATTGAATTCATTACGATATTGGGGTTAACAGACATATACAAACACAGTAGACGTGTATAATCACCAAAGACCTACGGAGTACCAAGAGAATACTACTCAACATTCTGTCATAACGAACATGGGAAAAGGATCCCAGGAAGAACAGACATATGTATATGTGTAAAAGAACCACCTCTTGCACACCTACAACAAGCTAAACGTTGTACTCAAACTTGCTGTAATAAAAAATAAAAAATTAAATTAAAAACACGAACAAGAATTAGTGAGAAAATCTTGAGGGGCTTTCTCCTGGTACATTCCGTTCTACATTCCAATCTAGAACACGACTTCCATTGAGGCTCTGCTGCCCTAGTAACCAGATTTGGTAAGGGAGAACTGCTGCCACCTTGTGGCCGTTTCACACAACAGCAGCTTTAATCCCAGCGCTAATGGTCAGTGGATATTCCAAATCATTACAGGCCTGTAAATGACACCTGCCCTGAAAACAAATCCTGGGGTCATATATCGACCAAAAAGTTCAAAAGACGTCCATATTTCAAAACGACAGTTTCAAGAGGCATATTTCACGCACATTAGTGTTCTGATTCTTTTGCTTTCTTTCTTTCTTTGTTAAAAAAACGGGAATGGAAAAAGGCAACCCTCAGAATGGGCGAAAACTTTCACAAACGAATCAATGGACCAAGGTTTAATCTCCAATATATATAAACAGCTCATGCAGCTTAATATTTATAAAACAAACAACCCAATACAAAAACGGGCAGAAGATCTAAATAGACGTTTCCTCAAAGAAGACACAGAGATGGCCAAGACGCAGATGAAAAGCTGCTCAACATCACTAATTATTAGAGAAATGCAAATCAAAACTACAATGAGGTAAGACCTCACACCTGTTAGAATCGGCATCATCAGATAATCTACAAACAACAAATTCTGGGGAGGGTGTGGACAAAAGGAACCCTCTTCCGCTATTGGTGGGAATGTAAATTGATACAGTCACTATGGAGAACAGTATGGAGGTTCCTTTAAAAAACTAAAAAGAGAATTACCATAGGATCCAGCAATCCCACTTCTGGGCATATACCCAGAGAAAACCATAAATCACAAAGACACATTCACCACAATGTTCATTGCAGCACTATTTACAATAGCCAGGTAATGGAAGCAACCTAAATGCCCACAGACAGACGAATGGATAAAGATGTGGTACATATATAAAATGGAATATTACTCAGCCATAAAAAGGAATGAAACTGGGTCATTTGTAGAGAAGTTGATGGATCTAGAGACTGTCATACAGAGTGAAGTAAGTCAGAAAGAGAAAAACAAATATTGTATATTAATGCCTATATGTGGAACCTAGAAAAATGCTACAGATGAACTGGTTTGCAGGGCAGAAATAGAGACACAGAGGTAGAGAACAAACGTATGGACACAAAGTGGGGGAAGCCATGGGGTGGTGGTGGTGGGATGAGTTGGGACATTGGGATTGACCTGTATACATGTCTATGCATAAAATAGATAACTAATAATAACCTACTGTATAAAAAAAAATAAATAAAATTAAATTTCAAAAATTTTAAAAATAAAATGTAAAAATAAAACAGAAAAAATGTTCTTCCATTCACACTGATGTATTTATAAGAATGAATTATTTCCATGCTTATATCCATAAATACATAAAAGAGGAATAAAATCTAACTTGAACCAAAAAAGAAAAAAAGAAAACTGAACCTAACAGTTATACAGAGGAAAACACTACCAAGGCACTTGCTCCAGTGGTAAAGAATTCTGAAATTGGTCAGAGGTGGGGAATCATCTCCCATAGAGCCAGCAGCCCCGCCCGCCCACGCAAGGAGCGTCCTTATTGCAAAGCTGGGGGACCGTGCCGAGGCCTCTGTGAGTAAACGTGAGCTGAGCCCCAGGCCAGCTGCTGCTGAACTGTTCCCACCCTTCCCAGGTGAAACACCTGAATATGTAGAAGGGCTTGAAAGCCTAGAGGAAGGGCCGTGGAGCCACACCAGCGACAGCACGCAGGCCACCTTGGTGCCTGCAGGTCAGCCAGGATGGTCCTGGCCACGGGCGCTCTTCTGGAAGCTTTCCATTGCCCTGCCTGAGATACCCCTCCTGTCCCGGCCCCCACTCCTTTTTTTCCTTCCTCACCTCAGCCCGGAGAGATATTCCAGTGGAAGTTATGGGTGACACATCCTCTTCTTTACAGGTGGCAGCCTGGCAACTCCTGCAGAAAGTCCAGCAGAGCCCCACTCACACCGGGCCACCCACAAAGCCGTGGACCCTCACACCCTCCCACCAGCACAGCCCCGAGACTGCTGACGGGGCAGAGAATATGGAGTCAGGCACAGCTGCAGGGGCTATTGCTGCCTGGAGTGCTGTTTATATTGACCTCAACCCAGGCACACCTGGGGAGGGCTTGCCGGCAGGGTCAGGCTGCCCAGGTCAGCTAATCCTCAGCCCTCAGGGAATCACATTGCAGAAAATGGACCTCGCTAAGACAGAATATTCACCAAGGAAAAGAAGCACACAATGCCATTTGCAGCACCGCAGATGAGTCTAGAGGTAATCACGTGACTTGGAGTAAGTCAGAAAGTGAAAGACACATATCATATCATATCACTTATAGGTGTTACCTATAAATTGATACCAGGGCAGATATTTCCACGGAGAAGGGCAATCACAGATTCATTAAACAAACTTATGGTTCACCAAAGGAAAGGTGTGAGGATTGAATTCATTACGATATTGGGGTTAACAGACATATACAAACACAGTAGACGTATATAATCACCAAAGACCTACGGAGTACCAAGAGAAGACTACTCAACATTCTGTCATAACGAACATGGGAAAAGGATCCCAGGAAGAACAGACATATGTATATGTGTAAAAGAACCACCTCTTGCACACCTACAACAAGCTAAACGTTGTACTCAAACTTGCTGTAATAAAAAATAAAAAATTAAATTAAAAACACGAACAAGAATTAGTGAGAAAAACTTGAGGGGCTTTCTCCTGGTACATTCCGTTCTACATTCCAATCTAGAACGCGACTTCCATTGAGGCTCTGCTGCCCTAGTAACCAGATTTGGTAAGGGAGAACTGCTGCCACCTTGTGGCCGTTTCACACAACAGCAGCTTTAATCCCAGCGCTAATGGTCAGTGGATATTCCAAATCATTACAGGCCTGTAAATGACACCTGCCCTGAAAACAAATCCTGGGGTCATATATCGACCAAAAAGTTCAAAAGACGTCCATATTTCAAAACGACAGTTTCTAGAGGCATATTTCACGCACATTAGTGTTCTGATTCTTTTGCTTTCTTTCTTTCTTTGTTAAAAAAACGGGAATGGAAAAAGGCAACCCTCAGAATGGGCGAAAACTTTCACAAACGAATCAATGGACCAAGGTTTAATCTCCAATATATATAAACAGCTCATGCAGCTTAATATTTATAAAACAAACAACCCAATACAAAAACGGGCAGAAGATCTAAATAGACGTTTCCTCAAAGAAGACACAGAGATGGCCAAGACGCAGATGAAAAGCTGCTCAACATCACTAATTATTAGAGAAATGCAAATCAAAACTACAATGAGGTAAGACCTCACACCTGTTAGAATCGGCATCATCAGATAATCTACAAACAACAAATTCTGGGGAGGGTGTGGACAAAAGGAACCCTCTTCCGCTATTGGTGGGAATGTAAATTGATACAGTCACTATGGAGAACAGTATGGAGGTTCCTTTAAAAAACTAAAAAGAGAATTACCATAGGATCCAGCAATCCCACTTCTGGGCATATACCCAGAGAAAACCATAAATCACAAAGACACATTCACCACAATGTTCATTGCAGCACTATTTACAATAGCCAGGTAATGGAAGCAACCTAAATGCCCACAGACAGACGAATGGATAAAGATGTGGTACATATATAAAATGGAATATTACTCAGCCATAAAAAGGAATGAAACTGGGTCATTTGTAGAGAAGTTGATGGATCTAGAGACTGTCATACAGAGTGAAGTAAGTCAGAAAGAGAAAAACAAATATTGTATATTAATGCCTATATGTGGAACCTAGAAAAATGCTTCAGATGAACTGGTTTGCAGGGCAGAAATAGAGACACAGAGGTAGAGAACAAACGTATGGACACAAAGTGGGGGAAGCCATGGGGTGGTGGTGGTGGGATGAGTTGGGACATTGGGATTGACCTGTATACATGTCTATGCATAAAATAGATAACTAATAATAACCTACTGTATAAAAAAAAATAAATAAAATTAAATTTCAAAAATTTTAAAAATAAAATGTAAAAATAAAACAGAAAAAATGTTCTTCCATTCACACTGATGTATTTATAAGAATGAATTATTTCCATGCTTATATCCATAAATACATAAAAGAGGAATAAAATCTAACTTGAACCAAAAAAGAAAAAAAGAAAACTGAACCTAACAGTTATACAGAGGAAAACACTACCAAGGCACTTGCTCCAGTGGTAAAGAATTCTGAAATTGGTCAGAGGTGGGGAATCATCTCCCATAGAGCCAGCAGCCCCGCCCGCCCACGCAAGGAGCGTCCTTATTGCAAAGCTGGGGGACCGTGCCGAGGCCTCTGTGAGTAAACGTGAGCTGAGCCCCAGGCCAGCTGCTGCTGAACTGTTCCCACCCTTCCCAGGTGAAACACCTGAATATGTAGAAGGGCTTGAAAGCCTAGAGGAAGGGCCGTGGAGCCACACCAGCGACAGCACGCAGGCCACCTTGGTGCCTGCAGGTCAGCCAGGATGGTCCTGGCCACGGGCGCTCTTCTGGAAGCTTTCCATTGCCCTGCCTGAGATACCCCTCCTGTCCCGGCCCCCACTCCTTTTTTTCCTTCCTCACCTCAGCCCGGAGAGATATTCCAGTGGAAGTTATGGGTGACACATCCTCTTCTTTACAGGTGGCAGCCTGGCAACTCCTGCAGAAAGTCCAGCAGAGCCCCACTCACACCGGGCCACCCACAAAGCCGTGGACCCTCACACCCTCCCACCAGCACAGCCCCGAGACTGCTGACGGGGCAGAGAATATGGAGTCAGGCACAGCTGCAGGGGCTATTGCTGCCTGGAGTGCTGTTTATATTGACCTCAACCCAGGCACACCTGGGGAGGGCTTGCCGGCAGGGTCAGGCTGCCCAGGTCAGCTAATCCTCAGCCCTCAGGGAATCACATTGCAGAAAATGGACCTCGCTAAGACAGAATATTCACCAAGGAAAAGAAGCACACAATGCCATTTGCAGCACCGCAGATGAGTCTAGAGGTAATCACGTGACTTGGAGTAAGTCAGAAAGTGAAAGACACATATCATATCATATCACTTATAGGTGTTACCTATAAATTGATACCAGGGCAGATATTTCCACGGAGAAGGGCAATCACAGATTCATTAAACAAACTTATGGTTCACCAAAGGAAAGGTGTGAGGATTGAATTCATTACGATATTGGGGTTAACAGACATATACAAACACAGTAGACGTATATAATCACCAAAGACCTACGGAGTACCAAGAGAAGACTACTCAACATTCTGTCATAACGAACATGGGAAAAGGATCCCAGGAAGAACAGACATATGTATATGTGTAAAAGAACCACCTCTTGCACACCTACAACAAGCTAAACGTTGTACTCAAACTTGCTGTAATAAAAAATAAAAAATTAAATTAAAAACACGAACAAGAATTAGTGAGAAAAACTTGAGGGGCTTTCTCCTGGTACATTCCGTTCTACATTCCAATCTAGAACGCGACTTCCATTGAGGCTCTGCTGCCCTAGTAACCAGAATTGGTAAGGGAGAACTGCTGCCACCTTGTGGCCGTTTCACACAACAGCAGCTTTAATCCCAGCGCTAATGGTCAGTGGATATTCCAAATCATTACAGGCCTGTAAATGACACCGGCCCTGAAAACAAATCCTGGGGTCATATATCGACCAAAAAATTCAAAAGACGTCCATATTTCAAAACGACAGCTTTAAGAGGCATATTTCACGCACATTAGTGTTCTGATTCTTTTGCTTTCTTTCTTTCTTTGTTAAAAAAACGGGAATGGAAAAAGGCAACCCTCAGAATGGGCGAAAACTTTCACAAACGAATCAATGGACCAAGGTTTAATCTCCAATATATATAAACAGCTCATGCAGCTTAATATTAATAAAACAAACAACCCAATACAAAAATGGGCAGAAGATCTAAATAGACGTTTCTTCAAAGAAGACACAGAGATGGCCAAGACGCAGATGAAAAGCTGCTCAACATCACTAATCATTAGAGAAATGCAAATCAAAACTACAATGAGGTAAGACCTCACACCTGTTAGAATCGGCATCATCAGATAATCTACAAACAAGAAATTCTGGGGAGGGTGTGGACAAAAGGAACCCTCTTCCGCTATTGGTGGGAATGTAAATTGATACAGTCACTATGGAGAACAGTATGGAGGTTCCTTTAAAAAACTAAAAAGAGAATAACCATAGGATCCAGCAATCCCACTTCTGGGCATATACCCAGAGAAAACCATAAATCACAAAGACACATTCACCACAATGTTCATTGCAGCACTATTTACAATAGCCAGGTAATGGAAGCAACCTAAATGCCCACAGACAGACGAATGGATAAAGATGTGGTACATATATAAAATGGAATACTACTCAGCCATAAAAAGGAATGAAACTGGGTCATTTGTAGAGAAGTTGATGGATCTAGAGACTGTCATACAGAGTGAAGTAAGTCAGAAAGAGAAAAACAAATATTGTATATTAATGCCTATATGTGGAACCTAGAAAAATGCTACAGATGAACTGGTTTGCAGGGCAGAAATAGAGACACAGAGGTAGAGAACAAACGTATGGACACAAAGTGGGGGAAGCCATGGGGTGGTGGTGGTGGGATGAGTTGGGAGATTGGGATTGACCTGTATACATGTCTATGCATAAAATAGATAACTAATAATAACCTACTGTATAAAAAAAATAAATAAAATTAAATTTCAAAAATTTTAAAAATAAAATGTAAAAATAAAACAGAAAAAATGTTCTTCCATTCACACTGATGTATTTATAAGAATGCATTATTTCCATGCTTATATCCATAAATACATAAAAGAGGAATAAAATCTAACTTGAACCAAAAAAGAAAAAAAGAAAACTGAACCTAACAGTTATACAGAGGAAAACACTACCAAGGCACTTGCTCCAGTGGTAAAGAATTCTGAAATTGGTCAGAGGTGGGGAATCATCTCCCATAGAGCCAGCAGCCCCGCCCGCCCACGCAAGGAGCGTCCTTATTGCAAAGCTGGGGGACCGTGCCGAGGCCTCTGTGAGTAAACGTGAGCTGAGCCCCAGGCCAGCTGCTGCTGAACTGTTCCCACCCTTCCCAGGTGAAACACCTGAATATGTACAAGGGCTTGAAAGCCTAGAGGAAGGGCCGTGGAGCCACACCAGCGACAGCACGCAGGCCACCTTGGTGCCTGCAGGTCAGCCAGGATGGTCCTGGCCACGGGCGCTCTTCTGGAAGCTTTCCATTGCCCTGCCTGAGATACCCCTCCTGTCCCGGCCCCCACTCCTTTTTTTCCTTCCTCACCTAAGCCCGGAGAGATATTCCAGTGGAAGTTATGGGTGACACATCCTCTTCTTTACAGGTGGCAGCCTGGCAACTCCTGCAGAAAGTCCAGCAGAGCCCCACTCACACCGGGCCACCCACAAAGCCGTGGACCCTCACACCCTCCCACCAGCACAGCCCCGAGACTGCTGACGGGGCAGAGAATATGGAGTCAGGCACAGCTGCAGGGGCTATTGCTGCCTGGAGTGCTGTTTATATTGACCTCAACCCAGGCACACCTGGAGAGGGCTTGCCGGCAGGGTCAGGCTGCCCAGGTCAGCTAATCCTCAGCCCTCAGGGAATCACATTGCAGAAAATGGACCTCGCTAAGACAGAATATTCGCCAAGGAAAAGAAGCACACAATGCCATTTGCAGCACCGTAGATGAGTCTAGAGGTAATCACGTGACTTGGAGTAAGTCAGAAAGTGAAAGACACATATCATATCATATCACTTATAGGTGTTACCTATAAATTGATACCAGGGCAGATATTTCCACGGAGAAGGGCAATCACAGATTCATTAAACAAACTTATGATTCACCAAAGGAAAGGTGTGAGGATTGAATTCATTACGATATTGGGGTTAACAGACATATACAAACACAGTAGACATATATAATCACCAAAGACCTACGGAGTACCAAGAGAAGACTACTCAACATTCTGTCATAACGTACATGGGAAAAGGATCCCAGGAAGAACAGACATATGTATATGTGTAAAAGAACCACCTCTTGCACACCTACAACAAGCTAAACGTTGTACTCAAACTTGCTGTAATAAAAAATAAATATTAAATTAAAAACACGAACAAGAAGTAGTGAGACAAACTTGAGGGGCTTTCTCCTGGCACATTCCGTTCTACATTCCAATCTAGAACGCGACTTCTATTGAGGCTCTGCTGCCCTAGTAACCAGATTTGGTAAGGGAGAACTGCTGCCACCTTGTGGCCGTTTCACACAACAGCAGCTTTAATCCCAGCGCTAATGGTCAGTGGATATTCCAAATCATTACAGGCCTGTAAATGACACCTGCCCTGAAAACAAATCCTGGGGTCATATATGGACCAAAAAATTCAAAAGACGTCCATATTTCAAAACGACAGTTTCAAGAGGCATATTTCACGCACATTAGTGTTCTGCTTTTGATTTCTTTCTTTCTTTGTTAAAAAAACGGGAATGGAAAAAGGCAACCCTCAGAATGGGCGAAAACGTTCACAAATGAATCAATGGACCAAGGTTTAATCTCCAATATATATAAACAGCTCATGCAGCTTAATATTAATAAAACAAACAACCCAATAAAAAAATGGGCAGAAGATCTAAATAGACGTTTCTTCAAAGAAGACACAGAGATGGCCAAGACGCAGATGAAAAGCTGCTCAACGTCACTAATTATTAGAGAAATGCAAATCAAAACTACAATGAGGTAAGACCTCACACCTGTTAGAATCGGCATCATCAGATAATCTACAAACAACAAATTCTGGGGAGGGTGTGGACAAAAGGAACCCTCTTCCGCTATTGGTGGGAATGTAAATTGATACAGTCACTATGGAGAACAGTATGGAGGTTCCTTTAAAAAACTAAAAAGAGAATTACCATAGGATCCAGCAATCCCACTTCTGGGCATATACCCAGAGTAAACCATAAATCACAAAGACACATTCACCACAATGTTCATTGCAGCACTATTTACAATAGCCAGGTAATGGAAGCAACCTAAATGCCCACAGACAGACGAATGGATAAAGATGTGGTACATATATAAAATGGAATATTACTCAGCCATAAAAAGGAATGAAACTGGGTCATTTGTAGAGAAGTTGATGGATCTAGAGACTGTCATACAGAGTGAAGTAAGTCCGAAAGAGAAAAACAAATATTGTATATTAATGCCTATAAGTGGAACCTAGAAAAATGCTACAGATGAACTGGTTTGCAGGGCAGAAATACAGACACAGAGCTAGAGAACAAACGTATCGACACAAAGTGGGGGAAGCCATGGGGTGGTGGTGGTGGGATGAGTTGGGAGATTGGGATTGACCTGTATACATGTCTATGCATAAAATAGATAACTAATAATAACCTAGTGTATAAAAAAATAAATAAAATTAAATTTCAAAATTTTTAAAAATAAAATGTAAAAATAAAACAGAAAAAAAGTTCTTCCATTCACACTGATGTATTTATAAGAATGAATTATTTCCATGCTTATATCTATAAATACATAAAAGAGGAATAAAATGTAACTTGAACCAAAAAAGAAAAAAGAAAACTGAACCTAACAGTTATACAGAGGAAAACACTACCAAGGCACTTGCTCCAGTGGTAAACAATTCTGAAATTGGTCAGAGGTGGGGAATCATCTCCCATAGAGCCAGCAGCCCCGCCCGCCCACGCAAGGAGCGTCCTTATTGCAAAGCTGGGGGACCGTGCCGAGGCCTCTGTGAGTAAACGTGAGCTGAGCCCCAGGCCAGCTGCTGCTGAACTGTTCCCACCCTTCCCAGGTGAAACACCTGAATATGTACAAGGGCTTGAAAGCCTAGAGGAAGGGCCGTGGAGCCACACCAGCGACAGCACGCAGGCCACCTTGGTGCCTGCAGGTCAGCCAGGATGGTCCTGACCACGGGCGCTCTTCTGGAAGCTTTCCATTGCCCTGCCTGAGATACCCCTCCTGTCCCGGCCCCCACTCCTTTTTTTCCTTCCTCACCTCAGCCCGGAGAGATATTCCAGTGGAAGTTATGGGTGACACATCCTCTTCTTTACAGGTGGCAGCCTGGCAACTCCTGCAGAAAGTCCAGCAGAGCCCCACTCACACCGGGCCACCCACAAAGCCGTGGACCCTCACACCCTCCCACCAGCACAGCCCCGAGACTGCTGATGGGGCAGAGAATATGGAGTCAGGCACAGCTGCAGGGGCTATTGCTGCCTGGAGTGCTGTTTATATTGACCTCAACCCAGGCACACCTGGGGAGGGCTTGCCGGCAGGGTCAGGCTGCCCAGGTCAGCTAATCCTCAGCCCTCAGGGAATCACATTGCAGAAAATGGACCTCGCTAAGACAGAATATTCGCCAAGGAAAAGAAGCACACAATGCCATTTGCAGCACCGCAGATGAGTCTAGAGGGAATCACGTGACTTGGAGTAAGTCAGAAAGTGAAAGACACATATCATATCATATCACTTATAGGTGTTACCTATAAATTGATACCAGGGCAGATATTTCCACGGAGAAGGGCAATCACAGATTCATTAAACAAACTTATGGTTCACCAAAGGAAAGGTGTGAGGATTGAATTCATTACGATATTGGGGTTAACAGACATATACAAACACAGTAGACGTATATAATCACCAAAGACCAACGGAGTACCAAGAGAAGACTACTCAACATTCTGTCATAACGAACATGGGAAAAGGATCCCAGGAAGAACAGACATATGTATATGTGTAAAAGAACCACCTCTTGCACACCTACAACAAGCTAAACGTTGTACTCAAACTTGCTGTAATAAAAAATAAAAAATTAAATTAAAAACACGAACAAGAATTAGTGAGAAAAACTTGAGGGGCTTTCTCCTGGTACATTCCGTTCTACATTCCAATCTAGAACGCGACTTCCATTGAGGCTCTGCTGCCCTAGTAACCAGATTTGGTAAGGGAGAACTGCTGCCACCTTGTGGCCGTTTCACACAACAGCAGCTTTAATCCCAGCGCTAATGGTCAGTGGATATTCCAAATCATTACAGGCCTGTAAATGACACCGGCCCTGAAAACAAATCCTGGGGTCATATATCGACCAAAAAATTCAAAAGACGTCCATATTTCAAAACGACAGTTTCAAGAGGCATATTTCACGCACATTAGTGTTCTGATTCTTTTGCTTTCTTTCTTTCTTTGTTAAAAAAACGGGAATGGAAAAAGGCAACCCTCAGAATGGGCGAAAACTTTCACAAACGAATCAATGGACCAAGGTTTAATCTCCAATATATATAAACAGCTCATGCAGCTTAATATTAATAAAACAAACAACCCAATACAAAAATGGGCAGAAGATCTAAATAGACGTTTCTTCAAAGAAGACACAGAGATGGCCAAGACGCAGATGAAAAGCTGCTCAACATCACTAATTATTAGAGAAATGCAAATCAAAACTACAATGAGGTAAGACCTCACACCTGTTAGAATCGGCATCATCAGATAATCTACAAACAACAAATTCTGGGGAGGGTGTGGACAAAAGGAACCCTCTTCCGCTATTGGTGGGAATGTAAATTGATACAGTCACTATGGAGAACAGTATGGAGGTTCCTTTAAAAAACTAAAAAGAGAATTACCATAGGATCCAGCAATCCCACTTCTGGGCATATACCCAGAGAAAACCATAAATCACAAAGACACATTCACCACAATGTTCATTGCAGCACTATTTACAATAGCCAGGTAATGGAAGCAACCTAAATGCCCACAGACAGACGAATGGATAAAGATGTGGTACATATATAAAATGGAATATTACTCAGCCATAAAAAGGAATGAAACTGGGTCATTTGTAGAGAAGTTGATGGATCTAGAGACTGTCATACAGAGTGAAGTAAGTCAGAAAGAGAAAAACAAATATTGTATATTAATGCCTATATGTGGAACCTAGAAAAATGCTACAGATGAACTGGTTTGCAGGGCAGAAATAGAGACACAGAGGTAGAGAACAAACGTATGGACACAAAGTGGGGGAAGCCATGGGGTGGTGGTGGTGGGATGAGTTGGGACATTGGGATTGACCTGTATACATGTCTATGCATAAAATAGATAACTAATAATAACCTACTGTATAAAAAAAAATAAAATTAAATTTCAAAAATTTTAAAAATAAAATGTAAAAATAAAACAGAAAAAAATGTTCTTCCATTCACACTGATGTATTTATAAGAATGAATTATTTCCATGCTTATATCCATAAATACATAAAAGAGGAATAAAATCTAACTTGAACCAAAAAAGAAAAAAGAAAACTGAACCTAACAGTTATACAGAGGAAAACACTACCAAGGCACTTGCTCCAGTGGTAAACAATTCTGAAATTGGTCAGAGGTGGGGAATCATCTCCCATAGAGCCAGCAGCCCCGCCCACCCACGCAAGGAGCGTCCTTATTGCAAAGCTGGGGGACCGTGCCGAGGCCTCTGTGAGTAAACGTGAGCTGAGCCCCAGGCCAGCTGCTGCTGAACTGTTCCCACCCTTCCCAGGTGAAACACCTGAATATGTAGAAGGGCTTGAAAGCCTAGAGGAAGGGCCGTGGAGCCACACCAGCGACAGCACGCAGGCCACCTTGGTGCCTGCAGGTCAGCCAGGATGGTCCTGGCCACGGGCGCTCTTCTGGAAGCTTTCCATTGCCCTGCCTGAGATACCCCTCCTGTCCCGGCCCCCACTCCTTTTTTTCCTTCCTCACCTCAGCCCGGAGAGATATTCCAGTGGAAGTTATGGGTGACACATCCTCTTCTTTACAGGTGGCAGCCTGGCAACTCCTGCAGAAAGTCCAGCAGAGCCCCACTCACACCGGGCCACCCACAAAGCCGTGGACCCTCACACCCTCCCACCAGCACAGCCCCGAGACTGCTGATGGGGCAGAGAATATGGAGTCAGGCACAGCTGCAGGGGCTATTGCTGCCTGGAGTGCTGTTTATATTGACCTCAACCCAGGCACACCTGGGGAGGGCTTGCCGGCAGGGTCAGGCTTCCCAGGTCAGCTAATCCTCAGCCCTCAGGGAATCACATTGCAGAAAATGGACCTCGCTAAGACAGAATATTCGCCAAGGAAAAGAAGCACACAATGCCATTTGCAGCACCGCAGATGAGTCTAGAGGTAATCACGTGACTTGGAGTAAGTCAGAAAGTGAAAGACACATATCATATCATATCACTTATAGGTGTTACCTATAAATTGATACCAGGGCAGATATTTCCACGGAGAAGGGCAATCACAGATTCATTAAACAAACTTATGGTTCACCAAAGGAAAGGTGTGAGGATTGAATTCATTACGATATTGGGGTTAACAGACATATACAAACACAGTAGACGTATATAATCACCAAAGACCTACGGAGTACCAAGAGAAGACTACTCAACATTCTGTCATAACGAACATGGGAAAAGGATCCCAGGAAGAACAGACATATGTATATGTGTAAAAGAACCACCTCTTGCACACCTACAACAAGCTAAACGTTGTACTCAAACTTGCTGTAATAAAAAATAAAAAAATAAATTAAAAACACGAACAAGAATTAGTGAGAAAAACTTGAGGGGCTTTCTCCTGGTACATTCCGTTCTACATTCCAATCTAGAACGCGACTTCCATTGAGGCTCTGCTGCCCTAGTAACCAGATTTGGTAAGGGAGAACTGCTGCCACCTTGTGGCCGTTTCACACAACAGCAGCTTTAATCCCAGCGCTAATGGTCAGTGGATATTCCAAATCATTACAGGCCTGTAAATGACACCGGCCCTGAAAACAAATCCTGGGGTCATATATCGACCAAAAAATTCAAAAGACGTCCATATTTCAAAACGACAGTTTCAAGAGGCATATTTCACGCACATTAGTGTTCTGATTCTTTTGCTTTCTTTCTTTCTTTGTTAAAAAAACGGGAATGGAAAAAGGCAACCCTCAGAATGGGCGAAAACTTTCACAAACGAATCAATGGACCAAGGTTTAATCTCCAATATATATAAACAGCTCATGCAGCTTAATATTAATAAAACAAACAACCCAATACAAAAATGGGCAGAAGATCTAAATAGACGTTTCTTCAAAGAAGACACAGAGATGGCCAAGACGCAGATGAAAAGCTGCTCAACATCACTAATTATTAGAGAAATGCAAATCAAAACTACAATGAGGTAAGACCTCACACCTGTTAGAATCGGCATCATCAGATAATCTACAAACAACAAATTCTGGGGAGGGTGTGGACAAAAGGAACCCTCTTCCGCTATTGGTGGGAATGTAAATTGATACAGTCACTATGGAGAACAGTATGGAGGTTCCTTTAAAAAACTAAAAAGAGAATTACCATAGGATCCTGCAATCCCACTTCTGGGCATATACCCAGAGAAAACCATAAATCACAAAGACACATTCACCACAATGTTCATTGCAGCACTATTTACAATAGCCAGGTAATGGAAGCAACCTAAATGCCCACAGACAGACGAATGGATAAAGATGTGGTACATATATAAAATGGAATATTCCTCAGCCATAAAAAGGAATGAAACTGGGTCATTTGTAGAGAAGTTGATGGATCTAGAGACTGTCATACAGAGTGAAGTAAGTCAGAAAGAGAAAAACAAATGTATATTAATGCCTATATGTGGAACCTAGAAAAATGCTACAGATGAACTGGTTTGCAGGGCAGAAATAGAGACACAGAGGTAGAGAACAAACGTATGGACACAAAGTGGGGGAAGCCATGGGGTGGTGGTGGTGGGATGAGTTGGGACATTGGGATTGACCTGTATACATGTCTATGCATAAAATAGATAACTAATAATAACCTACTGAATAAAAAAAATAAATAAAATTAAATTTCAAAAATTTTAAAAATAAAATGTAAAAATAAAACAGAAAAAATGTTCTTCCATTCACACTGATGTATTTATAAGAATGAATTATTTCCATGCTTATATCCATAAATACATAAAAGAGGAATAAAATCTAACTTGAACCAAAAAAGAAAAAAGAAAACTGAACCTAACAGTTATACAGAGGAAAACACTACCAAGGCACTTGCTCCAGTGGTAAACAATTCTGAAATTGGTCAGAGGTGGGGAATCATCTCCCATAGAGCCAGCAGCCCCGCCCGCCCACGCAACGAGAGTCCTTATTGCAAAGCTGGGGGACCGTGCCGAGGCCTCTGTGAGTAAACGTGAGCTGAGCCCCAGGCCAGCTGCTGCTGAACTGTTCCCACCCTTCCCAGGTGAAACACCTGAATATGTACAAGGGCTTGAAAGCCTAGAGGAAGGGCCGTGGAGCCACACCAGCGACAGCACGCAGGCCACCTTGTTGCCTGCAGGTCACACAGGATGGTCCTGGTCACGGGTGCTCTTCTGGAAGCTTTCCATTGCCCTGCCTGAGATACCCCTCCTGTCCCGGCCCACACTCCTTTTTTTCCTTCCTCACCTCAGCCCGCAGAGATATTCCAGTGGAAGTTATGGGTGACACATCCTCTTCTTTACAGGTGGCAGCCTGGCAACTCCTGCAGAAAGTCCAGCAGAGCCCCACTCACACCGGGCCACCCACAAAGCCGTGGACCCTCACACCCTCCCACCAGCACAGCCCCGAGACTGCTGATGGGGCAGAGAATATGGAGTCAGGCACAGCTGCAGGGGCTATTGCTGCCTGGAGTGCTGTTTATATTGACCTCAACCCAGGCACACCTGGGGAGGGCTTGCCGGCAGGGTCAGGCTGCCCAGGTCAGCTAATCCTCAGCCCTCAGGGAATCACATTGCAGAAAATGGACCTCGCTAAGACAGAATATTCGCCAAGGAAAAGAAGCACACAATGCCATTTGCAGCACCGCAGATGAGTCTAGAGGTAATCACGTGACTTGGAGTAAGTCAGAAAGTGAAAGACACATATCATATCATATCACTTATAGGTGTTACCTATAAATTGATACCAGGGCAGATATTTCCACGGAGAAGGGCAATCACAGATTCATTAAACAAACTTATGGTTCACCAAAGGAAAGGTGTGAGGATTGAATTCATTACGATATTGGGGTTAACAGACATATACAAACACAGTAGACGTGTATAATCACCAAAGACCTACGGAGTACCAAGAGAATACTACTCAACATTCTGTCATAACGAACATGGGAAAAGGATCCCAGGAAGAACAGACATATGTATATGTGTAAAAGAACCACCTCTTGCACACCTACAACAAGCTAAACGTTGTACTCAAACTTGCTGTAATAAAAAATAAAAAATTAAATTAAAAACACGAACAAGAATTAGTGAGAAAAACTTGAGGGGCTTTCTCCTGGTACATTCCGTTCTACATTCCAATCTAGAACGCGACTTCCATTGAGGCTCTGCTGCCCTAGTAACCAGATTTGGTAAGGGAGAACTGCTGCCACCTTGTGGCCGTTTCACACAACAGCAGCTTTAATCCCAGCGCTAATGGTCAGTGGATATTCCAAATCATTACAGGCCTGTAAATGACACCTGCCCTGAAAACAAATCCTGGGGTCATATATCGACCAAAAAGTTCAAAAGACGTCCATATTTCAAAACGACAGTTTCAAGAGGCATATTTCACGCACATTAGTGTTCTGATTCTTTTGCTTTCTTTCTTTCTTTGTTAAAAAAACGGGAATGGAAAAAGGCAACCCTCAGAATGGGCGAAAACTTTCACAAACGAATCAATGGACCAAGGTTTAATCTCCAATATATATAAACAGCTCATGCAGCTTAATATTTATAAAACAAACAACCCAATACAAAAACGGGCAGAAGATCTAAATAGACGTTTCCTCAAAGAAGACACAGAGATGGCCAAGACGCAGATGAAAAGCTGCTCAACATCACTAATTATTAGAGAAATGCAAATCAAAACTACAATGAGGTAAGACCTCACACCTGTTAGAATCGGCATCATCAGATAATCTACAAACAACAAATTCTGGGGAGGGTGTGGACAAAAGGAACCCTCTTCCGCTATTGGTGGGAATGTAAATTGATACAGTCACTATGGAGAACAGTATGGAGGTTCCTTTAAAAAACTAAAAAGAGAATTACCATAGGATCCAGCAATCCCACTTCTGGGCATATACCCAGAGAAAACCATAAATCACAAAGACACATTCACCACAATGTTCATTGCAGCACTATTTACAATAGCCAGGTAATGGAAGCAACCTAAATGCCCACAGACAGACGAATGGATAAAGATGTGGTACATATATAAAATGGAATATTACTCAGCCATAAAAAGGAATGAAACTGGGTCATTTGTAGAGAAGTTGATGGATCTAGAGACTGTCATACAGAGTGAAGTAAGTCAGAAAGAGAAAAACAAATATTGTATATTAATGCCTATATGTGGAACCTAGAAAAATGCTACAGATGAACTGGTTTGCAGGGCAGAAATAGAGACACAGAGGTAGAGAACAAACGTATGGACACAAAGTGGGGGAAGCCATGGGGTGGTGGTGGTGGGATGAGTTGGGACATTGGGATTGACCTGTATACATGTCTATGCATAAAATAGATAACTAATAATAACCTACTGTATAAAAAAAATAAATAAAATTAAATTTCAAAAATTTTAAAAATAAAATGTAAAAATAAAACAGAAAAAATGTTCTTCCATTCACACTGATGTATTTATAAGAATGAATTATTTCCATGCTTATATCCATAAATACATAAAAGAGGAATAAAATCTAACTTGAACCAAAAAAGAAAAAAAGAAAACTGAACCTAACAGTTATACAGAGGAAAACACTACCAAGGCACTTGCTCCAGTGGTAAAGAATTCTGAAATTGGTCAGAGGTGGGGAATCATCTCCCATAGAGCCAGCAGCCCCGCCCGCCCACGCAAGGAGCGTCCTTATTGCAAAGCTCGGGGACCGTGCCGAGGCCTCTGTGAGTAAACGTGAGCTGAGCCCCAGGCCAGCTGCTGCTGAACTGTTCCCACCCTTCCCAGGTGAAACACCTGAATATGTACAAGGGCTTGAAAGCCTAGAGGAAGGGCCGTGGAGCCACACCAGCGACAGCACGCAGGCCACCTTGGTGCCTGCAGGTCAGCCAGGATGGTCCTGGCCACGGGTGCTCTTCTGGAAGCTTTCCATTGCCCTGCCTGAGATACCCCTCCTGTCCCGGCCCCCACTCCTTTTTTTCCTTCCTCACCTCAGCCCGGAGAGATATTCCAGTGGAAGTTATGGGTGACACATCCTCTTCTTTACAGGTGGCAGCCTGGCAACTCCTGCAGAAAGTCCAGCAGAGCCCCACTCACACCGGGCCACCCACAAAGCCGTGGACCCTCACACCCTCCCACCAGCACAGCCCCGAGACTGCTGACGGGGCAGAGAATATGGAGTCAGGCACAGCTGCAGGGGCTATTGCTGCCTGGAGTGCTGTTTATATTGACCTCAACCCAGGCACACCTGGGGAGGGCTTGCCGGCAGGGTCAGGCTGCCCAGGTCAGCTAATCCTCAGCCCTCAGGGAATCACATTGCAGAAAATGGACCTCGCTAAGACAGAATATTCACCAAGGAAAAGAAGCACACAATGCCATTTGCAGCACCGCAGATGAGTCTAGAGGTAATCACGTGACTTGGAGTAAGTCAGAAAGTGAAAGACACATATCATATCATATCACTTATAGGTGTTACCTATAAATTGATACCAGGGCAGATATTTCCACGGAGAAGGGCAATCACAGATTCATTAAACAAACTTATGGTTCACCAAAGGAAAGGTGTGAGGATTGAATTCATTACGATATTGGGGTTAACAGACATATACAAACACAGTAGACGTATATAATCACCAAAGACCTACGGAGTACCAAGAGAAGACTACTCAACATTCTGTCATAACGAACATGGGAAAAGGATCCCAGGAAGAACAGACATATGTATATGTGTAAAAGAACCACCTCTTGCACACCTACAACAAGCTAAACGTTGTACTCAAACTTGCTGTAATAAAAAATAAAAAATTAAATTAAAAACACGAACAAGAATTAGTGAGAAAAACTTGAGGGGCTTTCTCCTGGTACATTCCGTTCTACATTCCAATCTAGAACGCGACTTCCATTGAGGCACTGCTGCCCTAGTAACCAGATTTGGTAAGGGAGAACTGCTGCCACCTTGTGGCCGTTTCACACAACAGCAGCTTTAATCCCAGCGCTAATGGTCAGTGGATATTCCAAATCATTACAGGCCTGTAAATGACACCTGCCCTGAAAACAAATCCTGGGGTCATATATCGACCAAAAAGTTCAAAAGACGTCCATATTTCAAAACGACAGTTTCAAGAGGCATATTTCACGCACATTAGTGTTCTGATTCTTTTGCTTTCTTTCTTTCTTTGTTAAAAAAACGGGAATGGAAAAAGGCAACCCTCAGAATGGGCGAAAACTTTCACAAACGAATCAATGGACCAAGGTTTAATCTCCAATATATATAAACAGCTCATGCAGCTTAATATTTATAAAACAAACAACCCAATACAAAAACGGGCAGAAGATCTAAATAGACGTTTCCTCAAAGAAGACACAGAGATGGCCAAGACGCAGATGAAAAGCTGCTCAACATCACTAATTATTAGAGAAATGCAAATCAAAACTAAAATGAGGTAAGACCTCACACCTGTTAGAATCGGCATCATCAGATAATCTACAAACAACAAATTCTGGGGAGGGTGTGGACAAAAGGAACCCTCTTCCGCTATTGGTGGGAATGTAAATTGATACAGTCACTATGGAGAACAGTATGGAGGTTCCTTTAAAAAACTAAAAAGAGAATTACCATAGGATCCAGCAATCCCACTTCTGGGCATATACCCAGAGAAAACCATAAATCAAAAAGACACATTCACCACAATGTTCATTGCAGCACTATTTACAATAGCCAGGTAATGGAAGCAACCTAAATGCCCACAGACAGACGAATGGATAAAGATGTGGTACATATATAAAATGGAATATTACTCAGCCATAAAAAGGAATGAAACTGGGTCATTTGTAGAGAAGTTGATGGATCTAGAGACTGTCATACAGAGTGAAGTAAGTCAGAAAGAGAAAAACAAATATTGTATATTAATGCCTATATGTGGAACCTAGAAAAATGCTTCAGATGAACTGGTTTGCAGGGCAGAAATAGAGACACAGAGGTAGAGAACAAACGTATGGACACAAAGTGGGGGAAGCCATGGGGTGGTGGTGGTGGGATGAGTTGGGACATTGGGATTGACCTGTATACATGTCTATGCATAAAATAGATAACTAATAATAACCTACTGTATAAAAAAAAATAAATAAAATTAAATTTCAAAAATTTTAAAAATAAAATGTAAAAATAAAACAGAAAAAATGTTCTTCCATTCACACTGATGTATTTATAAGAATGAATTATTTCCATGCTTATATCCATAAATACATAAAAGAGGAATAAAATCTAACTTGAACCAAAAAAGAAAAAAAGAAAACTGAACCTAACAGTTATACAGAGGAAAACACTACCAAGGCACTTGCTCCAGTGGTAAAGAATTCTGAAATTGGTCAGAGGTGGGGAATCATCTCCCATAGAGCCAGCAGCCCCGCCCGCCCACGCAAGGAGCGTCCTTATTGCAAAGCTGGGGGACCGTGCCGAGGCCTCTGTGAGTAAACGTGAGCTGAGCCCCAGGCCAGCTGCTGCTGAACTGTTCCCACCCTTCCCAGGTGAAACACCTGAATATGTAGAAGGGCTTGAAAGCCTAGAGGAAGGGCCGTGGAGCCACACCAGCGACAGCACGCAGGCCACCTTGGTGCCTGCAGGTCAGCCAGGATGGTCCTGGCCACGGGCGCTCTTCTGGAAGCTTTCCATTGCCCTGCCTGAGATACCCCTCCTGTCCCGGCCCCCACTCCTTTTTTTCCTTCCTCACCTCAGCCCGGAGAGATATTCCAGTGGAAGTTATGGGTGACACATCCTCTTCTTTACAGGTGGCAGCCTGGCAACTCCTGCAGAAAGTCCAGCAGAGCCCCACTCACACCGGGCCACCCACAAAGCCGTGGACCCTCACACCCTCCCACCAGCACAGCCCCGAGACTGCTGACGGGGCAGAGAATATGGAGTCAGGCACAGCTGCAGGGGCTATTGCTGCCTGGAGTGCTGTTTATATTGACCTCAACCCAGGCACACCTGGGGAGGGCTTGCCGGCAGGGTCAGGCTGCCCAGGTCAGCTAATCCTCAGCCCTCAGGGAATCACATTGCAGAAAATGGACCTCGCTAAGACAGAATATTCACCAAGGAAAAGAAGCACACAATGCCATTTGCAGCACCGCAGATGAGTCTAGAGGTAATCACGTGACTTGGAGTAAGTCAGAAAGTGAAAGACACATATCATATCATATCACTTATAGGTGTTACCTATAAATTGATACCAGGGCAGATATTTCCACGGAGAAGGGCAATCACAGATTCATTAAACAAACTTATGGTTCACCAAAGGAAAGGTGTGAGGATTGAATTCATTACGATATTGGGGTTAACAGACATATACAAACACAGTAGACGTATATAATCACCAAAGACCTACGGAGTACCAAGAGAAGACTACTCAACATTCTGTCATAACGAACATGGGAAAAGGATCCCAGGAAGAACAGACATATGTATATGTGTAAAAGAACCACCTCTTGCACACCTACAACAAGCTAAACGTTGTACTCAAACTTGCTGTAATAAAAAATAAAAAATTAAATTAAAAACACGAACAAGAATTAGTGAGAAAAACTTGAGGGGCTTTCTCCTGGTACATTCCGTTCTACATTCCAATCTAGAACGCGACTTCCATTGAGGCTCTGCTGCCCTAGTAACCAGATTTGGTAAGGGAGAACTGCTGCCACCTTGTGGCCGTTTCACACAACAGCAGCTTTAATCCCAGCGCTAATGGTCAGTGGATATTCCAAATCATTACAGGCCTGTAAATGACACCGGCCCTGAAAACAAATCCTGGGGTCATATATCGACCAAAAAATTCAAAAGACGTCCATATTTCAAAACGACAGTTTCAAGAGGCATATTTCACGCACATTAGTGTTCTGATTCTTTTGCTTTCTTTCTTTCTTTGTTAAAAAAACGGGAATGGAAAAAGGCAACCCTCAGAATGGGCGAAAACTTTCACAAACGAATCAATGGACCAAGGTTTAATCTCCAATATATATAAACAGCTCATGCAGCTTAATATTAATAAAACAAACAACCCAATACAAAAATGGGCAGAAGATCTAAATAGACGTTTCTTCAAAGAAGACACAGAGATGGCCAAGACGCAGATGAAAAGCTGCTCAACATCACTAATTATTAGAGAAATGCAAATCAAAACTACAATGAGGTAAGACCTCACACCTGTTAGAATCGGCATCATCAGATAATCTACAAACAACAAATTCTGGGGAGGGTGTGGACAAAAGGAACCCTCTTCCGCTATTGGTGGGAATGTAAATTGATACAGTCACTATGGAGAACAGTATGGAGGTTCCTTTAAAAAACTAAAAAGAGAATTACCATAGGATCCAGCAATCCCACTTCTGGGCATATACCCAGAGAAAACCATAAATCACAAAGACACATTCACCACAATGTTCATTGCAGCACTATTTACAATAGCCAGGTAATGGAAGCAACCTAAATGCCCACAGACAGACGAATGGATAAAGATGTGGTACATATATAAAATGGAATATTACTCAGCCATAAAAAGGAATGAAACTGGGTCATTTGTAGAGAAGTTGATGGATCTAGAGACTGTCATACAGAGTGAAGTAAGTCAGAAAGAGAAAAACAAATGTATATTAATGCCTATATGTGGAACCTAGAAAAATGCTACAGATGAACTGGTTTGCAGGGCAGAAATAGAGACACAGAGGTAGAGAACAAACGTATGGACACAAAGTGTGGGAAGCCATGGGGTGGTGGTGGTGGGATGAGTTGGGACATTGGGATTGACCTGTATACATGTCTATGCATAAAATAGATAACTAATAATAACCTACTGAATAAAAAAAATAAATAAAATTAAATTTCAAAAATTTTAAAAATAAAATGTAAAAATAAAACAGAAAAAATGTTCTTCCATTCACACTGATGTATTTATAAGAATGAATTATTTCCATGCTTATATCCATAAATACATAAAAGAGGAATAAAATGTAACTTGAACCAAAAAAGAAAAAAGAAAACTGAACCTAACAGTTATACAGAGGAAAACACTACCAAGGCACTTGCTCCAGTGGTAAACAATTCTGAAATTGGTCAGAGGTGGGGAATCATCTCCCATAGAGCCAGCAGCCCCGCCCGCCCACGCAACGAGAGTCCTTATTGCAAAGCTGGGGGACCGTGCCGAGGCCTCTGTGAGTAAACGTGAGCTGAGCCCCAGGCCAGCTGCTGCTGAACTGTTCCCACCCTTCCCAGGTGAAACACCTGAATATGTACAAGGGCTTGAAAGCCTAGAGGAAGGGCCGTGGAGCCACACCAGCGACAGCACGCAGGCCACCTTGTTGCCTGCAGGTCACACAGGATGGTCCTGGTCACGGGTGCTCTTCTGGAAGCTTTCCATTGCCCTGCCTGAGATACCCCTCCTGTCCCGGCCCACACTCCTTTTTTTCCTTCCTCACCTCAGCCCGCAGAGATATTCCAGTGGAAGTTATGGGTGACACATCCTCTTCTTTACAGGTGGCAGCCTGGCAACTCCTGCAGAAAGTCCAGCAGAGCCCCACTCACACCGGGCCACCCACAAAGCCGTGGACCCTCACACCCTCCCACCAGCACAGCCCCGAGACTGCTGATGGGGCAGAGAATATGGAGTCAGGCACAGCTGCAGGGGCTATTGCTGCCTGGAGTGCTGTTTATATTGACCTCAACCCAGGCACACCTGGGGAGGGCTTGCCGGCAGGGTCAGGCTGCCCAGGTCAGCTAATCCTCAGCCCTCAGGGAATCACATTGCAGAAAATGGACCTCGCTAAGACAGAATATTCGCCAAGGAAAAGAAGCACACAATGCCATTTGCAGCACCGCAGATGAGTCTAGAGGTAATCACGTGACTTGGAGTAAGTCAGAAAGTGAAAGACACATATCATATCATATCACTTATAGGTGTTACCTATAAATTGATACCAGGGCAGATATTTCCACGGAGAAGGGCAATCACAGATTCATTAAACAAACTTATGGTTCACCAAAGGAAAGGTGTGAGGATTGAATTCATTACGATATTGGGGTTAACAGACATATACAAACACAGTAGACGTGTATAATCACCAAAGACCTACGGAGTACCAAGAGAATACTACTCAACATTCTGTCATAACGAACATGGGAAAAGGATCCCAGGAAGAACAGACATATGTATATGTGTAAAAGAACCACCTCTTGCACACCTACAACAAGCTAAACGTTGTACTCAAACTTGCTGTAATAAAAAATAAAAAATTAAATTAAAAACACGAACAAGAATTAGTGAGAAAAACTTGAGGGGCTTTCTCCTGGTACATTCCGTTCTACATTCCAATCTAGAACACGACTTCCATTGAGGCTCTGCTGCCCTAGTAACCAGATTTGGTAAGGGAGAACTGCTGCCACCTTGTGGCCGTTTCACACAACAGCAGCTTTAATCCCAGCGCTAATGGTCAGTGGATATTCCAAATCATTACAGGCCTGTAAATGACACCTGCCCTGAAAACAAATCCTGGGGTCATATATCGACCAAAAAGTTCAAAAGACGTCCATATTTCAAAACGACAGTTTCAAGAGGCATATTTCACGCACATTAGTGTTCTGATTCTTTTGCTTTCTTTCTTTCTTTGTTAAAAAAACGGGAATGGAAAAAGGCAACCCTCAGAATGGGCGAAAACTTTCACAAACGAATCAATGGACCAAGGTTTAATCTCCAATATATATAAACAGCTCATGCAGCTTAATATTTATAAAACAAACAACCCAATACAAAAACGGGCAGAAGATCTAAATAGACGTTTCCTCAAAGAAGACACAGAGATGGCCAAGACGCAGATGAAAAGCTGCTCAACATCACTAATTATTAGAGAAATGCAAATCAAAACTACAATGAGGTAAGACCTCACACCTGTTAGAATCGGCATCATCAGATAATCTACAAACAACAAATTCTGGGGAGGGTGTGGACAAAAGGAACCCTCTTCCGCTATTGGTGGGAATGTAAATTGATACAGTCACTATGGAGAACAGTATGGAGGTTCCTTTAAAAAACTAAAAAGAGAATTACCATAGGATCCAGCAATCCCACTTCTGGGCATATACCCAGAGAAAACCATAAATCACAAAGACACATTCACCACAATGTTCATTGCAGCACTATTTACAATAGCCAGGTAATGGAAGCAACCTAAATGCCCACAGACAGACGAATGGATAAAGATGTGGTACATATATAAAATGGAATATTACTCAGCCATAAAAAGGAATGAAACTGGGTCATTTGTAGAGAAGTTGATGGATCTAGAGACTGTCATACAGAGTGAAGTAAGTCAGAAAGAGAAAAACAAATATTGTATATTAATGCCTATATGTGGAACCTAGAAAAATGCTACAGATGAACTGGTTTGCAGGGCAGAAATAGAGACACAGAGGTAGAGAACAAACGTATGGACACAAAGTGGGGGAAGCCATGGGGTGGTGGTGGTGGGATGAGTTGGGACATTGGGATTGACCTGTATACATGTCTATGCATAAAATAGATAACTAATAATAACCTACTGTATAAAAAAAAATAAATAAAATTAAATTTCAAAAATTTTAAAAATAAAATGTAAAAATAAAACAGAAAAAATGTTCTTCCATTCACACTGATGTATTTATAAGAATGAATTATTTCCATGCTTATATCCATAAATACATAAAAGAGGAATAAAATCTAACTTGAACCAAAAAAGAAAAAAAGAAAACTGAACCTAACAGTTATACAGAGGAAAACACTACCAAGGCACTTGCTCCAGTGGTAAAGAATTCTGAAATTGGTCAGAGGTGGGGAATCATCTCCCATAGAGCCAGCAGCCCCGCCCGCCCACGCAAGGAGCGTCCTTATTGCAAAGCTCGGGGACCGTGCCGAGGCCTCTGTGAGTAAACGTGAGCTGAGCCCCAGGCCAGCTGCTGCTGAACTGTTCCCACCCTTCCCAGGTGAAACACCTGAATATGTACAAGGGCTTGAAAGCCTAGAGGAAGGGCCGTGGAGCCACACCAGCGACAGCACGCAGGCCACCTTGGTGCCTGCAGGTCAGCCAGGATGGTCCTGGCCACGGGCGCTCTTCTGGAAGCTTTCCATTGCCCTGCCTGAGATACCCCTCCTGTCCCGGCCCCCACTCCTTTTTTTCCTTCCTCACCTCAGCCCGGAGAGATATTCCAGTGGAAGTTATGGGTGACACATCCTCTTCTTTACAGGTGGCAGCCTGGCAACTCCTGCAGAAAGTCCAGCAGAGCCCCACTCACACCGGGCCACCCACAAAGCCGTGGACCCTCACACCCTCCCACCAGCACAGCCCCGAGACTGCTGACGGGGCAGAGAATATGGAGTCAGGCACAGCTGCAGGGGCTATTGCTGCCTGGAGTGCTGTTTATATTGACCTCAACCCAGGCACACCTGGGGAGGGCTTGCCGGCAGGGTCAGGCTGCCCAGGTCAGCTAATCCTCAGCCCTCAGGGAATCACATTGCAGAAAATGGACCTCGCTAAGACAGAATATTCACCAAGGAAAAGAAGCACACAATGCCATTTGCAGCACCGCAGATGAGTCTAGAGGTAATCACGTGACTTGGAGTAAGTCAGAAAGTGAAAGACACATATCATATCATATCACTTATAGGTGTTACCTATAAATTGATACCAGGGCAGATATTTCCACGGAGAAGGGCAATCACAGATTCATTAAACAAACTTATGGTTCACCAAAGGAAAGGTGTGAGGATTGAATTCATTACGATATTGGGGTTAACAGACATATACAAACACAGTAGACGTATATAATCACCAAAGACCTACGGAGTACCAAGAGAAGACTACTCAACATTCTGTCATAACGAACATGGGAAAAGGATCCCAGGAAGAACAGACATATGTATATGTGTAAAAGAACCACCTCTTGCACACCTACAACAAGCTAAACGTTGTACTCAAACTTGCTGTAATAAAAAATAAAAAATTAAATTAAAAACACGAACAAGAATTAGTGAGAAAAACTTGAGGGGCTTTCTCCTGGTACATTCCGTTCTACATTCCAATCTCGAACACGACTTCCATTGAGGCTCTGCTGCCCTAGTAACCAGATTTGGTAAGGGAGAACTGCTGCCACCTTGTGGCCGTTTCACACAACAGCAGCTTTAATCCCAGCGCTAATGGTCAGTGGATATTCCAAATCATTACAGGCCTGTAAATGACACCTGCCCTGAAAACAAATCCTGGGGTCATATATCGACCAAAAAGTTCAAAAGACGTCCATATTTCAAAACGACAGTTTCTAGAGGCATATTTCACGCACATTAGTGTTCTGATTCTTTTGCTTTCTTTCTTTCTTTGTTAAAAAAACGGGAATGGAAAAAGGCAACCCTCAGAATGGGCGAAAACTTTCACAAACGAATCAATGGACCAAGGTTTAATCTCCAATATATATAAACAGCTCATGCAGCTTAATATTTATAAAACAAACAACCCAATACAAAAACGGGCAGAAGATCTAAATAGACGTTTCCTCAAAGAAGACACAGAGATGGCCAAGACGCAGATGAAAAGCTGCTCAACATCACTAATTATTAGAGAAATGCAAATCAAAACTACAATGAGGTAAGACCTCACACCTGTTAGAATCGGCATCATCAGATAATCTACAAACAACAAATTCTGGGGAGGGTGTGGACAAAAGGAACCCTCTTCCGCTATTGGTGGGAATGTAAATTGATACAGTCACTATGGAGAACAGTATGGAGGTTCCTTTAAAAAACTAAAAAGAGAATTACCATAGGATCCAGCAATCCCACTTCTGGGCATATACCCAGAGAAAACCATAAATCACACAGACACATTCACCACAATGTTCATTGCAGCACTATTTACAATAGCCAGGTAATGGAAGCAACCTAAATGCCCACAGACAGACGAATGGATAAAGATGTGGTACATATATAAAATGGAATATTACTCAGCCATAAAAAGGAATGAAACTGGGTCATTTGTAGAGAAGTTGATGGATCTAGAGACTGTCATACAGAGTGAAGTAAGTCAGAAAGAGAAAAACAAATATTGTATATTAATGCCTATATGTGGAACCTAGAAAAATGCTTCAGATGAACTGGTTTGCAGGGCAGAAATAGAGACACAGAGGTAGAGAACAAACGTATGGACACAAAGTGGGGGAAGCCATGGGGTGGTGGTGGTGGGATGAGTTGGGACATTGGGATTGACCTGTATACATGTCTATGCATAAAATAGATAACTAATAATAACCTACTGTATAAAAATAAATAAATAAAATTAAATTTCAAAAATTTTAAAAATAAAATGTAAAAATAAAACAGAAAAAATGTTCTTCCATTCACACTGATGTATTTATAAGAATGAATTATTTCCATGCTTATATCCATAAATACATAAAAGAGGAATAAAATCTAACTTGAACCAAAAAAGAAAAAAAGAAAACTGAACCTAACAGTTATACAGAGGAAAACACTACCAAGGCACTTGCTCCAGTGGTAAAGAATTCTGAAATTGGTCAGAGGTGGGGAATCATCTCCCATAGAGCCAGCAGCCCCGCCCGCCCACGCAAGGAGCGTCCTTATTGCAAAGCTGGGGGACCGTGCCGAGGCCTCTGTGAGTAAACGTGAGCTGAGCCCCAGGCCAGCTGCTGCTGAACTGTTCCCACCCTTCCCAGGTGAAACACCTGAATATGTAGAAGGGCTTGAAAGCCTAGAGGAAGGGCCGTGGAGCCACACCAGCGACAGCACGCAGGCCACCTTGGTGCCTGCAGGTCAGCCAGGATGGTCCTGGCCACGGGCGCTCTTCTGGAAGCTTTCCATTGCCCTGCCTGAGATACCCCTCCTGTCCCGGCCCCCACTCCTTTTTTTCCTTCCTCACCTCAGCCCGGAGAGATATTCCAGTGGAAGTTATGGGTGACACATCCTCTTCTTTACAGGTGGCAGCCTGGCAACTCCTGCAGAAAGTCCAGCAGAGCCCCACTCACACCGGGCCACCCACAAAGCCGTGGACCCTCACACCCTCCCACCAGCACAGCCCCGAGACTGCTGACGGGGCAGAGAATATGGAGTCAGGCACAGCTGCAGGGGCTATTGCTGCCTGGAGTGCTGTTTATATTGACCTCAACCCAGGCACACCTGGGGAGGGCTTGCCGGCAGGGTCAGGCTGCCCAGGTCAGCTAATCCTCAGCCCTCAGGGAATCACATTGCAGAAAATGGACCTCGCTAAGACAGAATATTCACCAAGGAAAAGAAGCACACAATGCCATTTGCAGCACCGCAGATGAGTCTAGAGGTAATCACGTGACTTGGAGTAAGTCAGAAAGTGAAAGACACATATCATATCATATCACTTATAGGTGTTACCTATAAATTGATACCAGGGCAGATATTTCCACGGAGAAGGGCAATCACAGATTCATTAAACAAACTTATGGTTCACCAAAGGAAAGGTGTGAGGATTGAATTCATTACGATAATGGGGTTAACAGACATATACAAACACAGTAGACGTATATAATCACCAAAGACCTACGGAGTACCAAGAGAAGACTACTCAACATTCTGTCATAACGAACATGGGAAAAGGATCCCAGGAAGAACAGACATATGTATATGTGTAAAAGAACCACCTCTTGCACACCTACAACAAGCTAAACGTTGTACTCAAACTTGCTGTAATAAAAAATAAAAAATTAAATTAAAAACACGAACAAGAATTAGTGAGAAAAACTTGAGGGGCTTTCTCCTGGTACATTCCGTTCTACATTCCAATCTAGAACGCGACTTCCATTGAGGCTCTGCTACCCTAGTAACCAGAATTGGTAAGGGAGAACTGCTGCCACCTTGTGGCCGTTTCACACAACAGCAGCTTTAATCCCAGCGCTAATGGTCAGTGGATATTCCAAATCATTACAGGCCTGTAAATGACACCGGCCCTGAAAACAAATCCTGGGGTCATATATCGACCAAAAAATTCAAAAGACGTCCATATTTCAAAACGACAGCTTTAAGAGGCATATTTCACGCACATTAGTGTTCTGATTCTTTTGCTTTCTTTCTTTCTTTGTTAAAAAAACGGGAATGGAAAAAGGCAACCCTCAGAATGGGCGAAAACTTTCACAAACGAATCAATGGACCAAGATTTAATCTCCAATATATATAAACAGCTCATGCAGCTTAATATTAATAAAACAAACAACCCAATACAAAAATGGGCAGAAGATCTAAATAGACGTTTCTTCAAAGAAGACACAGAGATGGCCAAGACGCAGATGAAAAGCTGCTCAATATCACTAATCATTAGAGAAATGCAAATCAAAACTACAATGAGGTAAGACCTCACACCTGTTAGAATCGGCATCATCAGATAATCTACAAACAAGAAATTCTGGGGAGGGTGTGGACAAAAGGAACCCTCTTCCGCTATTGGTGGGAATGTAAATTGATACAGTCACTATGGAGAACAGTATGGAGGTTCCTTTAAAAAACTAAAAAGAGAATAACCATAGGATCCAGCAATCCCACTTCTGGGCATATACCCAGAGAAAACCATAAATCACAAAGACACATTCACCACAATGTTCATTGCAGCACTATTTACAATAGCCAGGTAATGGAAGCAACCTTAATGCCCACAGACAGACGAATGGATAAAGATGTGGTACATATATAAAATGGAATACTACTCAGCCATAAAAAGGAATGAAACTGGGTCATTTGTAGAGAAGTTGATGGATCTAGAGACTGTCATACAGAGTGAAGTAAGTCAGAAAGAGAAAAACAAATATTGTATATTAATGCCTATATGTGGAACCTAGAAAAATGCTACAGATGAACTGGTTTGCAGGGCAGAAATAGAGACACAGAGGTAGAGAACAAACGTATGGACACAAAGTGGGGGAAGCCATGGGGTGGTGGTGGTGGGATGAGTTGGGAGATTGGGATTGACCTGTATACATGTCTATGCATAAAATAGATAACTAATAATAACCTACTGTATAAAAAAAAATAAATAAAATTAAATTTCAAAAATTTTAAAAATAAAATGTAAAAATAAAACAGAAAAAATGTTCTTCCATTCACACTGATGTATTTATAAGTATGCATTATTTCCATGCTTATATCCATAAATACATAAAAGAGGAATAAAATCTAACTTGAACCAAAAAAGAAAAAAAGAAAACTGAACCTAACAGTTATACAGAGGAAAACACTACCAAGGCACTTGCTCCAGTGGTAAAGAATTCTGAAATTGGTCAGAGGTGGGGAATCATCTCCCATAGAGCCAGCAGCCCCGCCCGCCCACGCAAGGAGCGTCCTTATTGCAAAGCTGGGGGACCGTGCCGAGGCCTCTGTGAGTAAACGTGAGCTGAGCCCCAGGCCAGCTGCTGCTGAACTGTTCCCACCCTTCCCAGGTGAAACACCTGAATATGTACAAGGGCTTGAAAGCCTAGAGGAAGGGCCGTGGAGCCACACCAGCGACAGCACGCAGGCCACCTTGGTGCCTGCAGGTCAGCCAGGATGGTCCTGGCCACGGGCGCTCTTCTGGAAGCTTTCCATTGCCCTGCCTGAGATACCCCTCCTGTCCCGGCCCCCACTCCTTTTTTTCCTTCCTCACCTAATCCCGGAGAGATATTCCAGTGGAAGTTATGGGTGACACATCCTCTTCTTTACAGGTGGCAGCCTGGCAACTCCTGCAGAAAGTCCAGCAGAGCCCCACTCACACCGGGCCACCCACAAAGCCGTGGACCCTCACACCCTCCCACCAGCACAGCCCCGAGACTGCTGACGGGGCAGAGAATATGGAGTCAGGCACAGCTGCAGGGGCTATTGCTGCCTGGAGTGCTGTTTATATTGACCTCAACCCAGGCACACCTGGAGAGGGCTTGCCGGCAGGGTCAGGCTGCCCAGGTCAGCTAATCCTCAGCCCTCAGGGAATCACATTGCAGAAAATGGACCTCGCTAAGACAGAATATTCGCCAAGGAAAAGAAGCACACAATGCCATTTGCAGCACCGTAGATGAGTCTAGAGGTAATCACGTGACTTGGAGTAAGTCAGAAAGTGAAAGACACATATCATATCATATCACTTATAGGTGTTACCTATAAATTGATACCAGGGCAGATATTTCCACGGAGAAGGGCAATCACAGATTCATTAAACAAACTTATGATTCACCAAAGGAAAGGTGTGAGGATTGAATTCATTACGATATTGGGGTTAACAGACATATACAAACACAGTAGACATATATAATCACCAAAGACCTACGGAGTACCAAGAGAAGACTACTCAACATTCTGTCATAACGTACATGGGAAAAGGATCCCAGGAAGAACAGACATATGTATATGTGTAAAAGAACCACCTCTTGCACACCTACAACAAGCTAAACGTTGTACTCAAACTTGCTGTAATAAAAAATAAATATTAAATTAAAAACACGAACAAGAAGTAGTGAGACAAACTTGAGGGGCTTTCTCCTGGCACATTCCGTTCTACATTCCAATCTAGAACGCGACTTCTATTGAGGCTCTGCTGCCCTAGTAACCAGATTTGGTAAGGGAGAACTGCTGCCACCTTGTGGCCGTTTCACACAACAGCAGCTTTAATCCCAGCGCTAATGGTCAGTGGATATTCCAAATCATTACAGGCCTGTAAATGACACCTGCCCTGAAAACAAATCCTGGGGTCATATATGGACCAAAAAATTCAAAAGACGTCCATATTTCAAAACGACAGTTTCAAGAGGCATATTTCACGCACATTAGTGTTCTGCTTTTGATTTCTTTCTTTCTTTGTTAAAAAAACGGGAATGGAAAAAGGCAACCCTCAGAATGGGCGAAAACGTTCACAAATGAATCAATGGACCAAGGTTTAATCTCCAATATATATAAACAGCTCATGCAGCTTAATATTAATAAAACAAACAACCCAATAAAAAAATGGGCAGAAGATCTAAATAGACGTTTCTTCAAAGAAGACACAGAGATGGCCAAGACGCAGATGAAAAGCTGCTCAACATCACTAATTATTAGAGAAATGCAAATCAAAACTACAATGAGGTAAGACCTCACACCTGTTAGAATCGGCATCATCAGATAATCTACAAACAACAAATTCTGGGGAGGGTGTGGACAAAAGGAACCCTCTTCCGCTATTGGTGGGAATGTAAATTGATACAGTCACTATGGAGAACAGTATGGAGGTTCCTTTAAAAAACTAAAAAGAGAATTACCATAGGATCCAGCAATCCCACTTCTGGGCATATACCCAGAGTAAACCATAAATCACAAAGACACATTCACCACAATGTTCATTGCAGCACTATTTACAATAGCCAGGTAATGGAAGCAACCTAAATGCCCACAGACAGACGAATGGATAAAGATGTGGTACATATATAAAATGGAATATTACTCAGCCATAAAAAGGAATGAAACTGGGTCATTTGTAGAGAAGTTGATGGATCTAGAGACTGTCATACAGAGTGAAGTAAGTCCGAAAGAGAAAAACAAATATTGTATATTAATGCCTATAAGTGGAACCTAGAAAAATGCTACAGATGAACTGGTTTGCAGGGCAGAAATACAGACACAGAGCTAGAGAACAAACGTATCGACACAAAGTGGGGGAAGCCATGGGGTGGTGGTGGTGGGATGAGTTGGGAGATTGGGATTGACCTGTATACATGTCTATGCATAAAATAGATAACTAATAATAACCTAGTGTATAAAAAAATAAATAAAATTAAATTTCAAAATTTTTAAAAATAAAATGTAAAAATAAAACAGAAAAAAAGTTCTTCCATTCACACTGATGTATTTATAAGAATGAATTATTTCCATGCTTATATCTATAAATACATAAAAGAGGAATAAAATGTAACTTGAACCAAAAAAGAAAAAAGAAAACTGAACCTAACAGTTATACAGAGGAAAACACTACCAAGGCACTTGCTCCAGTGGTAAACAATTCTGAAATTGGTCAGAGGTGGGGAATCATCTCCCATAGAGCCAGCAGCCCCGCCCGCCCACGCAAGGAGCGTCCTTATTGCAAAGCTGGGGGACCGTGCCGAGGCCTCTGTGAGTAAACGTGAGCTGAGCCCCAGGCCAGCTGCTGCTGAACTGTTCCCACCCTTCCCAGGTGAAACACCTGAATATGTACAAGGGCTTGAAAGCCTAGAGGAAGGGCCGTGGAGCCACACCAGCGACAGCACGCAGGCCACCTTGGTGCCTGCAGGTCAGCCAGGATGGTCCTGACCACGGGCGCTCTTCTGGAAGCTTTCCATTGCCCTGCCTGAGATAACCCTCCTGTCCCGGCCCCCACTCCTTTTTTTCCTTCCTCACCTCAGCCCGGAGAGATATTCCAGTGGAAGTTATGGGTGACACATCCTCTTCTTTACAGGTGGCAGCCTGGCAACTCCTGCAGAAAGTCCAGCAGAGCCCCACTCACACCGGGCCACCCACAAAGCCGTGGACCCTCACACCCTCCCACCAGCACAGCCCCGAGACTGCTGATGGGGCAGAGAATATGGAGTCAGGCACAGCTGCAGGGGCTATTGCTGCCTGGAGTGCTGTTTATATTGACCTCAACCCAGGCACACCTGGGGAGGGCTTGCCGGCAGGGTCAGGCTGCCCAGGTCAGCTAATCCTCAGCCCTCAGGGAATCACATTGCAGAAAATGGACCTCGCTAAGACAGAATATTCGCCAAGGAAAAGAAGCACACAATGCCATTTGCAGCACCGCAGATGAGTCTAGAGGGAATCACGTGACTTGGAGTAAGTCAGAAAGTGAAAGACACATATCATATCATATCACTTATAGGTGTTACCTATAAATTGATACCAGGGCAGATATTTCCACGGAGAAGGGCAATCACAGATTCATTAAACAAACTTATGGTTCACCAAAGGAAAGGTGTGAGGATTGAATTCATTACGATATTGGGGTTAACAGACATATACAAACACAGTAGACGTATATAATCACCAAAGACCTACGGAGTACCAAGAGAAGACTACTCAACATTCTGTCATAACGAACATGGGAAAAGGATCCCAGGAAGAACAGACATATGTATATGTGTAAAAGAACCACCTCTTGCACACCTACAACAAGCTAAACGTTGTACTCAAACTTGCTGTAATAAAAAATAAAAAATTAAATTAAAAACACGAACAAGAATTAGTGAGAAAAACTTGAGGGGCTTTCTCCTGGTACATTCCGTTCTACATTCCAATCTAGAACGCGACTTCCATTGAGGCTCTGCTGCCCTAGTAACCAGATTTGGTAAGGGAGAACTGCTGCCACCTTGTGGCCGTTTCACACAACAGCAGCTTTAATCCCAGCGCTAATGGTCAGTGGATATTCCAAATCATTACAGGCCTGTAAATGACACCGGCCCTGAAAACAAATCCTGGGGTCATATATCGACCAAAAAATTCAAAAGACGTCCATATTTCAAAACGACAGTTTCAAGAGGCATATTTCACGCACATTAGTGTTCTGATTCTTTTGCTTTCTTTCTTTCTTTGTTAAAAAAACGGGAATGGAAAAAGGCAACCCTCAGAATGGGCGAAAACTTTCACAAACGAATCAATGGACCAAGGTTTAATCTCCAATATATATAAACAGCTCATGCAGCTTAATATTAATAAAACAAACAACCCAATACAAAAATGGGCAGAAGATCTAAATAGACGTTTCTTCAAAGAAGACACAGAGATGGCCAAGACGCAGATGAAAAGCTGCTCAACATCACTAATTATTAGAGAAATGCAAATCAAAACTACAATGAGGTAAGACCTCACACCTGTTAGAATCGGCATCATCAGATAATCTACAAACAACAAATTCTGGGGAGGGTGTGGACAAAAGGAACCCTCTTCCGCTATTGGTGGGAATGTAAATTGATACAGTCACTATGGAGAACAGTATGGAGGTTCCTTTAAAAAACTAAAAAGAGAATTACCATAGGATCCAGCAATCCCACTTCTGGGCATATACCCAGAGAAAACCATAAATCACAAAGACACATTCACCACAATGTTCATTGCAGCACTATTTACAATAGCCAGGTAATGGAAGCAACCTAAATGCCCACAGACAGACGAATGGATAAAGATGTGGTACATATATAAAATGGAATATTACTCAGCCATAAAAAGGAATGAAACTGGGTCATTTGTAGAGAAGTTGATGGATCTAGAGACTGTCATACAGAGTGAAGTAAGTCAGAAAGAGAAAAACAAATATTGTATATTAATGCCTATATGTGGAACCTAGAAAAATGCTACAGATGAACTGGTTTGCAGGGCAGAAATAGAGACACAGAGGTAGAGAACAAACGTATGGACACAAAGTGGGGGAAGCCATGGGGTGGTGGTGGTGGGATGAGTTGGGACATTGGGATTGACCTGTATACATGTCTATGCATAAAATAGATAACTAATAATAACCTACTGTATAAAAAAAAATAAAATTAAATTTCAAAAATTTTAAAAATAAAATGTAAAAATAAAACAGAAAAAAATGTTCTTCCATTCACACTGATGTATTTATAAGAATGAATTATTTCCATGCTTATATCCATAAATACATAAAAGAGGAATAAAATCTAACTTGAACCAAAAAAGAAAAAAGAAAACTGAACCTAACAGTTATACAGAGGAAAACACTACCAAGGCACTTGCTCCAGTGGTAAACAATTCTGAAATTGGTCAGAGGTGGGGAATCATCTCCCATAGAGCCAGCAGCCCCGCCCGCCCACGCAAGGAGCGTCCTTATTGCAAAGCTGGGGGACCCTGCCGAGGCCTCTGTGAGTAAACGTGAGCTGAGCCCCAGGCCAGCTGCTGCTGAACTGTTCCCACCCTTCCCAGGTGAAACACCTGAATATGTACAAGGGCTTGAAAGCCAGAGGAAGGGCCGTGGAGCCACACCAGCGACAGCACGCAGGCCACATTGGTGCCTGCAGGTCAGCCAGGATGGTCCTGGCCACGGGCGCTCTTCTGGAAGCTTTCCATTGCCCTGCCTGAGATACCCCTCCTGTCCCGGCCCCCACTCCTTTTTTTCCTTCCTCACCTCAGCCCGGAGAGATATTCCAGTGGAAGTTATGGGTGACACATCCTCTTCTTTACAGGTGGCAGCCTGGCAACTCCTGCAGAAAGTCCAGCAGAGCCCCACTCACACCGGGCCACCCACAAAGCCGTGGACCCTCACACCCTCCCACCAGCACAGCCCCGAGACTGCTGATGGGGCAGAGAATATGGAGTCAGGCACAGCTGCAGGGGCTATTGCTGCCTGGAGTGCTGTTTATATTGACTTCAACCCAGGCACACCTGGGGAGGGCTTGCCGGCAGGGTCAGGCTGCCCAGGTCAGCTAATCCTCAGCCCTCAGGGAATCACATTGCAGAAAATGGACCTCGCTAAGACAGAATATTCGCCAAGGAAAAGAAGCACACAATGCCATTTGCAGCACCTTAGATGAGTCTAGAGGTAATCACGTGACTTGGAGTAAGTCAGAAAGTGAAAGACACATATCATATCATATCACTTATAGGTGTTACCTATAAATTGATACCAGGGCAGATATTTCCACGGAGAAGGGCAATCACAGATTCATTAAACAAACTTATGGTTCACCAAAGGAAAGGTGTGAGGATTGAATTCATTACGATATTGGGGTTAACAGACATATACAAACACAGTAGACGTATATAATCACCAAAGACCTACGGAGTACCAAGAGAAGACTACTCAACATTCTGTCATAACGAACATGGGAAAAGGATCCCAGGAAGAACAGACATATGTATATGTGTAAAAGAACCACCTCTTGCACACCTACAACAAGCTAAACGTTGTACTCAAACTTGCTGTAATAAAAAATAAAAAATTAAATTAAAAACACGAACAAGAATTAGTGAGAAAAACTTGAGGGGCTTTCTCCTGGTACATTCCGTTCTACATTCCAATCTAGAACGCGACTTCCATTGAGGCTCTGCTGCCCTAGTAACCAGATTTGGTAAGGGAGAACTGCTGCCACCTTGTGGCCGTTTCACACAACAGCAGCTTTAATCCCAGCGCTAATGGTCAGTGGATATTCCAAATCATTACAGGCCTGTAAATGACACCGGCCCTGAAAACAAATCCTGGGGTCATATATCGACCAAAAAATTCAAAAGACGTCCATATTTCAAAACGACAGTTTCAAGAGGCATATTTCACGCACATTAGTGTTCTGATTCTTTTGCTTTCTTTCTTTCTTTGTTAAAAAAACGGGAATGGAAAAAGGCAACCCTCAGAATGGGCGAAAACTTTCACAAACGAATCAATGGACCAAGGTTTAATCTCCAATATATATAAACAGCTCATGCAGCTTAATATTAATAAAACAAACAACCCAATACAAAAATGGGCAGAAGATCTAAATAGACGTTTCTTCAAAGAAGACACAGAGATGGCCAAGACGCAGATGAAAAGCTGCTCAACATCACTAATTATTAGAGAAATGCAAATCAAAACTACAATGAGGTAAGACCTCACACCTGTTAGAATCGGCATCATCAGATAATCTACAAACAACAAATTCTGGGGAGGGTGTGGACAAAAGGAACCCTCTTCCGCTATTGGTGGGAATGTAAATTGATACAGTCACTATGGAGAACAGTATGGAGGTTCCTTTAAAAAACTAAAAAGAGAATTACCATAGGATCCAGCAATCCCACTTCTGGGCATATACCCAGAGAGAACCATAAATCACAAAGACACATTCACCACAATGTTCATTGCAGCACTATTTACAATAGCCAGGTAATGGAAGCAACCTAAATGCCCACAGACAGACGAATGGATAAAGATGTGGTACATATATAAAATGGAATATTACTCAGCCATAAAAAGGAATGAAACTGGGTCATTTGTAGAGAAGTTGATGGATCTAGAGACTGTCATACAGAGTGAAGTAAGTCAGAAAGAGAAAAACAAATATTGTATATTAATGCCTATATGTGGAACCTAGAAAAATGCTACAGATGAACTGGTTTGCAGGGCAGAAATAGAGACACAGAGGTAGAGAACAAACGTATGGACACAAAGTGGGGGAAGCCATGGGGTGGTGGTGGTGGGATGAGTTGGGACATTGGGATTGACCTGTATACATGTCTATGCATAAAATAGATAACTAATAATAACCTACTGTATAAAAAAAAATAAAATTAAATTTCAAAAATTTTAAAAATAAAATGTAAAAATAAAACAGAAAAAAATGTTCTTCCATTCACACTGATGTATTTATAAGAATGAATTATTTCCATGCTTATATCCATAAATACATAAAAGAGGAATAAAATCTAACTTGAACCAAAAAAGAAAAAAGAAAACTGAACCTAACAGTTATACAGAGGAAAACACTACCAAGGCACTTGCTCCAGTGGTAAACAATTCTGAAATTGGTCAGAGGTGGGGAATCATCTCCCATAGAGCCAGCAGCCCCGCCCGCCCACGCAAGGAGTGTCCTTATTGCAAAGCTGGGGGACCCTGACGAGGCCTCTGTGAGTAAACGTGAGCTGAGCCCCAGGCCAGCTGCTGCTGAACTGTTCCCACCCTTCCCAGGTGAAACACCTGAATATGTACAAGGGCTTGAAAGCCAGAGGAAGGGCCGTGGAGCCACACCAGCGACAGCACGCAGGCCACCTTGGTGCCTGCAGGTCAGCCAGGATGGTCCTGACCACGGGCGCTCTTCTGGAAGCTTTCCATTGCCCTGCCTGAGATACCCCTGCTGTCCCGGCCCCCACTCCTTTTTTTCCTTCCTCACCTCAGCCCGGAGAGATATTCCAGTGGAAGTTATGGGTGACACATCCTCTTCTTTACAGGTGGCAGCCTGGCAACTCCTGCAGAAAGACCAGCAGAGCCCCACTCACACCGGGCCACCCACAAAGCCGTGGACCCTCACACCCTCCCACCAGCACAGCCCCGAGACTGCTGATGGGGCAGAGAATATGGAGTCAGGCACAGCTGCAGGGGCTATTGCTGCCTGGAGTGCTGTTTATATTGACCTCAACCCAGGCACACCTGGGGAGGGCTTGCCGGCAGGGTCAGGCTGCCCAGGTCAGCTAATCCTCAGCCCTCAGGGAATCACATTGCAGAAAATGGACCTCGCTAAGACAGAATATTCGCCAAGGAAAAGAAGCACACAATGCCATTTGCAGCACCGCAGATGAGTCTAGAGGGAATCACGTGACTTGGAGTAAGTCAGAAAGTGAAAGACACATATCATATCATATCACTTATAGGTGTTACCTATAAATTGATACCAGGGCAGATATTTCCACGGAGAAGGGCAATCACAGATTCATTAAACAAACTTATGGTTCACCAAAGGAAAGGTGTGAGGATTGAATTCATTACGATATTGGGGTTAACAGACATATACAAACACAGTAGACGTATATAATCACCAAAGACCTACGGAGTACCAAGAGAAGACTACTCAACATTCTGTCATAACGAACATGGGAAAAGGATCCCAGGAAGAACAGACATATGTATATGTGTAAAAGAACCACCTCTTGCACACCTACAACAAGCTAAACGTTGTACTCAAACTTGCTGTAATAAAAAATAAAAAATTAAATTAAAAACACGAACAAGAATTAGTGAGAAAAACTTGAGGGGCTTTCTCCTGGTACATTCCGTTCTACATTCCAATCTAGAACACGACTTCCATTGAGGCTCTGCTGCCCTAGTAACCAGATTTGGTAAGGGAGAACTGCTGCCACCTTGTGCCCGTTTCACACAACAGCAGCTTTAATCCCAGCGCTAATGGTCAGTGGATATTCCAAATCATTACAGGCCTGTAAATGACACCTGCCCTGAAAACAAATCCTGGGGTCATATATCGACCAAAAAATTCAAAAGACGTCCATATTTCAAAACGACAGTTTCAAGAGGCATATTTCACGCACATTAGTGTTCTGATTCTTTTGCTTTCTTTCTTTCTTTGTTAAAAAAACGGGAATGGAAAAAGGCAACCCTCAGAATGGGTGAAAACTTTCACAAACGAATCAATGGACCAAGGTTTAATCTCCAATATATATAAACAGCTCATGCAGCTTAATATTAATAAAACAAACAACCCAATACAAAAATGGGCAGAAGATCTAAATAGACGTTCCTTCAAAGAAGACACAGAGATGGCCAAGACGCAGATGAAAAGCTGCTCAACATCACTAATTATTAGAGAAATGCAAATCAAAACTACAATGAGGTAAGACCTCACACCTGTTAGAATCGGCATCATCAGATAATCTACAAACAACAAATTCTGGGGAGGGTGTGGACAAAAGGAACCCTCTTCCGCTATTGGTGGGAATGTAAATTGATACAGTCACTATGGAGAACAGTATGGAGGTTCCTTTAAAAAACTAAAAAGAGAATTACCATAGGATCCAGCAATCCAACTTCTGGGCGTATACCCAGAGAAAACCATAAATCACAAAGACACATTCACCACAATGTTCATTGCAGCACTATTTACAATAGCCGGGTAATGGAAGCAACCTAAATGCCCACAGACAGACGAATGGATAAAGATGTGGTACATATATAAAATGGAATATTACTCAGCCATAAAAAGGAATGAAACTGGGTCATTTGTAGAGAAGTTGATGGATCTAGAGACTGTCATACAGAGTGAAGTAAGTCAGAAAGAGAAAAACAAATATTGTATATTAATGCCTATATGTGGAACCTAGAAAAATGGTACAGATGAACTGGTTTGCAGGGCAGAGATAGAGACACAGAGGTAGAGAACAAACGTATGGACACAAAGTGAGGGAAGCCATGGGGTGGTGGTGGTGGGATGAGTTGGGAGATTGGGATTGACCTGTATACATGTCTATGCTTAAAATAGATAACTAATAATAACCTACTGTATAAAAAAATAAATAAAATTAAATTTCAAAATTTTTAAAAATAAAATGTAAAAATAAAACAGAAAAAAAGTTCTTCCATTCACACTGATGTATTTATAAGAATGAATTATTTCCATGCTTATATCCATAAATACATAAAAGAGGAATAAAATCTAACTTGAACCAAAAAAGAAAAAAAAAAGCTGAACCTAACAGTTATACAGAGGGAAACACAACCAAGGCACTTGCTCCAGTGGGAAATAATTCTGAAATTGGTCAGAGGTGGGGAATCATCCCCGATACAGCCAGCAGCACCGCCCGCCCACGCAAGGAGCGTCCTTATTGCAAAGCTGTGGGACCGTGCCGAGGACTCTCTGAGTAAACGTGAGCTGAGCCCCAGGCCAGCTGCTGCTGAACTGTTCCCACCCTTCCCAGGTGAAACACCTGAATATGTACAAGGGCTTGAAAGCCTAGAGGAAGGGCCGTGGAGCCACACCAGCGACAGCACGCAGGCCAACTTGGTGCCTGCAGGTCAGCCAGGATGGTCCTGGCCACGGGCGCTCTTCTGGAAGCTTTCCATTGCCCTGCCTGAGATACCCCTCCTGTCCCGGCCCCCACTCCTTTTTTTTCCTTCCTCACCTCAGCCCGGAGAGATATTCCAGTGGAAGTTATGGGTGACACATCCTCTTCTTTACAGGTGGCAGCCTGGCAACTCCTGCAGAAAGTCCAGCAGAGCCCCACTCACACCGGGCCGCCCACAAAGCCGTGGACCCTCACACACTCCCACCAGCACAGCCCCGAGACTGCTGACGGGGCAGAGGATATGGAGTCAGGCACAGCTGCAGGGGCTATTGCTGCCTGGAGTGCTGTTTATATTGACCTCAACCCAGGCACACCTGGGGAGGGCTTGCCGGCAGCGTCAGGCTGCCCATGTCAGCTAATTCTCAGCCCTCAGGGAATCACATTGCAGAAAATGGACCTCGCTAAGACAGAATATTCGCCAAGGAAAAAAAGGACACAATGCCATTTGCAGCACCGTAGATGAGTCTAGAGGTAATCACGTGACTTGGAGTAAGTCAGAAAGTGAAAGACACATATCATATCATATCACTTATAGGTGTTACGTATAAATTGATACCAGGGCAGATATTTCCACGGAGAAGGGCAATCACAGATTCATTAAACAAACTTATGGTTCACCAAAGGAAAGGTGTGAGCATTGAATTCATTACGATATAAGGGTTAACAGACATATACAAACACAGTAGACGTATATAATCACCAAAGACCTACGGAGTACCAAGAGAAGACTACTCAACATTCTGTCATAACGTACATGGGAAAAGGATCCCAGGAAGAACAGACATATGTATATGTGTAAAAGAACCACCTCTTGCACACCTACAACAAGCTAAACGTTGTACTCAAAATTGCTGTAATAAAAAATAAAAAATTAAATTAAAAACACGAACAAGAAGTAGTGAGACAAACTTGAGGGGCTTTCTCCTGGCACATTCGGTTCTACATTCCAATCTAGAACGTGACTTCCATTGAGGCTCTGCTGCCCTATTAACCAGATTTGGTAAGGGAGAACTGCTGCCACCTTGTGGCCGTTTCACACAACAGCAGCTTTAATCCCAGCGCTAATGGTCAGTGAATATTCCAAATCATTACATGGCTGTAAATGACACCTGCCCTGAAAACAAATCCTGGGGTCATATATCGACCAAAAAATTCAAAAGACGTCCATATTTCAAAACGACAGTTTCAAGAGGCATATTTCACGCACATTAGTGTTCTGCTTCTTTTGCTTGCTTGCTTTCTTTGTTAAAAAAACGGGAATGGAAAAAGGCAACCCTCAGAATGGGCGAAAACGTTCACAAACGAATCAATGGACAAAGGTTTAATCTGCAATATATATAAACAGCTCATGCAGCTTAATATTAATAAAACAAACAACCCAATACAAAAATGGGCAGAAGATCTAAATAGACGTTTCTTCAAAGAAGACACAGAGATGGCCAAGACGCACATGACAAGCTGCTCAACATCACTAATTATTAGAGAAATGCAAATCAAAACTACAATGAGGTAAGACCTCACACCTGTTAGAATCGGCATCATCAGATAATCTACAAACAACAAATTCTGGGGAGGGTGTGGACAAAAGGAACCCTCTTCCGCTATTGGTGGGAATGTAAATTGATACAGTCACTATGGAGAACAGTATGGAGGGTCCTTTAAAAAACTAAAAAGAGAATTACCATAGGATCCAGCAATGCCACTTCTCGGCATTTACCCAGAGAAAACCATAAATCACAGAGACACATTCACCACAATGTTCATTGCAGCACTATTTACAATAGCCAGGTAATGGAAGCAACCTAAATGGCCACAGACAGACGAATGCATAAAGATGTGGTACATATATAAAATGGAATATTACTCAGCCATAAAAAGGAATGAAACTGGGTCATTTGTAGAGAAGTTGACGGATCTAGAGACTGTCATACAGACTGAAGTAAGTCAGAAAGAGAAAACAAATATTGTATATTAATGCCTATATATGGAACCTAGAAAAATGGTACAGATGAACTGGTTTGCAGGGCAGAAATAGAGACACAGAGGTAGAGAACAAACGTATGGACACAAAGTGGGGGAAGCCATGGGGTGGTGGTGGTGGGATGAGTTGGGAGATTGGGATTGACCTGTATACATGTCTATGCATAAAATAGATAACTAATAATAACCTACTGTATAAAAAAATAAATAAAATTAAATTTCAAAATTTTTAAAAATAAAATGTAAAAATAAAACAGAAAAAAGTTCTTCCATTCACACTGATGTATTTATAAGAATGAATTATTTCCATGCTTATATCCATAAATACATAAAAGAGGAATAAAATCTAACTTGAACCAAAAAAGAAAAAAAAAAGCTGAACCTAACAGTTATACAGAGGGAAACACAACCAAGGCACTTGCTCCAGTGGTAAACAATTCTGAAATTGGTCAGAGTTGGGGAATCATCCCCCATACAGCCAGCAGCCCCGCCCGACCACGCAAGGAGCTTCCTTATTGCAAAGCTGTGGGACCGTGCCGAGGCCTCTGTGAGTAAACGTGAGCTGGGCCCCAGGCCAGCTGCTGCTGAACTGTTCCCACCCTTCCCAGGTGAAACACCTGAATATGTACAAGGGCTTGAAAGCCTAGAGGAAGGGCCGTGGAGCCACACCAGCGACAGCACGCAGGCCAACTTGGTGCCTGCAGGTCAGCCAGGATGGTCCTGGCCACGGGAGCTCTTCTGGAAGCTTTCCATCGCCCTGCCTGAGATACCCCTCCTGTCCCGGCCCCCACTCCTTTTTTTCCTTCCTCACCTCAGCCCGGAGAGATATTCCAGTGGAAGTTATGGGTGACACATCCTCTTCTTTACAGGTGGCAGCCTGGCAACTCCTGCAGAAATTCCAGCAGAGCCCCACTCACACCGGGCCGCCCACAAAGCCGTGGACCCTCACACCCTCCCACCAGCACAGCCCCGAGACTGCTGACGGGGCAGAGAATATGGAGTCAGGCACAGCTGCAGGGGCTATTGCTGCCTGGAGTGCTGTTTATATTGACCTCAACCCAGGCACACCTGGGGAGGGCTTGCCGGCAGGGTCAGTCTGCCCAGGTCAGCTAATCCTCAGCCCTCAGGGAATCACATTGCAGAAAGTGGACCTCGCTAAGACAGAATATTCGCCAAGGAAAAAAAGGACACAATGCCATTTGCAGCACCGTAGATGAGTCTAGAGGTAATCACGTGACTTGGAGTAAGTCAGAAAGTGAAAGACACATATCATATCATATCACTTATAGGTGTTACGTATAAATTGATACCAGGGCAGATATTTCCACGGAGAAGGGCAATCACAGATTCATTAAACAAACTTATGGTTCACCAAAGGAAGGTGTGAGCATTGAATTCATTACGATATTGGGGTTAACAGACATATACAAACACAGTAGACGTATATAATCACCAAAGACCTACGGAGTACCAAGAGAAGACTACTCAACATTCTGTCATAACGAACATGGGAAAAGGATCCCAGGAAGAACAGACATATGTATATGTGTAAAAGAACCACCTCTTGCACACCTACAACAAGCTAAACGTTGTACTCAAACTTGCTGTAATAAAAAATAAATATTAAATTAAAAACACGAACAAGAAGTAGTGAGACAAACTTGAGGGGCTTTCTCCTGGCACATTCCGTTCTACATTCCAATCTAGAACGCGACTTCCATTGAGGCTCTGCTGCCCTAGTAACCAGATTTGGTAAGGGAGAACTGCTGCCACCTTGTGGCCGTTTCACACAACAGCAGCTTTAATCCCAGCGCTAATGGTCAGTGGATATTCCAAATCATTACAGGCCTGTAAATGACACCTGCCCTGAAAACAAATCCTGGGGTCATATATCGACCAAAAAATTCAAAAGACGTCCATATTTCAAAACGACAGTTTCAAGAGGCATATTTCACGCACATTAGTGTTCTGCTTTTGATTTCTTTCTTTCTTTGTTAAAAAAACGGGAATGGAAAAAGGCAACCCTCAGAATGGGTGAAAACTTTCACAAACGAATCAATGGACCAAGGTTTAATCTCCAATATATATAAACAGCTCATGCAGCTTAATATTAATAAAACAAACAACCCAATACAAAAATGGGCAGAAGATCTAAATAGACGTTCCTTCAAAGAAGACACAGAGATGGCCAAGACGCACATGACAAGCTGCTCAACATCACTAATTATTAGAGAAATGCAAATCAAAACTACAATGAGGTAAGACCTCACACCTGTTAGAATCGGCATCATCAGATAATCTACAAACAACAAATTCTGGGGAGGGTGTGGACAAAAGGAACCCTCTTCCGCTATTGGTGGGAATGTAAATTGATACAGTCACTATGGAGAACAGTATGGAGGTTCCTTTAAAAAACTAAAAAGAGAATTACCATAGGATCCAGCAATCCCACTTCTGGGCGTATACCCAGAGAAAACCATAAATCACAAAGACACATTCACCACAATGTTCATTGCAGCACTATTTACAATAGCCGGGTAATGGAAGCAACCTAAATGCCCACAGACAGACGAATGGATAAAGATGTGGTACATATATAAAATGGAATATTACTCAGCCATAAAAAGGAATGAAACTGGGTCATTTGTAGAGAAGTTGATGGATCTAGAGACTGTCATACAGAGTGAAGTAAGTCAGAAAGAGAAAAACAAATATTGTATATTAATGCCTATATGTGGAACCTAGAAAAATGGTACAGATGAACTGGTTTGCAGGGCAGAGATAGAGACACAGAGGTAGAGAACAAACGTATGGACACAAAGTGAGGGAAGCCATGGGGTGGTGGTGGTGGGATGAGTTGGGAGATTGGGATTGACCTGTATACATGTCTATGCATAAAATAGATAACTAATAATAACCTACTGTATAAAAAAATAAATAAAATTAAATTTCAAAATTTTTAAAAATAAAATGTAAAAATAAAACAGAAAAAAAGTTCTTCCATTCACACTGATGTATTTATAAGAATGAATTATTTCCATGCTTATATCCATAAATACATAAAAGAGGAATAAAATCTAACTTGAACCAAAAAAGAAAAAAAAAAGCTGAACCTAACAGTTATACAGAGGGAAACACAACCAAGGCACTTGCTCCAGTGGTAAACAATTCTGAAATTGGTCAGAGGTGGGGAATCATCCCCCATACAGCCAGCAGCCCCGCCCGCCCACGCAAGGAGCGTCCTTATTGCAAAGCTGTGGGACCGTGCCGAGGCCTCTGTGAGTAAACGTGAGCTGGGCCCCAGGCCAGCTGCTGCTGAACTGTTCCCACCCTTCCCAGGTGAAACACCTGAATATGTACAAGGGCTTGAAAGCCTAGAGGAAGGGCCGTGGAGCCACACCAGCGACAGCACGCAGGCCAACTTGGTGCCTGCAGGTCAGCCAGGATGGTCCTGGCCACGGGAGCTCTTCTGGAAGATTTCCATCGCCCTGCCTGAGATACCCCTCCTGTCCCGGCCCCCACTCCTTTTTTTCCTTACTCACCTCAGCCCGGAGAGATATTCCAGTGGAAGTTATGGGTGACACATCCTCTTCTTTACAGGTGGCAGCCTGGCAACTCCTGCAGAAATTCCAGCAGAGCCCCACTCACACCGGGCTGCCCACAAAGCCGTGGACCCTCACACCCTCCCACCAGCACAGCCCCGAGACTGCTGACGGGGCAGAGAATATGGAGTCAGGCACAGCTGCAGGGGCTATTGCTGCCTGGAGTGCTGTTTATATTGACCTCAACCCAGGCACACCTGGGGAGGGCTTGCCGGCAGGGTCAGCTAATCCTCAGCCCTCAGGGAATCACATTGCAGAAAGTGGACCTCGCTAAGACAGAATATTCGCCAAGGAAAAAAAGGACACAATGCCATTTGCAGCACCGTAGATGAGTCTAGAGGTAATCACGTGACTTGGAGTAAGTCAGAAAGTGAAAGACACATATCATATCATATCACTTATTGGTGTAACGTATAAATTGATACCAGGGCAGATATTTCCACGGAGAAGGGCAATCACAGATTCATTAAACAAACTTATGGTTCACCAAAGGAATCGTGTGAGGATTGAATTCATTACGATATTGGGGTTAACAGACATATACAAACACAGTAGACGTATATAATCACCAATGAACTACGGAGTACCAAGAGAAGACTACTCAACATTCTGTCATAACGTACATGGGAAAAGGATCCCAGGAAGGACAGACATATGTATATGTGTAAAAGAACCACCTCTTGCACACCTACAACAAGCTAAACGTTGTACTCAAACTTGCTGTAATAAAAAATAAAAAATTAAATTAAAAACACGAACAAGAAGTAGTGAGACAGGGCTTCCCTGGTGGCGCAGTTGTTGAGAGTTCGCCTACCGATGCAGGGGACACGGGTTCGTGCCCCGGTCCGGGAGGATCCCACATGCCGCGGAGCGGCGGGGCCCGTGAGCCATGGCCGTTGAGCCTGCGCGTCTGGAGCCTGTGCTCCGCAACGGGAGAGGCCACAAGAGCGCGAGGTCCACATACCGCAAAAAAAAAAAAAAAATGAAGTAGTGAGACAAACTTGAGGGGCTTTCTCCTGGCACATTCCGTTCTACATTCCAATCTAGAAGGGGACTTCCATTGAGGCTCTGCTGCCCTAGTAACCAGATTTGGTAAGGGAGAACTGCTGCCACCTTGTGGCCGTTTCACACAACAGCAGCTTTAATCCCAGTGCTAATGGTCAGTGGATATTCCAAATCATTACAGGCCTGTAAATGACACCTGCCCTGAAAACAAATCCTGGGGTCATATATCGACCAAAAAATTCAAAAGACGTCCATATTTCAAAACGACAGTTTCAAGAGGCATATTTCACGCACATTAGTGTTCTGCTTCTTTTGCTTGCTTGCTTTCTTTGTTAAAAAAACGGGAATGGAAAAAGGCAACCCTCAGAATGGGCGAAAACGTTCACAAACGAATCAATGGACAAAGGTTTAATCTCCAATATATATAAACAGCTCATGCAGCTTAATATTAATAAAACAAACAACCCAATACAAAAATGGGCAGAAGATCTAAATAGACGTTTCTTCAAAGAAGACACAGAGATGGCCAAGACGCACATGACAAGCTGCTCAACATCACTAATTATTAGAGAAATGCAAATCAAAACTACAATGAGGTAAGACCTCACACCTGTTAGAATCGGCATCATCAGATAATCTACAAACAACAAATTCTGGGGAGGGTGTGGACAAAAGGAACCCTCTTCCGCTATTGGTGGGAATGTAAATTGATACAGTCACTATGGAGAACAGTATGGAGGATCCTTTAAAAAACTAAAAAGAGAATTACCATAGGATCCAGCAATCCCACTTCTGGGCATTTACCCAGAGAAAACCATAAATCACAGAGACACATTCACCACAATGTTCATTGCAGCACTATTTACAATAGCCAGGTAATGGAAACAAACTAAATGGCCCCAGACAGACGAATGGATAAAGATGTGGTACATATATAAAATGGAATATTACTCAGCCATAAAAAGGAATGAAACTGGGTCATTTGTAGAGAAGTTGACGGATCTAGAGACTGTCATACAGACTGAAGTAAGTCAGAAAGAGAAAAACAAATATTGTATATTAATGCCTATATGTGGAACCTAGAAAAATGGTACAGATGAACTGGTTTGCAGGGCAGAGATAGAGACACAGAGGTAGAGAACAAACGTATGGACACAAAGTGGGGGAAGCCATGGGGTGGTGGTGGTGGGATGAGTTGGGAGATTGGGATTGACCTGTATACATGTCTATGCATAAAATAGATAACTAATAATAACCTACTGTATAAAAAAATAAATAAAATTAAATTTCAAAATTTTTAAAAATAAAATGTAAAAATAAAACAGAAAAAAAGTTCTTCCATTCACACTGATGTATTTATAAGAATGAATTATTTCCATGCTTATATCCATAAATACATAAAAGAGGAATAAAATCTAACTTGAACCAAAAAAGAAAAAAAAAAAGCTGAACCTAACAGTTATACAGAGGGAAACACAACCAAGGCACTTGCTCCAGTGGTAAACAATTCTGAAATTGGTCAGAGGTGGGGAATCATCCCCCATACAGCCAGCAGCCTCGCCCGCCCACGCAAGGAGCATCCTTATTGCAAAGCTGTGGGACCGTGCCGAGGCTTCTGTGAGTAAACATGAGCTGAGCCCCAGGCCAGCTGCTGCTGAACTGTTCCCACCCTTCCCAGGTGAAACACCTGAATATGTACAAGGGCTTGAAAGCCTAGAGGAAGGGCCATGGAGCCACACCAGCGACAGCACGCAGGCCAACTTGGTGCCTGCAGGTCAGCCAGGATGGTCCTGGCCACGGGCGCTCTTATGGAAGCTTTCCATTGCCCTGCCTGAGATACCCCTCCTGTCCCGGCCCCCACTCCTATTTTTCCTTACTCACCTCAGCCCGGAGAGATATTCCAGTGGAAGTTATGGGTGACACATCCTCTTCTTTACAGGTGGCAGCCTGGCAACTCCTGCAGAAAGTCCAGCAGAGCCCCACTCACACCGGGCCATCCACAAAGCCCTGGACCCTCACACCCTCACACCAGCACAGCCCCGAGACTGCTGACGGGGCAGAGAATATGGAGTCAGGCACAGCTGCAGGGGCTATTGCTGCCTGGAGTGCTGTTTATATTGACCTCAACCCAGGCACACCTGGGGAGGGCTTGCTGGCAGGGTCAGGCTGCCCAGGTCAGCTAATCCTCAGCCCTCAGGGAATCACATTGCAGAAAATGGACCTCGCTAAGACAGAATATTCGCCAAGGGAAAAAAGGACACAATGCCATTTGCAGCACCGTAGATGAGTCTAGAGGTAATGACGTGACTTGGAGTAAGTCAGAAAGTGAAAGACACATATCATATCATATCACATATAGGTGTTACGTATAAATTGATACCAGGGCAGATATTTCCACGGAGAAGGGCAATCACAGATTCATTAAACAAACTTATGGTTCACCAAAGGAAAGGTGTGAGGATTGAATTCATTACGATATTGGGGTTAACAGACATATACAAACACAGTAGACGTCTATAATCACCAAAGACCTACGGAGTACCAAGAGAAGACTACTCAACATTCTGTCATAACGAACATGGGAAAAGGATCCCAGGAAGAACAGACATATGTATATGTGTAAAAGAACAACCTCTGGCACACCTACAACAAGCTAAACGTTGTACCCAAACTTGCTGTAATAAAAAATAAAAAATTAAATTAAAAACACGAACAAGAATTAGTGAGAAAAACTTGAGGGGCTTTCTCCTGGCACATTCCGTTCTACATTCCAATCTAGAACGCGACTTCCATTGAGGCTCTGCTGCCCTAGTAACCAGATTTGGTAAGGGAGAACTGCTGCCACCTTGTGGCCGTTTCACACAACAGCAGCTTTAATCCCAGCGCTAATGGTCAGTGGATATTCCAAATCATTACAGGCCTGTAAATGACACCTGCCCTGAAAACAAATCCTGGGGTCATATATCGACCAAAAAATTCAAAAGACGTCCATATTTCAAAACGACACTTTCAAGAGGCATATTTCACGCACATTAGTGTTCTGCTTCTTTTGCTTTCTTTCTTTCTTTGTTAAAAAAACGGGAATGGAAAAAGGCAACCCTCAGAATGGGCGAAAACGTTCACAAACGAATCAATGGACAAAGGTTTAATCTGCAATATATATAAACAGCTCATGCAGCTTAATATTAATAAAACAAACAACCCAATACAAAAATGGGCAGAAGATCTAAATAGACGTTTCTTCAAAGAAGACACAGAGATGGCCAAGACGCACATGACAAGCTGCTCAACATCACTAATTATTAGAGAAATGCAAATCAAAACTACAATGAGGTAAGACCTCACACCTGTTAGAATCGGCATCATCAGATAATCTACAAACAACAAATTCTGGGGAGGGTGTGGACAAAAGGAACCCTCTTCCGCTATTGGTGGGAATGTAAATTGATACAGTCACTATGGAGAACAGTATGGAGGATCCTTTAAAAAACTAAAAAGAGAATTACCATAGGATCCAGCAATCCCACTTCTGGGCATTTACCCAGAGAAAACCATAAATCACAGAGACACATTCACCACAATGTTCATTGCAGCACTATTTACAATAGCCAGGTAATGGAAACAAACTAAATGGCCCCAGACAGACGAATGGATAAAGATGTGGTACATATATAAAATGGAATATTACTCAGCCATAAAAAGGAATGAAACTGGGTCATTTGTAGAGAAGTTGACGGATCTAGAGACTGTCATACAGACTGAAGTAAGTCAGAAAGAGAAAAACAAATATTGTATATTAATGCCTATATGTGGAACCTAGAAAAATGGTACAGATGAACTGGTTTGCAGGGCAGAGATAGAGACACAGAGGTAGAGAACAAACGTATGGACACAAAGTGGGGGAAGCCATGGGGTGGTGGTGGTGGGATGAGTTGGGAGATTGGGATTGACCTGTATACATGTCTATGCATAAAATAGATAACTAATAATAACCTACTGTATAAAAAAATAAATAAAATTAAATTTCAAAATTTTTAAAAATAAAATGTAAAAATAAAACAGAAAAAAAGTTCTTCCATTCACACTGATGTATTTATAAGAATGAATTATTTCCATGCTTATATCCATAAATACATAAAAGAGGAATAAAATCTAACTTGAACCAAAAAAGAAAAAAAAAAGCTGAACCTAACAGTTATACAGAGGGAAACACAACCAAGGCACTTGCTCCAGTGGTAAACAATTCTGAAATTGGTCAGAGGTGGGGAATCATCCCCCATACAGCCAGCAGCCTCGCCCGCCCACGCAAGGAGCGTCCTTATTGCAAAGCTGTGGGACCGTGCCAAGGCTTCTGTGAGTAAACATGAGCTGAGCCCCAGGCCAGCTGCTGCTGAACTGTTCCCACCCTTCCCAGGTGAAACACCTGAATATGTACAAGGGCTTGAAAGCCTAGAGGAAGGGCCATGGAGCCACACCAGCGACAGCACGCAGGCCAACTTGGTGCCTGCAGGTCAGCCAGGATGGTCCTGGCCACGGGCGCTCTTATGGAAGCTTTCCATTGCCCTGCCTGAGATACCCCTCCTGTCCCGGCCCCCACTCCTTTTTTTCCTTACTCACCTCAGCCCGGAGAGATATTCCAGTGGAAGTTATGGGTGACACATCCTCTTCTTTACAGGTGGCAGCCTGGCAACTCCTGCAGAAATTCCAGCAGAGCCCCACTCACACCGGGCCGCCCACAAAGCCGTGGACCCTCACACCCTCCCACCAGCACAGCCCCGAGACTGCTGACGGGGCAGAGAATATGGAGTCAGGCACAGCTGCAGGGGCTATTGCTGCCTGGAGTGCTGTTTATATTGACCTCAACCCAGGCACACCTGGGGAGGGCTTGCCGGCAGGGTCAGCTAATCCTCAGCCCTCAGGGAATCACATTGCAGAAAGTGGACCTCGCTAAGACAGAATATTCGCCAAGGAAAAAAAGGACACAATGCCATTTGCAGCACCGTAGATGAGTCTAGAGGTAATCACGTGACTTGGAGTAAGTCAGAAAGTGAAAGACACATATCATATCATATCACTTATTGGTGTTACGTATAAATTGATACCAGGGCAGATATTTCCACGGAGAAGGGCAATCACAGATTCATTAAACAAACTTATGGTTCACCAAAGGAATCGTGTGAGGATTGAATTCATTACGATATTGGGGTTAACAGACATATACAAACACAGTAGACGTATATAATCACCAAAGACCTACGGAGTACCAAGAGAAGACTACTCAACATTCTGTCATAACGTACATGGGAAAAGGATCCCAGGAAGGACAGACATATGTATATGTGTAAAAGAACCACCTCTTGCACACCTACAACAAGCTAAACGTTGTACTCAAACTTGCTGTAATAAAAAATAAAAAATTAAATTAAAAACACGAACAAGAAGTAGTGAGACAGGGCTTCCCTGGTGGCGCAGTTGTTGAGAGTTCGCCTACCGATGCAGGGGACACGGGTTCGTGCCCCTGTCCGGGAGGATCCCACATGCCGCGGAGCGGCGGGGCCCGTGAGCCATGGCCGTTGAGCCTGCGCGTCTGGAGCCTGTGCTCCGCAACGGGAGAGGCCACAAGAGCGCGAGGTCCACATACCGCAAAAAAAAAAAAAAATGAAGTAGTGAGACAAACTTGAGGGGCTTTCTCCTGGCACATTCCGTTCTACATTCCAATCTAGAAGGCGACTTCCATTGAGGCTCTGCTGCCCTAGTAACCAGATTTGGTAAGGGAGAACTGCTGCCACCTTGTGGCCGTTTCACACAACAGCAGCTTTAATCCCAGTGCTAATGGTCAGTGGATATTCCAAATCATTACAGGCCTGTAAATGACACCTGCCCTGAAAACAAATCCTGGGGTCATATATCGACCAAAAAATTCAAAAGACGTCCATATTTCAAAACGACACTTTCAAGAGGCATATTTCACGCACATTAGTGTTCTGCTTCTTTTGCTTGCTTGCTTTCTTTGTTAAAAATACGGGAATGGAAAAAGGCAACCCTCAGAATGGGCGAAAACGTTCACAAACGAATCAATGGACAAAGGTTTAATCTCCAATATATATAAACAGCTCATGCAGCTTAATATTAATAAAACAAACAACCCAATACAAAAATGGGCAGAAGATCTAAATAGACGTTTCTTCAAAGAAGACACAGAGATGGCCAAGACGCACATGACAAGCTGCTCAACATCACTAATTATTAGAGAAATGCAAATCAAAACTACAATGAGGTAAGACCTCACACCTGTTAGAATCGGCATCATCAGATAATCTACAAACAACAAATTCTGGGGAGGGTGTGGACAAAAGGAACCCTCTTCCGCTATTGGTGGGAATGTAAATTGATACAGTCACTATGGAGAACAGTATGGAGGATCCTTTAAAAAACTAAAAAGAGAATTACCATAGGATCCAGCAATCCCACTTCTGGGCATTTACCCAGAGAAAACCATAAATCACAGAGACACATTCACCACAATGTTCATTGCAGCACTATTTACAATAGCCAGGTAATGGAAACAAACTAAATGGCCCCAGACAGACGAATGGATAAAGATGTGGTACATATATAAAATGGAATATTACTCAGCCATAAAAAGGAATGAAACTGGGTCATTTGTAGAGAAGTTGACGGATCTAGAGACTGTCATACAGACTGAAGTAAGTCAGAAAGAGAAAAACAAATATTGTATATTAATGCCTATATGAGGAACCTAGAAAAATGGTACAGATGAACTGGTTTGCAGGGCAGAGATAGAGACACAGAGGTAGAGAACAAACGTATGGACACAAAGTGGGGGAAGCCATGGGGTGGTGGTGGTGGGATGAGTTGGGAGATTGGGATTGACCTGTATACATGTCTATGCATAAAATAGATAACTAATAATAACCTACTGTATAAAAAAATAAATAAAATTAAATTTCAAAATTTTTAAAAATAAAATGTAAAAATAAAACAGAAAAAAAGTTCTTCCATTCACACTGATGTATTTATAAGAATGAATTATTTCCATGCTTATATCCATAAATACATAAAAGAGGAATAAAATCTAACTTGAACCAAAAAAGAAAAAAAAAAGCTGAACCTAACAGTTATACAGAGGGAAACACAACCAAGGCACTTGCTCCAGTGGTAAACAATTCTGAACTTGGTCAGAGGTGGGGAATCATCCCCCATACAGCCAGCAGCCTCGCCCGCCCACGCAAGGAGCGTCCTTATTGCAAAGCTGTGGGACCGTGCCGAGGCTTCTGTGAGTAAACATGAGCTGAGCCCCAGGCCAGCTGCTGCTGAACTGTTCCCACCCTTCCCAGGTGAAACACCTGAATATGTACAAGGGCTTGAAAGCCTAGAGGAAGGGCCATGGAGCCACACCAGCGACAGCACGCAGGCCAACTTGGTGCCTGCAGGTCAGCCAGGATGGTCCTGGCCACGGGCGCTCTTATGGAAGCTTTCCATTGCCCTGCCTGAGATACCCCTCCTGTCCCGGCCCCCACTCCTTTTTTTCCTTACTCACCTCAGCCCGGAGAGATATTCCAGTGGAAGTTATGGGTGACACATCCTCTTCTTTACAGGTGGCAGCCTGGCAACTCCTGCAGAAAGTCCAGCAGAGCCCCACTCACACCGGGCCATCCACAAAGCCCTGGACCCTCACACCCTCACACCAGCACAGCCCCGAGACTGCTGACGGGGCAGAGAATATGGAGTCAGGCACAGCTGCAGGGGCTATTGCTGCCTGGAGTGCTGTTTATATTGACCTCAACCCAGGCACACCTGGGGAGGGCTTGCTGGCAGGGTCAGGCTGCCCAGGTCAGCTAATCCTCAGCCCTCAGGGAATCACATTGCAGAAAATGGACCTCGCTAAGACAGAATATTCGCCAAGGGAAAAAAGGACACAATGCCATTTGCAGCACCGTAGATGAGTCTAGAGGTAATCACGTGACTTGGAGTAAGTCAGAAAGTGAAAGACACATATCATATCATATCACATATAGGTGTTACGTATAAATTGATACCAGGGCAGATATTTCCACGGAGAAGGGCAATCACAGATTCATTAAACAAACTTATGGTTCACCAAAGGAAAGGTGTGAGGATTGAATTCATTACGATATTGGGGTTAACAGACATATACAAACACAGTAGACGTCTATAATCACCAAAGACCTACGGAGTACCAAGAGAAGACTACTCAACATTTTGTCATAACGAACATGGGAAAAGGATCCCAGGAAGAACAGACATATGTATATGTGTTAAAGAACAACCTCTGGCACACCTACAACAAGCTAAACGTTGTACCCAAACTTGCTGTAATAAAAAATAAAAAATTAAATTAAAAACACGAACAAGAATTAGTGAGAAAAACTTGAGGGGCTTTCTCCTGGCACATTCCGTTCTACATTCCAATCTAGAACGCGACTTCCATTGAGGCTCTGCTGCCCTAGTAACCAGATTTGGTAAGGGAGAACTGCTGCCACCTTGTGGCCGTTTCACACAACAGCAGCTTTAATCCCAGCGCTAATGGTCAGTGGATATTCCAAATCATTACAGGCCTGTAAATGACACCTGCCCTGAAAACAAATCCTGGGGTCATATATCGACCAAAAAATTCAAAAGACGTCCATATTTCAAAACGACACTTTCAAGAGGCATATTTCACGCACATTAGTGTTCTGCTTCTTTTGCTTTCTTTCTTTCTTTGTTAAAAAAACGGGAATGGAAAAAGGCAACCCTCAGAATGGGCGAAAACGTTCACAAACGAATCAATGGACAAAGGTTTAATCTGCAATATATATAAACAGCTCATGCAGCTTAATATTAATAAAACAAACAACCCAATACAAAAATGGGCAGAAGATCTAAATAGACGTTTCTTCAAAGAAGACACAGAGATGGCCAAGACGCACATGACAAGCTGCTCAACATCACTAATTATTAGAGAAATGCAAATCAAAACTACAATGAGGTAAGACCTCACACCTGTTAGAATCGGCATCATCAGATAATCTACAAACAACAAATTCTGGGGAGGGTGTGGACAAAAGGAACCCTCTTCCGCTATTGGTGGGAATGTAAATTGATACAGTCACTATGGATAAAAGTATGGAGGTTCCTTTAAAAAACTAAAAAGAGAATAACCATAGGATCCAGCAATCCCACTTCTGAGCATTTACCCAGAGAAAACCATAAATCACAGAGACACATTCACCACAATGTTCATTGCAGCACTATTTACAATAGCCAGGTAATGGAAACAAACTAAATGGCCCCAGACAGACGAATGGATAAAGATGTGGTACATATATAAAATGGAATATTACTCAGCCATAAAAAGGAATGAAACTGGGTCATTTGTAGAGAAGTTGACGGATCTAGAGACTGTCATACAGACTGAAGTAAGTCAGAAAGAGAAAAACAAATATTGTATATTAATGCCTATATGTGGAACCTAGAAAAATGGTACAGATGAACTGGTTTGCAGGGCAGAGATAGAGACACAGAGGTAGAGAACAAACGTATGGACACAAAGTGGGGGAAGCCATGGGGTGGTGGTGGTGGGATGAGTTGGGAGATTGGGATTGACCTGTATACATGTCTATGCATAAAATAGATAACTAATAATAACCTACTGTATAAAAAAATAAATAAAATTAAATTTCAAAATTTTTAAAAATAAAATGTAAAAATAAAACAGAAAAAAGTTCTTCCATTCACACTGATGTATTTATAAGAATGAATTATTTCCATGCTTATATCCATAAATACATAAAAGAGGAATAAAATCTAACTTGAACCAAAAAAGAAAAAAAAAGCTGAACCTAACAGTTATACAGAGGGAAACACAACCAAGGCACTTGCTCCAGTGGTAAACAATTCTGAAATTGGTCAGAGGTGGGGAATCATCCCCCATACAGCCAGCAGCCTCGCCCGCCCACGCAAGGAGCGTCCTTATTGCAAAGCTGTGGGACCGTGCCGAGGCTTCTGTGAGTAAACATGAGCTGAGCCCCAGGCCAGCTGCTGCTGAACTGTTCCCACCCTTCCCAGGTGAAACACCTGAATATGTACAAGGGCTTGAAAGCCTAGAGGAAGGGCCATGGAGCCACACCAGCGACAGCACGCAGGCCAACTTGGTGCCTGCAGGTCAGCCAGGATGGTCCTGGCCACGGGCGCTCTTATGGAAGCTTTCCATTGCCCTGCCTGAGATACCCCTCCTGTCCCGGCCCCCACTCCTTTTTTTCCTTACTCACCTCAGCCCGGAGAGATATTCCAGTGGAAGTTATGGGTGACACATCCTCTTCTTTACAGGTGGCAGCCTGGCAACTCCTGCAGAAAGTCCAGCAGAGCCCCACTCACACCGGGCCATCCACAAAGCCCTGGACCCTCACACCCTCACACCAGCACAGCCCCGAGACTGCTGACGGGGCAGAGAATATGGAGTCAGGCACAGCTGCAGGGGCTATTGCTGCCTGGAGTGCTGTTTATATTGACCTCAACCCAGGCACACCTGGGGAGGGCTTGCCGGCAGGGTCAGGCTGCCCAGGTCAGCTAATCCTCAGCCCTCAGGGAATCACATTGCAGAAAATGGACCTCGCTAAGACAGAATATTCGCCAAGGGAAAAAAGGACACAATGCCATTTGCAGCACCGTAGATGAGTCTAGAGGTAATCACGTGACTTGGAGTAAGTCAGAAAGTGAAAGACACATATCATATCATATCACATATAGGTGTTACGTATAAATTGATACCAGGGCAGATATTTCCACGGAGAAGGGCAATCACAGATTCATTAAACAAACTTATGGTTCACCAAAGGAAAGGTGTGAGGATTGAATTCATTACGATATTGGGGTTAACAGACATATACAAACACAGTAGACGTCTATAATCACCAAAGACGTACGGAGTACCAAGAGAAGACTACTCAACATTCTGTCATAACGAACATGGGAAAAGGATCCCAGGAAGAACAGACATATGTATATGTGTAAAAGAACAACCTCTGGCACACCTACAACAAGCTAAACGTTGTACCCAAACTTGCTGTAATAAAAAATAAAAAATTAAATTAAAAACACGAACAAGAATTAGTGAGAAAAACTTGAGGGGCTTTCTCCTGGCACATTCCGTTCTACATTCCAATCTAGAACGCGACTTCCATTGAGGCTCTGCTGCCCTAGTAACCAGATTTGGTAAGGGAGAACTGCTGCCACCTTGTGGCCGTTTCACACAACAGCAGCTTTAATCCCAGCGCTAATGGTCAGTGGATATTCCAAATCATTACAGGCCTGTAAATGACACCTGCCCTGAAAACAAATCCTGGGGTCATATATCGACCAAAAAATTCAAAAGACGTCCATATTTCAAAACGACACTTTCAAGAGGCATATTTCACGCACATTAGTGTTCTGCTTCTTTTGCTTTCTTTCTTTCTTTGTTAAAAAAACGGGAATGGAAAAAGGCAACCCTCAGAATGGGCGAAAACGTTCACAAACGAATCAATGGACAAAGGTTTAATCTGCAATATATATAAACAGCTCATGCAGCTTAATATTAATAAAACAAACAACCCAATACAAAAATGGGCAGAAGATCTAAATAGACGTTTCTTCAAAGAAGACACAGAGATGGCCAAGACGCACATGACAAGCTGCTCAACATCACTAATTATTAGAGAAATGCAAATCAAAACTACAATGAGGTAAGACCTCACACCTGTTAGAATCGGCATCATCAGATAATCTACAAACAACAAATTCTGGGGAGGGTGTGGACAAAAGGAACCCTCTTCCGCTATTGGTGGGAATGTAAATTGATACAGTCACTATGGAGAACAGTATGGAGGATCCTTTAAAAAACTAAAAAGAGAATTACCATAGGATCCAGCAATCCCACTTCTGAGCATTTACCCAGAGAAAACCATAAATCACAGAGACACATTCACCACAATGTTCATTGCAGCACTATTTACAATAGCCAGGTAATGGAAACAAACTAAATGGCCCCAGACAGACGAATGGATAAAGATGTGGTACATATATAAAATGGAATATTACTCAGCCATAAAAAGGAATGAAACTGGGTCATTTGTAGAGAAGTTGACGGATCTAGAGACTGTCATACAGACTGAAGTAAGTCAGAAAGAGAAAAACAAATATTGTATATTAATGCCTATATGTGGAACCTAGAAAAATGGTACAGATGAACTGGTTTGCAGGGCAGAGATAGAGACACAGAGGTAGAGAACAAACGTATGGACACAAAGTGGGGGAAGCCATGGGGTGGTGGTGGTGGGATGAGTTGGGAGATTGGGATTGACCTGTATACATGTCTATGCATAAAATAGATAACTAATAATAACCTACTGTATAAAAAAAATAAATAAAATTAAATTTCAAAATTTTTAAAAATAAAATGTAAAAATAAAACAGAAAAAAGTTCTTCCATTCACACTGATGTATTTATAAGAATGAATTATTTCCATGCTTATATCCATAAATACATAAAAGAGGAATAAAATCTAACTTGAACCAAAAAAGAAAAAAAAAAGCTGAACCTAACAGTTATACAGAGGGAAACACAACCAAGGCACTTGCTCCAGTGGTAAACAATTCTGAAATTGGTCAGAGGTGGGGAATCATCCCCCATACAGCCAGCAGCCTCGCCCGCCCACGCAAGGAGCGTCCTTATTGCAAAGCTGTGGGACCGTGCCGAGGCTTCTGTGAGTAAACATGAGCTGAGCCCCAGGCCAGCTGCTGCTGAACTGTTCCCACCCTTCCCAGGTGAAACACCTGAATATGTACAAGGGCTTGAAAGCCTAGAGGAAGGGCCATGGAGCCACACCAGCGACAGCACGCAGGCCAACTTGGTGCCTGCAGGTCAGCCAGGATGGTCCTGGCCACGGGCGCTCTTATGGAAGCTTTCCATTGCCCTGCCTGAGATACCCCTCCTGTCCCGGCCCCCACTCCTTTTTTTCCTTACTCACCTCAGCCCGGAGAGATATTCCAGTGGAAGTTATGGGTGACACATCCTCTTCTTTACAGGTGGCAGCCTGGCAACTCCTGCAGAAAGTCCAGCAGAGCCCCACTCACACCGGGCCATCCACAAAGCCCTGGACCCTCACACCCTCACACCAGCACAGCCCCGAGACTGCTGACGGGGCAGAGAATATGGAGTCAGGCACAGCTGCAGGGGCTATTGCTGCCTGGAGTGCTGTTTATATTGACCTCAACCCAGGCACACCTGGGGAGGGCTTGCCGGCAGGGTCAGGCTGCCCAGGTCAGCTAATCCTCAGCCCTCAGGGAATCACATTGCAGAAAATGGACCTCGCTAAGACAGAATATTCGCCAAGGGAAAAAAGGACACAATGCCATTTGCAGCACCGTAGATGAGTCTAGAGGTAATCACGTGACTTGGAGTAAGTCAGAAAGTGAAAGACACATATCATATCATATCACATATAGGTGTTACGTATAAATTGATACCAGGGCAGATATTTCCACGGAGAAGGGCAATCACAGATTCATTAAACAAACTTATGGTTCACCAAAGGAAAGGTGTGAGGATTGAATTCATTACGATATTGGGGTTAACAGACATATACAAACACAGTAGACGTCTATAATCACCAAAGACGTACGGAGTACCAAGAGAAGACTACTCAACATTCTGTCATAACGAACATGGGAAAAGGATCCCAGGAAGAACAGACATATGTATATGTGTAAAAGAACAACCTCTGGCACACCTACAACAAGCTAAACGTTGTACCCAAACTTGCTGTAATAAAAAATAAAAAATTAAATTAAAAACACGAACAAGAATTAGTGAGAAAAACTTGAGGGGCTTTCTCCTGGCACATTCCGTTCTACATTCCAATCTAGAACGCGACTTCCATTGAGGCTCTGCTGCCCTAGTAACCAGATTTGGTAAGGGAGAACTGCTGCCACCTTGTGGCCGTTTCACACAACAGCAGCTTTAATCCCAGCGCTAATGGTCAGTGGATATTCCAAATCATTACAGGCCTGTAAATGACACCTGCCCTGAAAACAAATCCTGGGGTCATATATCGACCAAAAAATTCAAAAGACGTCCATATTTCAAAACGACACTTTCAAGAGGCATATTTCACGCACATTAGTGTTCTGCTTCTTTTGCTTTCTTTCTTTCTTTGTTAAAAAAACGGGAATGGAAAAAGGCAACCCTCAGAATGGGCGAAAACGTTCACAAACGAATCAATGGACAAAGGTTTAATCTCCAATATATATAAACAGCTCATGCAGCTTAATATTAATAAAACAAACAACCCAATACAAAAATGGGCAGAAGATCTAAATAGACGTTTCTTCAAAGAAGACACAGAGATGGCCAAGACGCACATGACAAGCTGCTCAACATCACTAATTATTAGAGAAATGCAAATCAAAACTACAATGAGGTAAGACCTCACACCTGTTAGAATCGGCATCATCAGATAATCTACAAACAACAAATTCTGGGGAGGGTGTGGACAAAAGGAACCCTCTTCCGCTATTGGTGGGAATGTAAATTGATACAGTCACTATGGATAAAAGTATGGAGGTTCCTTTAAAAAACTAAAAAGAGAATAACCATAGGATCCAGCAATCCCACTTCTGGGCATTTACCCAGAGAAAACCATAAATCACAGAGACACATTCACCACAATGTTCATTGCAGCACTATTTACAATAGCCAGGTAATGGAAGCAACCTAAATGGCCACAGACATACGAATGGATAAAGATGTGGTACATATATAAAATGGAATATTACTCAGCCATAAAAAGGAATGAAACTGGGTCATTTGTAGAGAAGTTGACGGATCTAGAGACTGTCATACAGAGTGAAGTAAGTCAGAAAGAGAAAAACAAATATTGTATATTAATGCCTATATGTGGAACCTAGAAAAATGGTACAGATGAACTGGTTTGCAGGGCAGAGATAGAGACACAGAGGTAGAGAACAAACGTATGGACACAAAGTGGGGGAAGCCATGGGGTGGTGGTGGTGGGATGAGTTGGGAGATTGGGATTGACCTATATACGTGTCTATGCATAAAATAGATAACTAATAATAACCTACTGTATAAAAAAATAATTAAAATTAAATTTCAAAATTTTTAAAAATAAAATGTAAAAATAAAACAGAAAAAAAAGGTCTTCCATTCACACTGATGTATTTATAAGAATGAATTATTTCCATGCTTATATCCATAAATACATAAAAGAGGAATAAAATCTAACTTGAACCAAAAAAGAAAAAAAAAAGCTGAACCTAACAGTTATACAGAGGGAAACACAACCAAGGCACTTGCTCCAGTGGTAAATAATACTGAAATTGGTCAGAGGTGGGGAATCATCCCCCATACAGCCAGCAGCACCGCCCGCCCACTCAAGGAGCGTCCTTATTGCAAAGCTGTGGGACCGTGCCGAGGACTCTGTGAGTAAACGTGAGCTGAGCCCCAGGCCACCTGCTGCTGAACTGTTCCCACCCTTCCCAGGTGAAACACCTGAATATGTACAAGGGCTTGAAAGCCTAGAGGAAGGGCCGTGGAGCCACACCAGCGACAGCACGCAGGCCAACTTGGTGCCTGCAGGTCAGCCAGGATGGTCCTGGCCACGGGCGCTCTTCTGGAAGCTTTCCATTGCCCTGCCTGAGATACCCCTCCTGTCCCGGCCCCCACTCCTTTTTTTTCCTTCCTCACCTCAGCCCGGAGAGATATTCCAGTGGAAGTTATGGGTGACACATCCTCTTCTTTACAGGTGGCAGCCTGGCAACTCCTGCAGAAAGTCCAGCAGAGCCCCACTCACACCGGGCCGCCCACAAAGCCGTGGACCCTCACACCCTCCCACCAGCACAGCCCCGAGACTGCTGACGGGGCAGAGGATATGGAGTCAGGCACAGCTGCAGGGGCTATTGCTGTCTGGAGTGCTGTTTATATTGACCTCAACCCAGGCACACCTGGGGAAGGCTTGCCGGCAGCGTCAGGCTGCCCATGTCAGCTAATCCTCAGCCCTCAGGGAATCACATTGCAGAAAATGGACCTCGCTAAGACAGAATATTCGCCAAGGAAAAAAAGGACACAATGCCATTTGCAGCACCGTAGATGAGTCTAGAGGTAATCACGTGACTTGGAGTAAGTCAGAAAGTGAAAGACACATATCATATCATATCACTTATAGGTGTCACGTATAAATTGATACCAGGGCAGATATTTCCACGGAGAAGGGCAATCACAGATTCATTAACCAGACTTATGGTTCACCAAAGGAAAGGTGTGAGCATTGAATTCATTACGATATTGGGGTTAACAGACATATACAAACACAGTAGACGTATATAATCACCAAAGACCTACGGAGTACCAAGAGAAGACTACTCAACATTCTGTCATAACGTACATGGGAAAAGGATCCCAGGAAGAACAGACATATGTATATGTGTAAAAGAACCACCTCTTGCACACCTACAACAAGCTAAACGTTGTACTCAAACTTGCTGTAATAAAAAATAAAAAATTAAATTAAAAACACGAACAAGAAGTAGTGAGACAAACTTGAGGGGCTTTCTCCTGGCACATTCCGTTCTACATTCCAATCTAAAACGTGACTTCCATTGAGGCTCTGCTGCCCTAGTAACCAGATTTGGTAAGGGAGAACTGCTGCCACCTTGTGGCCGTTTCACACAACAGCAGCTTTAATCCCAGCGCTAATGGTCAGTGGATATTCCAAATCATTACAGGCCTGTAAATGACACCTGCCCTGAAAACAAATCCTGGTGTCATATATCGACCAAAAAATTCAAAAGACGTCCATATTTCAAAACGACAGTTTCAAGAGGCATATTTCACGCACATTAGTGTTCTGCTTCTTTTGCTTGCTTGCTTTCTTTGTTAAAAAAACGGGAATGGAAAAAGGCAACCCTCAGAATGGGCGAAAACATTCACAAACGAATCAATGGACAAAGGTTTAATCTGCAATATATATAAACAGCTCATGCAGCTTAATATTAATAAAACAAACATCCCAATAAAAAAATGGGCAGAAGATCTAAATAGACGTTTCTTCAAAGAAGACACAGAGATGGCCAAGACGCACATGACAAGCTGCTCAACATCACTAATTATTAGAGAAATGCAAATCAAAACTACAATGAGGTAAGACCTCACACCTGTTAGAATCGGCATCATCAGATAATCTACAAACAACAAATTCTGGGGAGGGTGTGGACAAAAGGAACCCTCTTCCGCTATTGGTGGGAATGTAAATTGATACAGTCACTATGGAGAACAGTATGGAGGATCCTATAAAAAACTAAAAAGAGAATTACCATAGGATCCAGCAATCCCACTTCTGGGCATTTACCCAGAGAAAACCATAAATCACAGAGACACATTCACCCCAATGTTCATTGCAGCACTATTTACAATAGCCAGGTAATGGAAGCAACCTAAATGGCCCCAGACAGACGAATGGATTAAGATGTGGTACATATATAAAATGGAATATTACTCAGCCATAAAAAGGAATGAAACTGGGTCATTTGTAGAGAAGTTGACGGATCTAGAGACTGTCATACAGACTGAAGTAAGTCAGAAAGAGAAAAACAAATATTGTATATTAATGCCTATATGTGGAACCTAGAAAAATGGTACAGATGAACTGGTTTGCAGGGCAGAGATAGAGACACAGAGGTAGAGAACAAACGTATGGACACAAAGTGGGGGAAGCCATGGGGTGGTGGTGGTGGGATGAGTTGGGAGATTGGGATTGACCTGTATACATGTCTATGCATAAAATAGATAACTAATAATAACCTACTGTATAAAAAAATAAATAAAATTAAATTTCAAAATTTTTAAAAATAAAATGTAAAAATAAAACAGAAAAAAAGTTCTTCCATTCACACTGATGTATTTATAAGAATGAATTATTTCCATGCTTATATCCATAAATACATAAAAGAGGAATAAAATCTAACTTGAACCAAAAAAGAAAAAAAAAAGCTGAACCTAACAGTTATACAGAGGGAAACACAACCAAGGCACTTGCTCCAGTGGTAAACAATTCTGAAATTGGTCAGAGGTGGGGAATCATCCCCCATACAGCCAGCAGCCCCGCCCGCCCACACAAGGAGCGTCCTTATTGCAAAGCTGTGGGACCGTGCCGAGGACTCTGTGAGTAAACGTGAGCTGAGCCCCAGGCCAGCTGCTGCTGAACTGTTCCCACCCTTCCCAGGTGAAACACCTGAATATGTACAAGGGCTTGAAAGCCTAGAGGAAGGGCCGTGGAGCCACACCAGCGACAGCACGCAGGCCAACTTGGTGCCTGCAGGTCAGCCAGGATGGTCCTGGCCACGGGCGCTCTTCTGGAAGCTTTCCATTGCCCTGCCTGAGATACCCCTCCTGTCCCGGCCCCCACTCCTTTTTTTTCCTTCCTCACCTCAGCCCGGAGAGATATTCCAGTGGAAGTTATGGGTGACACATCCTCTTCTTTACAGGTGGGAGCCTGGCAACTCCTGCAGAAAGTCCAGCAGAGCCCCACTCACACCGGGCCGCCCACAAAGCGGTGGACCCTCACACCCTCCCACCAGCACAGCCCCGAGACTGCTGACGGGGCAGAGGATATGGAGTCAGGCACAGCTGCAGGGGCTATTGCTGTCTGGAGTGCTGTTTATATTGACCTCAACCCAGGCACACCTGTGGAGGGCTTGCCGGCAGGGTCAGGCTGCCCAGGTCAGCTAATCCTCAGCCCGCAGGGAATCACATTGCAGAAAATGGACCTCGCTAAGACAGAATATTCGCCAAGGAAAAAAAGGACACAATGCCATTTGCAGCACCGTAGATGAGTCTAGAGGTAATCACGTGACTTGGAGTAAGTCAGAAAGTGAAAGACACATATCATATCATATCACTTATAGGTGTTACGTATAAATTGATACCAGGGCAGATATTTCCACGGAGAAGGGCAATCACAGATTCATTAAACAAACTTATGGTTCACCAAAGGAAAGGTGTGAGCATTGAATTCATTACGATATTGGGGTTAACAGACATATACAAACACAGTAGACGTATATAATCACCAAAGACCTACGGAGTACCAAGAGAAGACTACTCAACATTCTGTCATAACGTACATGGGAAAAGGATCCCAGGAAGAACAGACATATGTATATGTGTAAAAGAACCACCTCTTGCACACCTACAACAAGCTAAACGTTGTACTCAAACTTGCTGTAATAAAAAATAAAAAATTAAATTAAAAACACGAACAAGAAGTAGTGAGACAAACTTGAGGGGCTTTCTCCTGGCACATTCCGTTCTACATTCCAATCTAGAAGGCGACTTCCATTGAGGCTCTGCTGCCCTAGTAACCAGATTTGGTAAGGGAGAACTGCTTCCACCTTGTGGCCGTTTCACACAACAGCAGCTTTAATCCCAGCGCTAATGGTCAGTGGATATTCCAAATCATTACAGGCCTGTAAATGACACCTGCCCTGAAAACAAATCCTGGGGTCATATATCGACCACAAAATTCTAAAGACGTCCATATTTCAAAACGACAGTTTCAAGAGGCATATTTCACGCACATTAGTGTTCTGCTTCTTTTGCTTGCTTGCTTTCTTTGTTAAAAAAACGGGAATGGAAAAAGGCAACCCTCAGAATGGGCGAAAACGTTCACAAACGAATCAATGGACAAAGGTTTAATCTCCAATATATATAAACAGCTCATGCAGCTTAATATTAATAAAACAAACAAGCCAATACAAAAATGGGCAGAAGATCTAAATAGACGTTTCTTCAAAGAAGACACAGAGATGGCCAAGACGCACATGACAAGCTGCTCAACATCACTAATTATTAGAGAAATGCAAATCAAAACTACAATGAGGTAAGACCTCACACCTGTTAGAATCGGCATCATCAGATAATCTACAAACAACAAATTCTGGGGAGGGTGTGGACAAAAGGAACCCTCTTCCGCTATTGGTGGGAATGTAAATTGATACAGTCACTATGGAGAACAGTATGGAGGTTCCTTTAAAAAACTAAAAAGAGAATTACCATAGGATCCAGCAATCCCACTTCTGGGCATTTACCCAGAGAAAACCATAAATCACAGAGACACATTCACCACAATGTTCATTGCAGCACTATTTACAATAGCCAGGTAATGGAAGCAACCTAAATGGCCCCAGACAGACGAATGGATAAAGATGTGGTACATATATAAAATGGAATATTACTCAGCCATAAAAAGGAATGAAACTGGGTCATTTGTAGAGAAGTTGACGGATCTAGAGACTGTCATACAGACTGAAGTAAGTCAGAAAGAGAAAAACAAATATTGTATATTAATGCCTATATGTGGAACCTAGAAAAATGGTACAGATGAACTGGTTTGCAGGGCAGAGATAGAGACACAGAGGTAGAGAACAAACGTATGGACACAAAGTGGGGGAAGCCATGGGGTGGTGGTGGTGGGATGAGTTGGGAGATTGGGATTGACCTGTATACATGTCTATGCATAAAATAGATAACTAATAATAACCTACTGTATAAAAAAATAAATAAAATTAAATTTCAAAATTTTTAAAAATAAAATGTAAAAATAAAACAGAAAAAAAGTTCTTCCATTCACACTGATGTATTTATAAGAATGAATTATTTCCATGCTTATATCCATAAATACATAAAAGGGGAATAAAATCTAACTTGAAACAAAAAAGGAAAAATAAAGCTGAACCTAACAGTTATACAGAGGGAAACACAACCAAGGCACTTGCTCCAGTGGTAAACAATTCTGAAATTGGTCAGAGGTGGTGAATCATCACCCATACAGCCAGCAGCCCCGCCCGCCCACGCAAGGAGCGTCCTTATTGCAAAGCTGTGGGACCGTGCCGAGGCCTCTGTGAGTAAACGTGAGCTGAGCCCCAGGCCAGCTGCTGCTGAACTGTACCCACCCTTCCCAGGTGAAACACCTGAATATGTACAAGGGCTTGAAAGCCTAGAGGAAGGGCCGTGGAGCCACACCAGCAACAGCACGCAGGCCAACTTGGTGCCTACAGGTCAGCCAGGATGGTCCTGGACACGGGCGCTCTGCTGGAAGCTTTCCATTGCCCTGCCTGAGATACCCCTCCTGTCCCGGCCCCCACTCCTTTTTTTCCTTCCTCACCTCAGCCCGGAGAGATATTCCAGTGGAAGTTATGGGTGACACATCCTCTTCTTTACAGGTGGCAGCCTGGCAACTCCTGCAGAAAGTCCAGCAGAGCCCCACTCACACCGGGCCGCCCACAAAGCCGTGGACCCTCACACCCTCCCAGCAGCACAGCCCCGAGACTGCTGACGGGGCAGAGAATATGGAGTCAGGCACAGCTGCAGGGGCTATTGCTGCCTGGAGTGCAGTTTATATTGACCTCAACCCAGGCACACCTGTGGAGGGCTTGCCGGCAGGTCAGGCTGCCCAGGTCAGCTAATCTTCAGCCCTCAGGGAATCACATTGCAGAAAATGGACCTCGCTAAGACAGAATATTCGCCAAGGGAAAAAAGGACACAATGCCATTTGCAGCACCGTAGATGAGTCTAGAGGTAATCACGTGACTTGGAGTAAGTCAGAAAGTGAAAGACACATATCATATCATATCACATATAGGTGTTACGTATAAATTGATACCAGGGCAGATATTTCCACGGAGAAGGGCAATCACAGATTCATTAAACAAACTTATGGTTCACCAAAGGAAAGGTGTGAGCATTGAATTCATTACGATATTGGGGTTAACAGACATATACAAACACAGTAGACGTATATAATCACCAAAGACCTACGGAGTACCAAGAGAAGACTACTCAACATTCTGTCATAACGTACATGGGAAAAGGATCCCAGGAAGAACAGACATATGTATATGTGTAAAAGAACCACCTCTTGCACACCTACAACAAGCTAAACGTTGTACTCAAACTTGCTGTAATAAAAAATAAAAAATTAAATTAAAAACACGAACAAGAAGTAGTGAGACAAACTTGAGGGGCTTTCTCCTGGCACATTCCGTTCTACATTCCAATCTAGAAGGCGACTTCCATTGAGGCTCTGCTGCCCTAGTAACCAGATTTGGTAAGGGAGAACTGCTGCCACCTTGTGGCCGTTTCACACAACAGCAGCTTTAATCCCAGCGCTAATGGTCAGTGGATATTCCAAATCATTACAGGCCTGTAAATGACACCTGCCCTGAAAACAAATCGTGGGGTCATATATCGACCAAAAAATTCAAAAGACGTCCATATTTCAAAACGACAGTTTCAAGAGGCATATTTCACGCACATTAGTGTTCTGCTTCTTTTGCTTGCTTGCTTTCTTTGTTAAAAAAACGGGAATGGAAAAAGGCAACCCTCAGAATGGGCGAAAACGTTCACAAACGAATCAATGGACAAAGGTTTAATCTGCAATATATATAAACAGCTCATGCAGCTTAATATTAATAAAACAAACAACCCAATACAAAAATGGGCAGAAGATCTAAATAGACGTTTCTTCAAAGAAGACACAGAGATGGCCAAGACGCACATGACAAGCTGCTCAACATCACTAATTATTAGAGAAATGCAAATCAAAACTACAATGAGGTAAGACCTCACACCTGTTAGAATCGGCATCATCAGATAATCTACAAACAACAAATTCTGGGGAGGGTGTGGACAAAAGGAACCCTCTTCCGCTATTGGTGGGAATGTAAATTGATACAGTCACTATGGAGAACAGTATGGAGGATCCTTTAAAAAACTAAAAAGAGAATTACCATAGGATCCAGCAATCCCACTTCTGGGCATTTACCCAGAGAAAACCATAATTCACAGAGACACATTCACCACAATGTTCATTGCAGCACTATTTACAATAGCCAGGTAATGGAAGCAACCTAAAAGGCCCCAGACAGACGAATGGATAAAGATGTGGTACATATATAAAATGGAATATTACTCAGCCATAAAAAGGAATGAAACTGGGTCATTTGTAGAGAAGTTGACGGATCTAGAGACTGTCATACAGACTGAAGTAAGTCAGAAAGAGAAAAACAAATAGTGTATATTAATGCCTATAAGTGGAACCTAGAAAAATGGTAGAGATGAACTGGTTTGCAGGGCAGAGATAGAGACACAGAGGTAGAGAACAAACGTATGGACACAAAGTGGGGGAAGCCATGGGGTGGTGGTGGTGGGATGAGTTGGGAGATTGGGATTGACCTGTATACATGTCTATGCATAAAATAGATAACTAATAATAACCTACTGTATAAAACAATAAATAAAATTAAATTTCAAAATTTTTAAAAATAAAATGTAAAAATAAAACAGAAAAAAAGTTCTTCCATTCACACTGATGTATTTATAAGAATGAATTATTTCCATGCTTATATCCATAAATACATAAAAGAGGAATAAAATCTAACTTGAACCAAAAAAGAAAAAAAAAGCTGAACCTAACAGTTATACAGAGGGAAACACAACCAAGGCACTTGCTCCAGTGGTAAACAATTCTGAAATTGGTCAGAGGTGGGGAATCATCCCCCATACAGCCAGCTGCCCCGCCCGCCCACGCAAGGAGCGTCCTTATTGCAAAGGTGTGGGACCGTGCCGAGGCCTCTGTGAGTAAACGTGAGCTGAGTCCCAAGCCAGCTGCTGCTGAACTGTTCCCACCCTTCCCAGGTGAAATACCTGAATATGTACAAGGGCTTGAAAGCCTAGAGGAAGGGCCGTGGAGCCACACCAGCGACAGCACGCAGGCCAACTTGGTGCCTGCAGGTCAGCCAGGATGGTCCTGGCCACGGGCGCTCTTCTGGAAGCTTTCCATTGCCCTGCCTGAGATACCCCTCCAGTCCCGGCCCCCACTCCTTTTTTTCCTTCCTCACCACAGCCCGGAGAGATATTCCAGTGGAATTTATGGGTGACACATCCTCTTCTTTACAGGTGGCAGCCTGGCAACACCTGCAAAAAGTCCAGCAGAGCCCCACTCACACCGGGCCACCCACAAAGCCGTGGACCCTCACACCCTCACACCAGCACAGCCCCGAGACTGCTGACGGGGCAGAGAATATGGAGTCAGGCACAGCTGCAGTGGCTATTGCTGCCTGGAGTGCTGTTTATATTTACCTCAACCCAGGCACACCTGGGGAGGGCTTGCCGGCAGGGTCAGGCTGCCCAGGTCAGCTAATCCTGAGCCCTCAGGGAATCACATTGCAGAAAATAGACCTCGCTAAGACAGAATATTCGCCAAGGAAAAAAAGGACACAATGCCATTTGCAGCACCGTAGATGAGTCTAGAGGTAATCACGTGACTTGGAGTAAGTCAGAAAGTGAAAGACACATATCATATCATATCACTTATAGGTGTTACGTATAAATTGACCAGGGCAGATATTTCCACGGAGAAGGGCAATCACAGATTCATTAAACAAACTTATGGTTCACCAAAGGAAAGGTGTGAGCATTGAATTCATTACGATATTGGGGTTAACAGACATATACAAACACAGTAGACGTATATAATCACCAAAGACCTACGGAGTACCAAGAGAAGACTACTCAACATTCTGTCATAACGTACATGGGAAAAGGATCCCAGGAAGAACAGACATATGTATATGTGTAAAAGAACCACCTCTTGCACACCTACAACAAGCTAAACGTTGTACTCAAACTTGCTGTAATAAAAAATAAAAAATTAAATTAAAAACACGAACATGAAGTAGTGAGACAAACTTGAGGGGCTTTCTCCTGGCACATTCCGTTCTACATTCCAATCTAGAACGCGACTTCCATTGAGGCTCTGCTGCCCTAGTAACCAGATTTGGTAAGGGAGAACTGCTGCCACCTTGTGGCCGTTTCACACAACAGCAGCTTTAATCCCAGCGCTAATGGTCAGTGGATATTCCAAATCATTACAGGCCTGTAAATGACACCTGCCCTGAAAACAAATCCTGGGGTCATATATCGACCAAAAAATTCAAAAGACGTCCATATTTCAAAACGACAGTTTCAAGAGGCATATTTCACGCACATTAGTGTTCTGCTTCTTTTGCTTGCTTGCTTTCTTTGTTAAAAAAACGGGAATGGAAAAAGGCAACCCTCAGAATGGGCGAATACGTTCACAAACGAATCAATGGACAAAGGTTTAATCTGCAATATATATAAACAGCTCATGCAGCTTAATATTAATAAAACAAACAACCCAATACAAAAATGGGCAGAAGATCTAAATAGACGTTTCTTCAAAGAAGACACAGAGATGGCCAAGACGCACATGACAAGCTGCTCAACATCACTAATTATTAGAGAAATGCAAATCAAAACTACAATGAGGTAAGACCTCACACCTGTTAGAATCGGCATCATCAGATAATCTACAAACAACAAATTCTGGTGAGAGTGTGGACAAAAGGAACCCTCCTCCGCTATTGGTGGGAATGTAAATTGATACAGTCACTATGGAGAAAAGTATGGAGGTTCCTTTAAAAAACTAAAAAGAGAATTACCATAGGATACAGCAATGCCACTTCTCAGCATTTACCCAGAGAAAACCATAAATCACAGAGACACATTCACCACAATGTTCATTGCAGAAGTATTTACAATAGCCAGGTAATGGAAGCAACCTAAATGGCCCCAGACAGACGAATGGATAAAGAAGTGGTACATATATAAAATGGAATATTACTCAGCCATAAAAAGGAATGAAACTGGGTCATTTGTAGAGAAGTTGACGGATCTAGAGACTGTCATACAGGCTGAAGTAAGTCAGAAAGAGAATAACAAATAGTGTATATTAATGCCTATATGTGGAACCTAGAAAAATGGTACAGATGAACTTGTTTGCAGGGCAGAGATAGAGACACAGAGGTAGAGAACAAACGTATGGACACAAAGTGGGGGAAGCCATGGGGTGGTGGTGGTGGGATGAGTTGGGAGATTGGGATTGACCTGTATACATGTCTATGCATAAAATAGATAACTAATAATAACCTACTGTATAAAAAATAAATAAAATTAAATTTCAAAATTTTTAAAAATAAAATGTAAAATAAAACTGAAAAAAAGTTCTTCCATTCACACTGATGTATTTATAAGAATGAATTATTTCCATGCTTATATCCATAAATACATAAAAGGGGAATAAAATCTAACTTGAACCAAAAAAGAAAAAAGAAAGCTGAACCTAACAGTTATACAGAGGGAAACACAACCAAGGCACTTGCTCCAGTGGTAAACAATTCTGAAATTGGTCAGAGGTGGTGAATCATCACCCATACAGCCAGCAGCCCCGCCCGCCCACGCAAGGAGCGTCCTTATTGCAAAGCTGTGGGACCGTGCCGAGGCCTCTGTGAGTAAACGTGAGCTGAGCCCCAGGCCAGCTGCTGCTGAACTGTTCCCACCCTTCCCAGGTGAAACACCTGAATATGTACAAGGGCTTGAAAGCCTAGAGGAAGGGCCGTGGAGCCACACCAGCGACAGCACGCAGGCCACCTTGGTGCCTGCAGGTCAGCCAGGATGTTCCTGGACACGGGCGCTCTTCTGGAAGCTTTCCATTGCCCTGCCTGAGATACCCCTCCTGTCCCGGCCCCCACTCCTTTTTTTCCTTCCTCACCTCAGCCCGGAGAGATATTCCAGTGGAAGTTATGGGTGACACATCCTCTTCTTTACAGGTGGCAGCCTGGCAACTCCTGCAGAAAGTCCAGCAGAGCCCCACTCACACCGGGCCGCCCACAAAGCCGTGGACCCTCACACCCTCCCAGCAGCACAGCCCCGAGACTGCTGACGGGGCAGAGAATATGGAGTCAGGCACAGCTTCAGGGGCTATTGCTGCCTGGAGTGCAGTTTATATTGACCTCAACCCAGGCACACCTGTGGAGGGCATGCCGGCAGGTCAGGCTGCCCAGGTCAGCTAATCCTCAGCCCTCAGGGAATCACATTGCAGAAAATGGACCTCGCTAAGACAGAATATTCGCCAAGGGAAAAAAGGACACAATGCCATTTGCAGCACCGTAGATGAGTCTAGAGGTAATCACGTGACTTGGAGTAAGTCAGAAAGTGAAAGACACATATCATATCATATCACATATAGGTGTTACGTATAAATTGATACCAGGGCAGATATTTCCACGGAGAAGGGCAATCACAGATTCATTAAACAAACTTATGGTTCACCAAAGGAAAGGTGTGAGCATTGAATTCATTACGATATTGGGGTTAACAGACATATACAAACACAGTAGACGTATATAATCACCAAAGACCTACGGAGTACCAAGAGAAGACTACTCAACATTCTGTCATAACGTACATGGGAAAAGGATCCCAGGAAGAACAGACATATGTATATGTGTAAAAGAACCACCTCTTGCACACCTACAACAAGCTAAACGTTGTACTCAAACTTGCTGTAATAAAAAATAAAAAATTAAATTAAAAACACGAACAAGAAGTAGTGAGACAAACTTGAGGGGCTTTCTCCTGGCACATTCCGTTCTACATTCCAATCTAGAAGGCGACTTCCATTGAGGCTCTGCTGCCCTAGTAACCAGATTTGGTAAGGGAGAACTGCTGCCACCTTGTGGCCGTTTCACACAACAGCAGCTTTAATCCCAGCGCTAATGGTCAGTGGATATTCCAAATCATTACAGGCCTGTAAATGACACCGGCCCTGAAAACAAATCCTGGGGTCATATATCGACCAAAAAATTCAAAAGACGTCCATATTTCAAAACGACAGTTTCAAGAGGCATATTTCACGCACATTAGTGTTCTGCTTCTTTTGCTTGCTTGCTTTCTTTGTTAAAAAAACGGGAATGGAAAAAGGCAACCCTCAGAATGGGCGAAAACGTTCACAAACGAATCAATGGACAAAGGTTTAATCTGCAATATATATAAACAGCTCATGCAGCTTAATATTAATAAAACAAACAACCCAATACAAAAATGGGCAGAAGATCTAAATAGACGTTTCTTCAAAGAAGACACAGAGATGGCCAAGACGCACATGACAAGCTGCTCAACATCACTAATTATTAGAGAAATGCAAATCAAAACTACAATGAGGTAAGACCTCACACCTGTTAGAATCGGCATCATCAGATAATCTACAAACAACAAATTCTGGGGAGGGTGTGGACAAAAGGAACCCTCTTCCGCTATTGGTGGGAATGTAAATTGATACAGTCACTATGGAGAACAGTATGGAGGATCCTTTAAAAAACTAAAAAGAGAATTACCATAGGATCCAGCAATCCCACTTCTGGGCATTTACCCAGAGAAAACCATAAATCACAGAGACACATTCACCACAATGTTCATTGCAGCACTATTTACAATAGCCAGGTAATGGAAGCAACCTAAATGGCCCCAGACAGACGAATGGATAAAGATGTGGTACATATATAAAATGGAATATTACTCAGCCATAAAAAGGAATGAAACTGGGTCATTTGTAGAGAAGTTGACGGATCTAGAGACTGTCATACAGACTGAAGTAAGTCAGAAAGAGAAAAACAAATATTGTATATTAATGCCTATATGTGGAACCTAGAAAAATGGTAGAGATGAACTGGTTTGCAGGGCAGAGATAGAGACACAGAGGTAGAGAACAAACGTATGGACACAAAGTGTGGGAAGCCATGGGGTGGTGGTGGTGGGATGAGTTGGGAGATTGGGATTGACCTGTATACATGTCTATGCATAAAATAGATAACTAATAATAACCTACTGTATAAAAAAATAAATAAAATTAAATTTCAAAATTTTTAAAAATAAAATGTAAAAATAAAACTGAAAAAAAGTTCTTCCATTCACACTGATGTATTTATAAGAATGAATTATTTCCATGCTTATATCCATAAATACATAAAAGAGGAATAAAATCTAACTTGAACCAAAAAAGAAAAAAAAAAGCTGAACCTAACAGTTATACAGAGGGAAACACAACCAAGGCACTTGCTCCAGTGGTAAACAATTCTGAAATTGGTCAGAGGAGGGGAATCATCCCCCATACAGCCAGCAGCCCCGCCCGCCCACGCAAGGAGCGTCCTTATTGCAAAGCTGTGGGACCGTGCCGAGGACTCTGTGAGTAAACGTGAGCTGAGCCCCAGGCCAGCTGCTGCTGAACTGTTCCCACCCTTCCCAGGTGAAACACCTGAATATGTACAAGGGCTTGAAAGCCTAGAGGAAGGGCCGTGGAGCCACACCAGCGACAGCACGCAGGCCAACTTGGTGCCTGCAGGTCAGCCAGGATGGTCCTGGACACGGGCGCTCTTCTGGAAGCTTTCCATTGCCCTGCCTGAGATACCCCTCCTGTCCCGGCCCCCACTCCTTTTTTTCCTTCCTCACCTCAGCCCGGAGAGATATTCCAGTGGAAGTTATGGGTGACACATCCTCTTCTTTACAGGTGGCAGCCTGGCAACTCCTGCAGAAAGTCCAGCAGAGCCCCACTCACACCGGGCCACCCACAAAGCCCTGGACCCTCACACCCTCACACCAGCACAGCCCCGAGACTGCTGACGGGGCAGAGAATATGGAGTCAGGCACAGCTGCAGGGGCTATTGCTCCCTGGAGTGCTGTTTATATTGACCTCAACCCAGGCACACCTGGGGAGGGCTTGCCGGCAGGGTCAGGCTGCCCAGGTCAGCTAATCCTCAGCCCTCAGGGAATCACATTGCAGAAAATGGACCTCGCTAAGACAGATTATTCGCCAAGGGAAAAAAGGACACAATGCCATTTGCAGCACCTTAGATGAGTCTAGAGGTAATCACGTGACTTGGAGTAAGTCAGAAAGTGAAAGACACATATCATATCATATCACATATAGGTGTTACGTGTAAATTGATACCAGGGCAGATATTTCCACGGAGAAGGGCAATCACAGATTCATTAAACAAACTTATGGTTCACCAAAGGAAAGGTGTGAGCATTGAATTCATTACGATATTGGGGTTAACAGACATATACAAACACAGTAGACGTATATAATCACCAAAGACCTACGGAGTACCAAGAGAAGACTACTCAACATTCTGTCATAACGTACATGGGAAAAGGATCCCAGGAAGAACAGACATATGTATATGTGTAAAAGAACCACCTCTTGCACACCTACAACAAGCTAAACGTTGTACTCAAACTTGCTGTAATAAAAAATAAAAAATTAAATTAAAAACACGAACAAGAAGTAGTGAGACAAACTTGAGGGGCTTTCTCCTGGCACATTCCGTTCTACATTCCAATCTAGAACGCGACTTCCATTGAGGCTCTGCTGCCCTAGTAACCAGATTTGGTAAGGGAGAACTGCTGCCACCTTGTGGCCGTTTCACACAACAGCAGCTTTAATCCCAGCGCTAATGGTCAGTGGATATTCCAAATCATTACAGGCCTGTAAATGACACCTGCCCTGAAAACAAATCCTGGGGTCATATATCGACCACAAAATTCAAAAGACGTCCATATTTCAAAACGACAGTTTCAAGAGGCATATTTCACGCACATTAGTGTTCTGCTTCTTTTGCTTGCTTGCTTTCTTTGTTAAAAAAACGGGAATGGAAAAAGGCAACCCTCAGAATGGGCGAAAACGTTCACAAACGAATCAATGGACAAAGGTTTAATCTCCAATATATATAAACAGCACATGCAGCTTAATATTAATAAAACAAACAACCCAATACAAAAATGGGCAGAAGATCTAAATAGACGTTTCTTCAAAGAAGACACAGAGATGGCCAAGACGCACATGACAAGCTGCTCAACATCACTAATTATTAGAGAAATGCAAATCAAAACTACAATGAGGTAAGACCTCACACCTGTTAGAATCGGCATCATCAGATAATCTACAAACAACAAATTCTGGGGAGAGTGTGGACAAAAGGAACCCTCTTCTGCTATTGGTGGGAATGTAAATTGATACAGTCACTATGGAGAAAAGTATGGAGGTTCCTTTAAAAAACTAAAAAGAGAATTACCATAGGATACAGCAATGCCACTTCTCGGCATTTACCCAGAGAAAACCATAAATCACAGAGACACATTCACCACAATGTTCATTGCAGCACTATTTACAATAGCCAGGTAATGGAAGCAACCTAAATGCCCACAGACAGACGAATGGATAAAGATGTGGTACATATATAAAATGGAATATTACTCAGCCATAAAAAGGAATGAAACTGGGTCATTTGTAGAGAAGTTGACGGATCTAGAGACTGTCATACAGACTGAAGTAAGTCAGAAAGAGAAAAACAAATAGTGTATATTAATGCCTATATGTGGAACCTAGAAAAATGGTACAGATGAACTGGTTTGCAGGGCAGAGATAGAGACACAGAGGTAGAGAACAAACGTATGGACACAAAGTGGGGGAAGCCATGGGGTGGTGGTGGTGGGATGAGTTGGGAGATTGGGATTGACCTGTATACATGTCTATGCATAAAATAGATAACTAATAATAACCTACTGTATAAAAAAATAAATAAAATTAAATTTCAAAATTTTTAAAAATAAAATGTAAAAATAAAACAGAAAAAAAGTTCTTCCATTCACACTGATGTATTTATAAGAATGAATTATTTCCATGCTTATATCCATAAATACATAAAAGGGGAATAAAATCTAACTTGAACCAAAAAAGAAAAAAGAAAGCTGAACCTAACAGTTATACAGAGGGAAACACAACCAAGGCACTTGCTCCAGTGGTAAACAATTCTGAAATTGGTCAGAGGTGGTGAATCATCCCCCATACAGCCAGCAGCCCCGCCCGTCCACGCAAGGAGCGTCCTTATTGCAAAGCTGTGGGACCGTGCCGAGGCCTCTGTGAGTAAACGTGAGCTGAGCCCCAGGCCAGCTGCTGCTGAACTGTTCCCACCCTTCCCAGGTGAAACACCTGAATATGTACAAGGGCTTGAAAGCCTAGAGGAAGGGCCGTGGAGCCACACCAGCGACAGCACGCAGGCCAACTTGGTGCCTACAGGTCAGCCAGGATGGTCCTGGACACGGGCGCTCTTCTGGAAGCTTTCCATTGCCCTGCCTGAGATACCCCTCCTGTCCCGGCCCCCACTCCTTTTTTTCCTTCCTCACCTCAGCCCGGAGAGATATTCCAGTGGAAGTTATGGGTGACACATCCTCTTCTTTACAGGTGGCAGCCTGGCAACTCCTGCAGAAAGTCCAGCAGAGCCCCACTCACACCGGGCCGCCCACAAAGCCGTGGACCCTCACACCCTCCCAGCAGCACAGCCCCGAGACTGCTGACGGGGCAGAGAATAAGGAGTCAGGCACAGCTGCAGGGGCTATTGCTGCCTGGAGTGCAGTTTATATTGACCTCAACCCAGGCACACCTGTGGAGGGCTTGCAGGCAGGTCAGGCTGCCCAGGTCAGCTAATCCTCAGCCCTCAGGGAATCACATTGCAGAAAATGGACCTCGCTAAGACAGAATATTCGCCAAGGGAAAAAAGGACACACTGCCATTTGCAGCACCGTAGATGAGTCTAGAGGTAATCACGTGACTTGGAGTAAGTCAGAAAGTGAAAGACACATATCATATCATATCACATATAGGTGTTACGTATAAATTGATACCAGGGCAGATATTTCCACGGAGAAGGGCAATCACAGATTCATTAAACAAACTTATGGTTCACCAAAGGAAAGGTGTGAGGATTGAATTCATTACGATATTGGGGTTAACAGACATATACAAACACAGTAGATATATATAATCACCAAAGACGTACGGAGTACCAAGAGAAGACTACTCAACATTCTGTCATAACGTACATGGGAAAAGGATCCCAGGAAGAACAGACATATGTATATGTGTAAAAGAACCACCTCTTGCACACCTACAACAAGCTAAACGTTGTACTCAAACTTGCTGTAATAAAAAATAAATATTAAATTAAAAACACGAACAAGAAGTAGTGAGACAAACTTGAGGGGCTTTCTCCTGGCACATTCCGTTCTACATTCCAATCTAGAATGCGACTTCCATTGAGGCTCTGCTGCCCTAGAACCAGATTTGGTAAGGGAGAACTGCTGCCACCTTGTGGCCGTTTCACACAACAGCAGCTTTAATCCCAGCGCTAATGGTCAGTGGATATTCCAAATCATTACAGGCCTGTAAATGACACCTGCCCTGAAAACAAATCCTGGGGTCATATATCGACCAAAAAATTCAAAAGACGTCCATATTTCAAAACGACAGTTTCAAGAGGCATATTTCACGCACATTAGTGTTCTGATTCTTTTGCTTTCTTTCTTTCTTTGTTAAAAAAACGGGAATGGAAAAAGGCAACCCTCAGAATGGGCGAAAACTTTCACAAACGAATCAATGGACCAAGGTTTAATCTCCAATATATATAAACAGCTCATGCAGCTTAATATTAATAAAACAAACAACCCAATACAAAAATGGGCAGAAGATCTAAATAGACGTTTCTTCAAAGAAGACACAGAGATGGCCAAGACGCAGATGAAAAGCTGCTCAACATCACTAATTATTAGAGAAATGCAAATCAAAACTACCATGAGGTAAGACCTCCCACCTGTTAGAATCGGCATGATCAGATAATCTACAAACAACAAATTCTGGGGAGGGTGTGGACAAAAGGAACCCTCTTCCGCTATTGGTGGGAATGTAAATTGATACAGTCACTATGGAGAACAGTATGGAGGTTCCTTTAAAAAACTAAAAAGAGAATTACCATAGGATCCAGCAATCCCACTTCTGGGCATATACCCAGAGAAAACCATAAATCACAAAGACACATTCACCACAATGTTCATTGCAGCACTATTTACAATAGCCAGGTAATGGAAGCAACCTAAATGCCCACAGACAGACGAATGGATAAAGATGTGGTACATATATAAAATGGAATATTACTCAGCCATAAAAAGGAATGAAACTGGGTCATTTGTAGAGAAGTTGATGGATCTAGAGACTGTCATACAGAGTGAAGTAAGTCAGAAAGAGAAAAACAAATATTGTATATTAATGCCTATATGTGGAACCTAGAAAAATGCTACAGATGAACTGGTTTGCAGGGCAGAAATAGAGACACAGAGGTAGAGAAAAAACGTATGGACACAAAGTGGGGGAAGCCATGGGGTGGTGGTGGTGGGATGAGTTGGGAGATTGGGATTGACCTGTATACATGTCTATGCATAAAATAGATAACTAATAATAACCTACTGTATAAAAAAAATAAATAAAATTAAATTTCAAAAATTTTAAAAATAAAATGTAAAAATAAAACAGAAAAAATGTTCTTCCATTCACACTGATGTATTTAGAAGAATGAATTATTTCCATGCTTATATCCATAAATACATAAAAGAGGAATAAAATCTAACTTGAACCAAAAAAGAAAAAAGAAAACTGAACCTAACAGTTATACAGAGGAAAACACTACCAAGGCACTTGCTCCAGTGGTAAACAATTCTGAAATTGGTCAGAGGTGGGGAATCATCTCCCATAGAGCCAGCAGCCCCGCCCGCCCACGCAAGGAGCGTTCTTATTGCAAAGCTGGGGGACCGTGCCGAGGCCTCTGTGTGTAAACGTGAGCTGAGCCACAGGCCAGCTGCTGCTGAACTGTTCCCACCCTTCCCAGGTGAAACACCTGAATATGTACAAGGGCTTGAAAGCCTAGAGGAAGGGCCGTGGAGCCACACCAGCGACAGCACGCAGGCCACCTTGGTGCCTGCAGGTCAGCAAGGATGGTCCTGGCCACGGGCGCTCTTCTGGAAGCTTTCCATTGCCCTGCCTGAGATACCCCTCCTGTCCCGGCCCCCACTCCATTTTTTCCTTCCTCACCTCAGCCCGGAGAGATATTCCAGTGGAAGTTATGGGTGACACATCCTCTTCTTTACAGGTGGCAGCCTGGCAACTCCTGCAGAAAGTCCAGCAGAGCCCCACTCACACCGGGCCACCCACAAAGCCGTGGACCCTCACACCCTCCCACCAGCACAGCCCCGAGACTGCTGATGGGGCAGAGAATATGGAGTCAGGCACAGCTGCAGGGGCTATTGCTGCCCGGAGTGCTGTTTATATTGACCTCAACCCAGGCACACCTGGGGAGGGCTTGCCGGCAGGGTCAGGCTGCCCAGGTCAGCTAATCCTCAGCCCTAAGGGAATCACATTGCAGAAAATGGACCTCGCTAAGACAGAATATTCGCCAAGGAAAAGAAGCACACACTGCCATTTGCAGCACCGTAGATGAGTCTAGAGGTAATCACGTGACTTGGAGTAAGTCAGAAAGTGAAAGACACATATCATATCATATCACTTATAGGTGTTACCTATAAATTGATACCAGGGCAGATATTTCCACGGAGAAGGGCAATCACAGATTCATTAAACAAACTTATGGTTCACCAAAGGAAAGGTGTGAGGATTGAATTCATTACGATATTGGTGTTAACAGACATATACAAACACAGTAGACATATATAATCACCAAAGACGTACGGAGTACCAAGAGAAGACTACTCAACATTCTGTCATAACGTACATGGGAAAAGGATCCCAGGAAGAACAGACATATGTATATGTGTAAAAGAACCACCTCTTGCACACCTACAACAAGCTAAACGTTGTACTCAAACTTGCTGTAATAAAAAATATATATTAAATTAAAAACACGAACAAGAAGTAGTGAGACAAACTTGAGGGGCTTTCTCCTCGCACATTCCGTTCTACATTCCAATCTAGAATGTGACTTCCATTGAGGCTCTGCTGCCCTAGTAACCAGATTTGGTAAGGGAGAACTGCTGCCACCTCGTGGCCGTTTCACACAACAGCAGCTTTAATCCCAGCGCTAATGGTCAGTGGATATTCCAAATCATTACAGGCCTGTAAATGACACCTGCCCTGAAAACAAATCCTGGGGTCATATATCGACCAAAAAATTCAAAAGACGTCCATATTTCAAAACGACAGTTTCAAGAGGCATATTTCACGCACATTAGTGTTCTGATTCTTTTGCTTGCTTTCTTTCTTTGTTAAAAAAACGGGAATGGAAAAAGGCAACCCTCAGAATGGGCGAAAACTTTCACAAACGAATCAATGGACCAAGGTTTAATCTCCAATATATATAAACAGCTCATGCAGCTTAATATTAATAAAACAAACAACCCAATACAAAAATGGGCAGAAGATCTAAATAGACGTTTCTTCAAAGAAGACACAGAGATGGCCAAGACGCAGATGAAAAGCTGCTCAACATCACTAATTATTAGAGAAATGCAAATCAAAACTACAATGAGGTAAGACCTCACACCTGTTAGAATCGGCATCATCAGATAATTTACAAACAACAAATTCTGGGGAGGGTGTGGACAAAAGGAACCCTCTTCCGCTATTGGTGGGAATGTAAATTGATACAGTCACTATGGAGAACAGTATGGAGGTTCCGTTAAAAAACTAAAAAGAGAATTACCATAGGATCCAGCAATCCCACTTCTGGGCATATACCCAGAGAAAACCATAAATCACAAAGACACATTCACCACAATGTTCATTGCAGCACTATTTACAATAGCCAGGTAATGGAAGCAACCTAAATGCCCACAGACAGACGAATGGATAAAGATGTGGTACATATATAAAATGGAATATTACTCAGCCATAAAAAGGAATGAAACTGGGTCATTTGTAGAGAAGTTGATGGATCTAGAGACTGTCATACAGAGTGAAGTAAGTCAGAAAGAGAAAAACAAATATTGTATATTAATGCCTATATGTGGAACCTAGAAAAATGCTACAGATGAACTGGTTTGCAGGGCAGAAATAGAGACACAGAGGTAGAGTACAAACGTATCGACACAAAGTGGGGGAAGCCATGGGGTGGTGGTGGTGGGATGAGTTGGGAGATTGGGATTGACCTGTATACATGTCTATGCATAAAATAGATAACTAATAATAACCTAGTGTATAAAAAAATAAAATTAAATTTCAAAATTTTTAAAAATAAAATGTAAAAATAAAACAGAAAAAAAGTTCTTCCATTCACACTGATGTATTTATAAGAATGAATTATTTCCATGCTTATATCTATAAATACATAAAAGAGGAATAAAATCTAACTTGAACCAAAAAAGAAAAAAAAAAACTGAACCTAACAGTTATACAGAGGAAAACACTACCAAGGCACTTGCTCCAGTGGTAAACAATTCTGAAATTGGTCAGAGTTGGGGAATCATCTCCCATACAGCCAGCAGCCCCACCCGCCCACGCAAGGAGCGTCCTTATTGCAAAGCTGGGGGACCGTGCCGAGGCCTCTGTGAGTAAACGTGAGCTGAGCCCCAGGCCAGCTGCTGCTGAACTGTTCCCACCCTTCCCAGGTGAAACACCTGAATATGTACAAGGGCTTGAAAGCCTAGAGGAAGGGCCGTGGAGCCACACCAGCGACAGCACGCTGGCCAACTTGGTGCCTGCAGGTCAGCCAGGATGGTCCTGGCCACGGGCGCTCTTCTGGAAGCTTTCCATTGCCCTGCCTGAGATACCCCTCCTGTCCCGGCCCCCACTCCTTTTTTTCCTTCCTCACCTCAGCCCGGAGAGATACTCCAGTGGAAGTTATGGGTGACACATCCTCTTCTTTACAGGTGGCAGCCTGGCAACTCCTGCAGAAAGTCCAGCAGAGCCCCACTCACACCGGGCCACCCACAAAGTCGTGGACCCTCACACCCTCCCACCAGCACAGCCCCGAAACTGCTGATGGGGCAGAGAATATGGAATCCGGCACAGCTGCAGGGGCTATTGCTGCCTGGAGTGCTGTTTATATTGACCTCAACCCAGGCACACCTGGGGAGGGCTTGCCGGCAGGGTCAGGCTGCCCAGGTCAGCTAATCCTCAGCCCTCAGGGAATCACATTGCAGAAAATGGACCTCGCTAAGACAGAATATTCGCCAAGGAAAAGAAGCACACAATGCCATTTGCAGCACCGCAGATGAGTCTAGAGGTAATCACGTGACTTGGAGTAAGTCAGAAAGTGAAAGGCACATATCATATCATATCACTTATAGGTGTTACCTATAAATTGATACCAGGGCAGATATTTCCACGGAGAAGGGCAATCACAGATTCATTAAACAAACTTATGGTTCACCAAAGGAAAGGTGTGAGGATTGAATTCATTACGATATTGGTGTTAACAGACATATACAAACACAGTAGACATATATAATCACCAAAGACGTACGGAGTACCAAGAGAAGACTACTCAACATTCTGTCATAACGTACATGGGAAAAGGATCCCAGGAAGAACAGACATATGTATATGTGTAAAAGAACCACCTCTTGCACACCTACAACAAGCTAAACGTTGTACTCAAACTTGCTGTAATAAAAAATATATATTAAATTAAAAACACGAACAAGAAGTAGTGAGACAAACTTGAGGGGCTTTCTCCTCGCACATTCCGTTCTACATTCCAATCTAGAATGTGACTTCCATTGAGGCTCTGCTGCCCTAGTAACCAGATTTGGTAAGGGAGAACTGCTGCCACCTCGTGGCCGTTTCACACAACAGCAGCTTTAATCCCAGCGCTAATGGTCAGTGGATATTCCAAATCATTACAGGCCTGTAAATGACACCTGCCCTGAAAACAAATCCTGGGGTCATATATCGACCAAAAAATTCAAAAGACGTCCATATTTCAAAACGACAGTTTCAAGAGGCATATTTCACGCACATTAGTGTTCTGATTCTTTTGCTTGCTTTCTTTCTTTGTTAAAAAAACGGGAATGGAAAAAGGCAACCCTCAGAATGGGCGAAAACTTTCACAAACGAATCAATGGACCAAGGTTTAATCTCCAATATATATAAACAGCTCATGCAGCTTAATATTAATAAAACAAACAACCCAATACAAAAATGGGCAGAAGATCTAAATAGACGTTTCTTCAAAGAAGACACAGAGATGGCCAAGACGCAGATGAAAAGCTGCTCAACATCACTAATTATTAGAGAAATGCAAATCAAAACTACAATGAGGTAAGACCTCACACCTGTTAGAATCGGCATCATCAGATAATCTACAAACAACAAATTCTGGGGAGGGTGTGGACAAAAGGAACCCTCTTCCGCTATTGGTGGGAATGTAAATTGATACAGTCACTATGGAGAACAGTATGGAGGTTCCTTTAAAAAACTAAAAAGAGAATTACCATAGGATCCAGCAATCCCACTTCTGGGCATATACCCAGAGAAAACCATAAATCACAAAGACACATTCACCACAATGTTCACTGCAGCACTATTTACAATAGCCAGGTAATGGAAGCAACCTAAATGGCCACAGACAGACGAATGGATAAAGATGTGGTACATATATAAAATGGAATATTACTCAGCCATAAAAAGGAATGAAACTGGGTCATTTGTAGAGAAGTTGATGGATCTAGAGACTGTCATACAGAGTGAAGTAAGTCAGAAAGAGAAAAACAAATATTGTATATCAATGCCTATATGTGGAACCTAGAAAAATGCTACAGATGAACTGGTTTGCAGGGCAGAAATAGAGACACAGAGGTAGAGAACAAACGTATGGACACAAAGTGGGGGAAGCCATGGGGTGGTGGTGGTGGGATGAGTTGGGACATTGGGATTGACCTGTATACATGTCTATGCATAAAATAGATAAAAATAACCTACTGTATAAAAAAAATAAATAAAATTAAATTTCAAAAATTTTAAAAATAAAATGTAAAAATAAAACAGAAAAAATGTTCTTCCATTCACACTGATGTATTTATAAGAATGAATTATTTCCATGCTTATATCCATAAATACATAAAAGAGGAATAAAATCTAACTTGAACCAAAAAAGAAAAAAGAAAACTGAACCTAACAGTTATACAGAGGAAAACACTACCAAGGCACTTGCTCCAGTGGTAAACAATTCTGAAATTGGTCAGAGGTGGGGAATCATCTCCCATAGAGCCAGCAGCCCCGCCCGCCCACGCAAGGAGCGTCCTTATTGCAAAGCTGGGGGACCGTGCCGAGGCCTCTGTGAGTAAACGTGAGCTGAGCCCCAGGCCAGCTGCTGCTGAACTGTTCCCACCCTTCCCAGGTGAAACACCTGAATATGTACAAGGGCTTGAAAGCCTAGAGGAAGGGCCGTGGAGCCACACCAGCGACAGCACGCAGGCCACCTTGGTGCCTGCAGGTCAGCCAGGATGGTCCTGGCCACGGGCGCTCTTCTGGAAGCTTTCCATTGCCCTGCCTGAGATACCCCTCCTGTCCCGGCCCCCACTCCTTTTTTTCCTTCCTCACCTCAGCCCGGAGAGATATTCCAGTGGAAGTTATGGGTGACACATCCTCTTCTTTACAGGTGGCAGCCTGGCAACTCCTGCAGAAAGTCCAGCAGAGCCCCACTCACACCGGGCCACCCACAAAGCCGTGGACCCTCACACCCTCCCACCAGCACAGCCCCGAGACTGCTGATGGGGCAGAGAATATGGAGTCAGGCACAGCTGCAGGGGCTATTGCTGCCTGGAGTGCTGTTTATATTGACCTCAACCCAGGCACACCTGGGGAGGGCTTGCCGGCAGGGTCAGGCTGCCCAGGTCAGCTAATCCTCAGCCCTAAGGGAATCACATTGCAGAAAATGGACCTCGCTAAGACAGAATATTCGCCAAGGAAAAGAAGCACACAATGCCATTTGCAGCACCGCAGATGAGTCTAGAGGTAATCACGTGACTTGGAGTAAGTCAGAAAGTGAAAGACACATATCATATCATATCACTTATAGGTGTTACCTATAAATTGATACCAGGGCAGATATTTCCACGGAGAAGGGCAATCACAGATTCATTAAACAAACTTATGGTTCACCAAAGGAAAGGTGTGAGGATTGAATTCATTACGATATTGGGGTTAACAGACATATACAAACACAGTAGACATATATAATCACCAAAGACCTACGGAGTACCAAGAGAAGACTACTCAACATTCTGTCATAACGTACATGGGAAAAGGATCCCAGGAAGAACAGACATATGTATATGTGTAAAAGAACCACCTCTTGCACACCTACAACAAGCTAAACGTTGTACTCAAACTTGCTGTAATAAAAAATAAATATTAAATTAAAAACACGAACAAGAAGTAGTGAGACAAACTTGAGGGGCTTTCTCCTGGCACATTCCATTCTACATTCCAATCTAGAACACGACTTCCATTGAGGCTCTGCTGCCCTAGTAACCAGATTTGGTAAGGGAGAACTGCTGCCACCTTGTGGCCGTTTCACACAACAGCAGCTTTAATCCCATCGCTAATGGTCAGTGGATATTCCAAATCATTACAGGCCTGTAAATGTCACCTGCCCTGAAAATAAATCCTGGGGTCATATATGGACCAAAAAATTCAAAAGACGTCCATATTTCAAAACGACAGTTTCAAGAGGCATATTTCACGCACATTAGTGTTCTGCTTTTGATTTCTTTCTTTCTTTGTTAAAAAAACGGGAATGGAAAAAGGCAACCCTCAGAATGGGCGAAAACTTTCACAAACGAATCAATGGACCAAGGTTTAATCTCCAATATATATAAACAGCTCATGCAGCTTAATATTAATAAAACAAACAACCCAATACAAAAATGGGCAGAAGATCTAAATAGACGTTTCTTCAAAGAAGACACAGAGATGGCCAAGACGCAGATGAAAAGCTGCTCAACATCACTAATTATTAGAGAAATGCAAATCAAAACTACAATGAGGTAAGACCTCACACCTGTTAGAATCGGCATCATCAGATAATCTACAAACAACAAATTCTGGGGAGGGTGTGGACAAAAGGAACCCTCTTCCGCTATTGGTGGGAATGTAAATTGATACAGTCACTATGGAGAACAGTATGGAGGTTCCGTTAAAAAACTAAAAAGAGAATTACCATAGGATCCAGCAATCCCACTTCTGGGCATATACCCAGAGAAAACCATAAATCACAAAGACACATTCACCACAATGTTCATTGCAGCACTATTTACAATAGCCAGGTAATGGAAGCAACCTAAATGCCCACAGACAGACGAATGGATAAAGATGTGGTACATATATAAAATGGAATATTACTCAGCCATAAAAAGGAATGAAACTGGGTCATTTGTAGAGAAGTTGATGGATCTAGAGACTGTCATACAGAGTGAAGTAAGTCAGAAAGAGAAAAACAAATATTGTATATTAATGCCTATATGTGGAACCTAGAAAAATGCTACAGATGAACTGGTTTGCAGGGCAGAAATAGAGACACAGAGGTAGAGTACAAACGTATCGACACAAAGTGGGGGAAGCCATGGGGTGGTGGTAGTGGGATGAGTTGGGAGATTGGGATTGACCTGTATACATGTCTATGCATAAAATAGATAACTAATAATAACCTAGTGTATAAAAAAATAAAATTAAATTTCAAAATTTTTAAAAATAAAATGTAAAAATAAAACAGAAAAAAAGTTCTTCCATTCACACTGATGTATTTATAAGAATGAATTATTTCCATGCTTATATCTATAAATACATAAAAGAGGAATAAAATCTAACTTGAACCAAAAAAGAAAAAAAAAAACTGAACCTAACAGTTATACAGAGGAAAACACTACCAAGGCACTTGCTCCAGTGGTAAACAATTCTGAAATTGGTCAGAGTTGGGGAATCATCTCCCATACAGCCAGCAGCCCCACCCGCCCACGCAAGGAGCGTCCTTATTGCAAAGCTGGGGGACCGTGCCGAGGCCTCTGTGAGTAAACGTGAGCTGAGCCCCAGGCCAGCTGCTGCTGAACTGTTCCCACCCTTCCCAGGTGAAACACCTGAATATGTACAAGGGCTTGAAAGCCTAGAGGAAGGGCCGTGGAGCCACACCAGCGACAGCACGCTGGCCAACTTGGTGCCTGCAGGTCAGCCAGGATGGTCCTGGCCACGGGCGCTCTTCTGGAAGCTTTCCATTGCCCTGCCTGAGATACCCCTCCTGTCCCGGCCCCCACTCCTTTTTTTCCTTCCTCACCTCAGCCCGGAGAGATACTCCAGTGGAAGTTATGGGTGACACATCCTCTTCTTTACAGGTGGCAGCCTGGCAACTCCTGCAGAAAGTCCAGCAGAGCCCCACTCACACCGGGCCACCCACAAAGTCGTGGACCCTCACACCCTCCCACCAGCACAGCCCCGAAACTGCTGATGGGGCAGAGAATATGGAATCCGGCACAGCTGCAGGGGCTATTGCTGCCTGGAGTGCTGTTTATATTGACCTCAACCCAGGCACACCTGGGGAGGGCTTGCCGGCAGGGTCAGGCTGCCCAGGTCAGCTAATCCTCAGCCCTCAGGGAATCACATTGCAGAAAATGGACCTCGCTAAGACAGAATATTCGCCAAGGAAAAGAAGCACACAATGCCATTTGCAGCACCGCAGATGAGTCTAGAGGTAATCACGTGACTTGGAGTAAGTCAGAAAGTGAAAGGCACATATCATATCATATCACTTATAGGTGTTACCTATAAATTGATACCAGGGCAGATATTTCCACGGAAAAGGGCAATCACAGATTCATTAAACAAACTTATGGTTCACCAAAGGAAAGGTGTGAGGATTGAATTCATTACGATATTGGGGATAACAGACATATACAAACACAGTAGACGTATATAATCACCAAAGAACTACGGAGTACCAAGAGAAGACTACTCAACATTCTGTCATAACGAACATGGGAAAAGGATCCCAGGAAGAACAGACATATGTATATGTGTAAAAGAACCACCTCTTGCACACCTACAACAAGCTAAACGTTGTACTCAAACTTGCTGTAATAAAAAATAAAAAATTAAATTAAAAACACGAACAAGAATTAGTGAGAAAAACTTGAGGGGCTTTCTCCTGGTACATTCCGTTCTACATTCCAATCTAGAACGCGACTTCCATTGAGGCTCTGCTGCCCTAGTAACCAGATTTGGTAAGGGAGAACTGCTGCCACCTTGTGGCCGTTTCACACAACAGCAGCTTTAATCCCAGCGCTAATGGTCAGTGGATATTCCAAATCATTACAGGCCTGTAAATGACACCTGCCCTGAAAACAAATCCTGGGGTCATATATCGACCAAAAAATTCAAAAGACGTCCATATTTCAAAACGACAGTTTCAAGAGGCATATTTCACGCACATTAGTGTTCTGATTCTTTTGCTTGCTTTCTTTCTTTGTTAAAAAAACGGGAATGGAAAAAGGCAACCCTCAGAATGGGCGAAAACTTTCACAAACGAATCAATGGACCAAGGTTTAATCTCCAATATATATAAACAGCTCATGCAGCTTAATATTAATAAAACAAACAACCCAATACAAAAATGGGCAGAAGATCTAAATAGACGTTTCTTCAAAGAAGACACAGAGATGGCCAAGACGCAGATGAAAAGCTGCTCAACATCACTAATTATTAGAGAAATGCAAATCAAAACTACAATGAGGTAAGACCTCACACCTGTTAGAATCGGCATCATCAGATAATCTACAAACAACAAATTCTGGGGAGGGTGTGGACAAAAGGAACCCTCTTCCGCTATTGGTGGGAATGTAAATTGATACAGTCACTATGGAGAACAGTATGGAGGTTCCTTTAAAAAACTAAAAAGAGAATTACCATAGGATCCAGCAATCCCACTTCTGGGCATATACCCAGAGAAAACCATAAATCACAAAGACACATTCACCACAATGTTCATTGCAGCACTATTTACAATAGCCAGGTAATGGAAGCAACCTAAATGCCCACAGACAGACGAATGGATAAAGATGTGGTACATATATAAAATGGAATATTACTCAGCCATAAAAAGGAATGAAACTGGGTCATTTGTAGAGAAGTTGATGGATCTAGAGACTGTCATACAGAGTGAAGTAAGTCAGAAAGAGAAAAACAAATATTGTATATTAATGCCTATATGTGGAACCTAGAAAAATGCTACAGATGAACTGGTTTGCAGGGCAGAAATAGAGACACAGAGGTAGAGAACAAACGTATGGACACAAAGTGGGGGAAGCCATGGGGTGGTGGTGGTGGGATGAGTTGGGACATTGGGATTGACCTGTATACATGTCTATGCATAAAATAGATAATAATAACCTACTGTATAAAAAAAATAAATAAAATTAAATTTCAAAAATTTTAAAAATAAAATGTAAAAATAAAACAGAAAAAATGTTCTTCCATTCACACTGATGTATTTATAAGAATGAATTATTTCCATGCTTATATCCATAAATACATAAAAGAGGAATAAAATCTAACTTGAACCAAAAAAGAAAAAAGAAAACTGAACCTAACAGTTATACAGAGGAAAACACTACCAAGGCACTTGCTCCAGTGGTAAACAATTCTGAAATTGGTCAGAGGTGGGGAATCATCTCCCATAGAGCCAGCAGCCCCGCCCGCCCACGCAAGGAGCGTCCTTATTGCAAAGCTGGGGGACCGTGCCGAGGCCTCTGTGAGTAAACGTGAGCTGAGCCCCAGGCCAGCTGCTGCTGAACTGTTCCCACCCTTCCCAGGTGAAACACCTGAATATGTACAAGGGCTTGAAAGCCTAGAGGAAGGGCCGTGGAGCCACACCAGCGACAGCACGCAGGCCACCTTGGTGCCTGCAGGTCAGCCAGGATGGTCCTGGCCACGGGCGCTCTTCTGGAAGCTTTCCATTGCCCTGCCTGAGATACCCCTCCTGTCCCGGCCCCCACTCCTTTTTTTCCTTCCTCACCTCAGCCCGGAGAGATATTCCAGTGGAAGTTATGGGTGACACATCCTCTTCTTTACAGGTGGCAGCCTGGCAACTCCTGCAGAAAGTCCAGCAGAGCCCCACTCACACCGGGCCACCCACAAAGCCGTGGACCCTCACACCCTCCCACCAGCACAGCCCCGAGACTGCTGATGGGGCAGAGAATATGGAGTCAGGCACAGCTGCAGGGGCTATTGCTGCCTGGAGTGCTGTTTATATTGACCTCAACCCAGGCACACCTGGGGAGGGCTTGCCGGCAGGGTCAGGCTGCCCAGGTCAGCTAATCCTCAGCCCTAAGGGAATCACATTGCAGAAAATGGACCTCGCTAAGACAGAATATTCGCCAAGGAAAAGAAGCACACAATGCCATTTGCAGCACCGCAGATGAGTCTAGAGGTAATCACGTGACTTGGAGTAAGTCAGAAAGTGAAAGACACATATCATATCATATCACTTATAGGTGTTACCTATAAATTGATACCAGGGCAGATATTTCCACGGAGAAGGGCAATCACAGATTCATTAAACAAACTTATGGTTCACCAAAGGAAAGGTGTGAGGATTGAATTCATTACGATATTGGGGTTAACAGACATATACAAACACAGTAGACATATATAATCACCAAAGACCTACGGAGTACCAAGAGAAGACTACTCAACATTCTGTCATAACGTACATGGGAAAAGGATCCCAGGAAGAACAGACATATGTATATGTGTAAAAGAACCACCTCTTGCACACCTACAACAAGCTAAACGTTGTACTCAAACTTGCTGTAATAAAAAATAAATATTAAATTAAAAACACGAACAAGAAGTAGTGAGACAAACTTGAGGGGCTTTCTCCTGGCACATTCCATTCTACATTCCAATCTAGAACGCGACTTCCATTGAGGCTCTGCTGCCCTAGTAACCAGATTTGGTAAGGGAGAACTGCTGCCACCTTGTGGCCGTTTCACACAACAGCAGCTTTAATCCCATCGCTAATGGTCAGTGGATATTCCAAATCATTACAGGCCTGTAAATGTCACCTGCCCTGAAAATAAATCCTGGGGTCATATATGGACCAAAAAATTCAAAAGACGTCCATATTTCAAAACGACAGTTTCAAGAGGCATATTTCACGCACATTAGTGTTCTGCTTTTGATTTCTTTCTTTCTTTGTTAAAAAAACGGGAATGGAAAAAGGCAACCCTCAGAATGGGCGAAAACTTTCACAAACGAATCAATGGACCAAGGTTTAATCTCCAATATATATAAACAGCTCATGCAGCTTAATATTAATAAAACAAACAACCCAATACAAAAATGGGCAGAAGATCTAAATAGACGTTTCTTCAAAGAAGACACAGAGATGGCCAAGACGCAGATGAAAAGCTGCTCAACATCACTAATTATTAGAGAAATGCAAATCAAAACTACAATGAGGTAAGACCTCACACCTGTTAGAATCGGCATCATCAGATAATCTACAAACAACAAATTCTGGGGAGGGTGTGGACAAAAGGAACCCTCTTCCGCTATTGGTGGGAATGTAAATTGATACAGTCACTATGGAGAACAGTATGGAGGTTCCTTTAAAAAACTAAAAAGAGAATTACCATAGGATCCAGCAATCCCACTTCTGGGCATATACCCAGAGAAAACCATAAATCACAAAGACACATTCACCACAATGTTCATTGCAGCACTATTTACAATAGCCAGGTAATGGAAGCAACCTAAATGCCCACAGACAGACGAATGGATAAAGATGTGGTACATATATAAAATGGAATATTACTCAGCCATAAAAAGGAATGAAACTGGGTCATTTGTAGAGAAGTTGATGGATCTAGAGACTGTCATACAGAGTGAAGTAAGTCAGAAAGAGAAAAACAAATATTGTATATTAATGCCTATATGTGGAACCTAGAAAAATGCTACAGATGAACTGGTTTGCAGGGCAGAAATAGAGACACAGAGGTAGAGTACAAACGTATCGACACAAAGTGGGGGAAGCCATGGGGTGGTGGTGGTGGGATGAGTTGGGAGATTGGGATTGACCTGTATACATGTCTATGCATAAAATAGATAACTAATAATAACCTAGTGTATAAAAAAATAAAATTAAATTTCAAAATTTTTAAAAATAAAATGTAAAAATAAAACAGAAAAAAAGTTCTTCCATTCACACTGATGTATTTATAAGAATGAATTATTTCCATGCTTATATCTATAAATACATAAAAGAGGAATAAAATCTAACTTGAACCAAAAAAGAAAAAAAAAAACTGAACCTAACAGTTATACAGAGGAAAACACTACCAAGGCACTTGCTCCAGTGGTAAACAATTCTGAAATTGGTCAGAGTTGGGGAATCATCTCCCATACAGCCAGCAGCCCCACCCGCCCACGCAAGGAGCGTCCTTATTGCAAAGCTGGGGGACCGTGCCGAGGCCTCTGTGAGTAAACGTGAGCTGAGCCCCAGGCCAGCTGCTGCTGAACTGTTCCCACCCTTCCCAGGTGAAACACCTGAATATGTACAAGGGCTTGAAAGCCTAGAGGAAGGGCCGTGGAGCCACACCAGCGACAGCACGCTGGCCAACTTGGTGCCTGCAGGTCAGCCAGGATGGTCCTGGCCACGGGCGCTCTTCTGGAAGCTTTCCATTGCCCTGCCTGAGATACCCCTCCTGTCCCGGCCCCCACTCCTTTTTTTCCTTCCTCACCTCAGCCCGGAGAGATACTCCAGTGGAAGTTATGGGTGACACATCCTCTTCTTTACAGGTGGCAGCCTGGCAACTCCTGCAGAAAGTCCAGCAGAGCCCCACTCACACCGGGCCACCCACAAAGTCGTGGACCCTCACACCCTCCCACCAGCACAGCCCCGAAACTGCTGATGGGGCAGAGAATATGGAATCCGGCACAGCTGCAGGGGCTATTGCTGCCTGGAGTGCTGTTTATATTGACCACAACCCAGGCACACCTGGGGAGGGCTTGCCGGCAGGGTCAGGCTGCCCAGGTCAGCTAATCCTCAGCCCTCAGGGAATCACATTGCAGAAAATGGACCTCGCTAAGACAGAATATTCGCCAAGGAAAAGAAGCACACTATGCCATTTGCAGCACCGCAGATGAGTCTAGAGGTAATCACGTGACTTGGAGTAAGTCAGAAAGTGAAAGGCACATATCATATCATATCACTTATAGGTGTTACCTATAAATTGATACCAGGGCAGATATTTCCACGGAAAAGGGCAATCACAGATTCATTAAACAAACTTATGGTTCACCAAAGGAAAGGTGTGAGGATTGAATTCATTACGATATTGGGGATAACAGACATATACAAACACAGTAGACGTATATAATCACCAAAGAACTACGGAGTACCAAGAGAAGACTACTCAACATTCTGTCATAACGAACATGGGAAAAGGATCCCAGGAAGAACAGACATATGTATATGTGTAAAAGAACCACCTCTTGCACACCTACAACAAGCTAAACGTTGTACTCAAACTTGCTGTAATAAAAAATAAAAAATTAAATTAAAAACACGAACAAGAATTAGTGAGAAAAACATGAGGGGCTTTCTCCTGGTACATTCCGTTCTACATTCCAATCTAGAACGCGACTTCCATTGAGGCTCTGCTGCCCTAGTAACCAGATTTGGTAAGGGAGAACTGCTGCCACCTTGTGGCCGTTTCACACAACAGCAGCTTTAATCCCAGCGCTAATGGTCAGTGGATATTCCAAATCATTACAGGCCTGTAAATGACACCTGCCCTGAAAACAAATCCTGGGGTCATATATCGACCAAAAAATTCAAAAGACGTCCATATTTCAAAACGACAGTTTCAAGAGGCATATTTCACGCACATTAGTGTTCTGCTTCTTTTGCTTGCTTGCTTTCTTTGTTAAAAAAACGGGAATGGAAAAAGGCAACCCTCAGAATGGGCGAAAACGTTCACAAACGAATCAATGGACCAAGGTTTAATCTCCAATATATATAAACAGCTCATGCAGCTTAATATTAATAAAACAAACAACCCAATACAAAAATGGGCAGAAGATCTAAATAGACGTTTCTTCAAAGAAGACACAGAGATGGCCAAGACGCAGATGAAAAGCTGCTCAACATCACTAATTATTAGAGAAATGCAAATCAAAACTACAATGAGGTAAGACCTCACACCTGTTAGAATCGGCATCATCAGATAATCTACAAACAACAAATTCTGGGGAGGGTGTGGACAAAAGGAACCCTCTTCCGCTATTGGTGGGAATGTAAATTGATACAGTCACTATGGAGAACAGTATGGAGGTTCCTTTAAAAAACTAAAAAGAGAATTACCATAGGATCCAGCAATCCCACTTCTGGGCATATACCCAGAGAAAACCATAAATCACAAAGACACATTCACCACAATGTTCATTGCAGCACTATTTACAATAGCCAGGTAATGGAAGCAACCTAAATGCCCACAGACAGACGAATGGATAAAGATGTGGTACATATATAAAATGGAATATTACTCAGCCATAAAAAGGAATGAAACTGGGTCATTTGTAGAGAAGTTGATGGATCTAGAGACTGTCATACAGAGTGAAGTAAGTCAGAAAGAGAAAAACAAATATTGTATATTAATGCCTATATGTGGAACCTAGAAAAATGCTACAGATGAACTGGTTTGCAGGGCAGAAATAGAGACACAGAGGTAGAGAACAAACGTATGGACACAAAGTGGGGGAAGCCATGGGGTGATGGTGGTGGGATGAGTTGGGACATTGGGATTGACCTGTATACATGTCTATGCATAAAATAGATAACTAATAATAACCTACTGTATAAAAAAAATAAATAAAATTAAATTTCAAAAATTTTAAAAATAAAATGTAAAAATAAAACAGAAAAAATGTTCTTCCATTCACACTGATGTATTTATAAGAATGAATTATTTCCATGCTTATATCCATAAATACATAAAAGAGGAATAAAATCTAACTTGAACCAAAAAAGAAAAAAGAAAACTGAACCTAACAGTTATACAGAGGAAAACACTACCAAGGCACTTGCTCCAGTGGTAAACAATTCTGAAATTGGTCAGAGGTGGGGAATCATCTCCCATAGAGCCAGCAGCCCCGCCCGCCCAAGCAAGGAGCGTCCTTATTGCAAATCTGTGGGACCATGCCGAGGCCTCTGTGAGTAAACGTGAGCTGAGCCCCAGGCCAGCTGCTGCTGAACTGTTCCCACCCTTCCCAGGTGAAACACCTGAATATGTAGAAGGGCTTGAAAGCCTAGAGGAAGGGCCGTGGAGCCACACCAGCGACAGCACGCAGGCCACCTTGGTGCCTGCAGGTCAGCCAGGATGGTCCTGGCCACGGGCGCTCTTCTGGAAGCTTTCCATTGCCCTGCCTGAGATACCCCTCCTGTCCCGGCCCCCACTCCTTTTTTTCCTTCCTCACCTCAGCCCGGAGAGATATTCCAGTGGAAGTTATGGGTGACACATCCTCTTCTTTACAGGTGGCAGCCTGGCAATTTCTGCAGAAAGTCCAGCAGAGCACCACTCACATCGGGCCACCCACAAAGCCGTGGACCCTCACACCCTCCCACCAGCACAGCCCCGAGACTGCTGACGGGTCAGAGAATATGGAGTCAGGCACAGCTGCAGGGGCTATTGCTGCCTGGAATGCTGTTTTTATTGACCTCAACCCAGGCACACCTGGAGAGGGCTTGCCGGCAGGGTCAGGCTGCCCAGGTCAGCTAATCCTCAGCCCTCAGGGAATCACATTGCAGAAAATGGACCTCGCTAAGACAGAATATTCGCCAAGGAAAAGAAGCACACAATGCCATTTGCAGCACCGCAGATGAGTCTAGAGGTAATCACGTGACTTGGAGTAAGTCAGAAAGTGAAAGACACATATCATATCATATCACTTATACGTGTTACCTATAAATTGATACCAGGGCAGATATTTCCACGGAGAAGGGCAATCACAGATTCATTAAACAAACTTATGGTTCACCAAAGGAAAGGTGTGAGGATTGAATTCATTACGATATTGGGGTTAACAGACATATACAAACACAGTAGACATATATAATCACCAAAGACCTACGGAGTACCAAGAGAAGACTACTCAACATTCTGTCATAACGTACATGGGAAAAGGATCCCAGGAAGAACAGACATATGTATATGTGTAAAAGAACCACCTCTTGCACACCTACAACAAGCTAAACGTTGTACTCAAACTTGCTGTAATAAAAAATAAATATTAAATTAAAAACACGAACAAGAAGTAGTGAGACAAACTTGAGGGGCTTTCTCCTGGCACATTCCGTTCTACATTCCAATCTAGAACGCGACTTCCATTGAGGCTCTGCTGCCCTAGTAACCAGATTTGGTAAGGGAGAACTGCTGCCACCTTGTGGCCGTTTCACACAACAGCAGCTTTAATCCCAGCGCTAATGGTCAGTGGATATTCCAAATCATTACAGGCCTGTAAATGACACCTGCCCTGAAAACAAATCCTGGGGTCATATATCGACCAAAAAATTCAAAAGACGTCCATATTTCAAAACGACAGTTTCAAGAGGCATATTTCACGCACATTAGTGTTCTGCTTTTGATTTCTTTCTTTCTTTGTTAAAAAAACGGGAATGGAAAAAGGCAACCCTCAGAATGGGTGAAAACTTTCACAAACGAATCAATGGACCAAGGTTTAATCTCCAATATATATAAACAGCTCATGCAGCTTAATATTAATAAAACAAACAACCCAATACAAAAATGGGCAGAAGATCTAAATAGACGTTCCTTCAAAGAAGACACAGAGATGGCCAAGACGCAGATGAAAAGCTGCTCAACATCACTAATTATTAGAGAAATGCAAATCAAAACTACAATGAGGTAAGACCTCACACCTGTTAGAATCGGCATCATCAGATAATCTACAAACAACAAATTCTGGGGAGGGTGTGGACAAAAGGAACCCTCTTCCGCTATTGGTGGGAATGTAAATTGATACAGTCACTATGGAGAACAGTATGGAGGTTCCTTTAAAAAACTAAAAAGAGAATTACCATAGGATCCAGCAATCCCACTTCTGGGCGTATACCCAGAGAAAACCATAAATCACAAAGACACATTCACCACAATGTTCATTGCAGCACTATTTACAATAGCCAGGTAATGGAAGCAACCTAAATGCCCACAGACAGACGAATGGATAAAGATGTGGTACATATATAAAATGGAATATTACTCAGCCATAAAAAGGAATGAAACTGGGTCATTTGTAGAGAAGTTGATGGATCTAGAGACTGTCATACAGAGTGAAGTAAGTCAGAAAGAGAAAGACAAATATTGTATATTAAGGCCTATATGTGGAACCTAGAAATATGGTACAGATGAACTGGTTTGCAGGGCAGAGATAGAGACACAGAGGTAGAGAACAAACGTATGGACACAAAGTGAGGGAAGCCATGGGGTGGTGGTGGTGGGATGAGTTGGGAGATTGGGATTGACCTGTATACATGTCTATGCATAAAATAGATAACTAATAATAACCTACTGTATAAAAAAATAAATAAAATTAAATTTCAAAATTTTTAAAAATAAAATGTAAAAATAAAACAGAAAAAAAGTTCTTCCATTCACACTGATGTATTTATAAGAATGAATTATTTCCATGCTTATATCCATAAATACATAAAAGAGGAATAAAATCTAACTTGAACCAAAAAAGAAAAAAAAAAGCTGAACCTAACAGTTATACAGAGGGAAACACAACCAAGGCACTTGCTCCAGTGGGAAATAATTCTGAAATTGGTCAGAGGTGGGGAATCATCCCCGATACAGCCAGCAGCACCGCCCGCCCACGCAAGGAGCGTCCTTATTGCAAAGCTGTGGGACCGTGCCGAGGACTCTGTGAGTAAACGTGAGCTGAGCCCCAGGCCAGCTGCTGCTGAACTGTTCCCACCCTTCCCAGGTGAAACACCTGAATATGTACAAGGGCTTGAAAGCCTAGAGGAAGGGCCGTGGAGCCACACCAGCGACAGCACGCAGGCCAACTTGGTGCCTGCAGGTCACCCAGGATGGTCCTGGCCACGGGCGCTCTTCTGGAAGCTTTCCATTGCCCTGCCTGAGATACCCCTCCTGTCCCGGCCCCCACTCCTTTTTTTTCCTTCCTCACCTCAGCCCGGAGAGATATTCCAGTGGAAGTTATGGGTGACACATCCTCTTCTTTACAGGTGGCAGCCTGGCAACTCCTGCAGAAAGTCCAGCAGAGCCCCACTCACACCGGGCCGCCCACAATGCCGTGGACCCTCACACCCTCCCACCAGCACAGCCCCGAGACTGCTGACGGGGCAGAGAATATGGAGTCAGGCACAGCTGCAGGGGCTATTGCTGCCTGGAGTGCTGTTTATATTGACCTCAACCCAGGCACACCTGGGGAGGGCTTGCCGGCAGCGTCAGGCTGCCCATGTCAGCTAATTCTCAGCCCTCAGGGAATCACATTGCAGAAAATGGAACTCGCTAAGACAGAATATTCGCCAAGGAAAAAAAGGACACAATGCCATTTGCAGCACCGTAGATGAGTCTAGAGGTAATCACGTGACTTGGAGTAAGTCAGAAAGTGAAAGACACATATCATATCATATCACTTATAGGTGTTACGTATAAATTGATACCAGGGCAGATATTTCCACGGAGAAGGGCAATCACAGATTCATTAAACAAACTTATGGTTCACCAAAGGAAAGGTGTGAGCATTGAATTCATTACGATATTGGGGTTAACAGACATATACAAACACAGTAGACGTATATAATCACCAAAGACCTACGGAGTACCAAGAGAAGACTACTCAACATTCTGTCATAACGTACATGGGAAAAGGATCCCAGGAATAACAGACATATGTATATGTGTAAAAGAACCACCTCTTGCACACCTACAACAAGCTAAACGTTGTACTCAAACTTGCTGTAATAAAAAATAAAAAATTAAATTAAAAACACGAACAAGAAGTAGTGAGACAGGGCTTCCCTGGTGGCGCAGTTGTTGAGAGTTCGCCTACCGATGCAGGGGACACGGGTTCGTGCCCCGGTCCGGGAGGATCCCACATGCCGCGGAGCGGCGGGGCCCGTGAGCCATGGCAGTTGAGCCTGCGCGTCTGGAGCCTGTGCTCCGCAACGGGAGAGGCCACAAGCGCGCGAGGTCCACATACCGCAAAAAAAAAAAAAAAAAATGAAGTAGTGAGACAAACTTGAGGGGCTTTCTCCTGGCACATTCCGTTCTACATTCCAATCTAGAAGGCGACTTCCATTGAGGCTCTGCTGCCCTAGTAACCAGATTTGGTAAGGGAGAACTGCTGCCACCTTGTGGCCGTTTCACACAACAGCAGCTTTAATCCCAGCGCTAATGGTCAGTGGATATTCCAAATCATTACAGGCCTGTAAATGACACCTGCCCTGAAAACAAATCCTGGGGTCATATATCGACCAAAAAATTCAAAAGACGTCCATATTTCAAAACGACAGTTTCAAGAGGCATATTTCACGCACATTAGTGTTCTGCTTCTTTTGCTTGCTTGCTTTCTTTGTTAAAAAAACGGGAATGGAAAAAGGCAACCCTCAGAATGGGCGAAAACGTTCACAAACGAATCAATGGACAAAGGTTTAATCTGCAATATATATAAACAGCTCATGCAGCTTAATATTAATAAAACAAACAACCCAATACAAAAATGGGCAGAAGATCTAAATAGACGTTTCTTCAAAGAAGACACAGAGATGGCCAAGACGCACATGACAAGCTGCTCAACATCACTAATTATTAGAGAAATGCAAATCAAAACTACAATGAGGTAAGACCTCACACCTGTTAGAATCGGCATCATCAGATAATCTACAAACAACAAATTCTGGGGAGGGTGTGGACAAAAGGAACCCTCTTCCGCTATTGGTGGGAATGTAAATTGACACAGTCACTATGGAGAACAGTATGGAGGATCCTTTAAAAAACTAAAAAGAGAATTACCATAGGATCCAGCAATCCCACTTCTGGGCATTTACCCACAGAAAACCATAAATCACAGAGACACATTCACCACAATGTTCATTGCAGCACTATTTACAATAGCCAGGTAATGGAAACAAACTAAATGGCCCCAGACAGACGAATGGATAAAGATGTGGTACATATATAAAATGGAATATTACTCAGCCATAAAAAGGAATGAAACTGGGTCATTTGTAGAGAAGTTGACGGATCTAGAGACTGTCATACAGACTGAAGTAAGTCAGAAAGAGAAAAACAAATATTGTATATTAATGACTATATGTGGAACCTAGAAAAATGGTACAGATGAACTGGTTTGCAGGGCAGAGATAGAGACACAGAGGTAGAGAACAAACATATGGACACAAAGTGGGGGAAGCCATGGGGTGGTGGTGGTGGGATGAGTTGGGAGATTGGGATTGACCTGTATACATGTCTATGCATAAAATAGATAACTAATAATAACCTATTGTATAAAAAAATAAATAAAATTAAATTTCAAAATTTTTAAAAATAAAATGTAAAAATAAAACAGAAAAAAAGTTCTTCCATTCACACTGATGTATTTATAAGAATGAATTATTTCCATGCTTATATCCATAAATACATAAAAGAGGAATAAAATCTATCTTGAACCAAAAAAGAAAAAAAAAAGCTGAACCTAACAGTTATACAGAGGGAAACACAACCAAGGCACTTGCTCCAGTGGTAAACAATTCTGAAATTGGTCAGAGGTGGGGAATCATCCCCCATACAGCCAGCAGCCCCGCCCGCCCACGCAAGGAGCGTCCTTATTGCAAAGCTGTGGGACCGTGCCGAGGCTTCTGTGAGTAAACATGAGCTGAGCCCCAGGCCAGCTGCTGTTGAACTGTTCCCACCCTTCCCAGGTGAAACACCTGAATATGTACAAGGGCTTGAAAGCCTAGAGGAAGGGCCGTGGAGCCACACCAGCGACAGCACGCAGGCCAACTTGGTGCCTACAGGTCAGCCAGGATGGTCCTGGACACGGGCGCTCTGCTGGAAGTTTTCCATTGCCCTGCCTGAGATACCCCTCCTGTCCCGGCCCCCACTCCTTTTTTTCCTTCCTCACCTCAGCCCGGAGAGATATTCCAGTGGAAGTTATGGGTGGCACATCCTCTTCTTTACAGGTGGCAGCCTGGCAACTCCTGCAGAAAGGCCAGCAGAGCCCCACTCACACCGGGCCGCCCACAAAGCCGTGGACCCTCACACCCTCCCAGCAGCACAGCCCCGAGACTGCTGACGGGGCAGAGAATATGGAGTCAGGCACAGCTGCAGGGGCTATTGCTGCCTGGAGTGCAGTTTATATTGACCTCAACCCAGGCAAACCTGTGGAGGGCAAGCCGGCAGGGTCAGGCTGCCCAGGTCAGCTAATCCTCAGCCCTCAGGGAATCACATTGCAGAAAATGGACCTCGCTAAGACAGAATATTCGCCAAGGGAAAAAATGACACAATGCCATTTGCAGCACCGTAGATGAGTCTAGAGGTAATCACCTGACTTGGAGTACGTCAGAAAGTGAAAGACACATATCATATCATATCACATATAGGTGTTACGTATAAATTGATACCAGGGCAGATATTTCCACGGAGAAGGGCAATCACAGATTCATTAAACAAACTTATGGTTCACCAAAGGAAAGGTGTGAGCATTGAATTCATTACGATATTGGGGTTAACAGACATATACAAACACAGTAGACGTATATAATCACCAAAGACCTACGGAGTACCAAGAGAAGACTACTCAACATTCTGTCATAACGTACATGGGAAAAGGATCCCAGGAAGAACAGACATATGTATATGTGTAAAAGAACCACCTCTGGCACACCTACAACAAGCTAAACGTTGTACCCAAACTTGCTGTAATAAAAAATAAAAAATTAAATTAAAAACACGAACAAGAATTAGTGAGAAAAACTTGAGGGGCTTTCTCCTGGCACATTCCGTTCTACATTCCAATCTAGAACGCGACTTCCATTGAGGCTCTGCTGCCCTAGTAACCAGATTTGGTAAGGGAGAACTGCTGCCACCTTGTGGCCGTTTCACACAACAGCAGCTTTAATCCCAGCGCTAATGGTCAGTGGATATTCCAAATCATTACAGGCCTGTAAATGACACCTGCCCTGAAAACAAATCCTGGGGTCATATATCGACCAAAAAATTCAAAAGACGTCCATATTTCAAAACGACACTTTCAAGAGGCATATTTCACGCACATTAGTGTTCTGCTTCTTTTGCTTTCTTTCTTTCTTTGTTAAAAAAACGGGAATGGAAAAAGGCAACCCTCAGAATGGGCGAAAACGTTCACAAACGAATCAATGGACAAAGGTTTAATCTCCAATATATATAAACAGCTCATGCAGCTTAATATTAATAAAACAAACAACCCAATACAAAAATGGGCAGAAGATCTAAATAGACGTTTCTTCAAAGAAGACACAGAGATGGCCAAGACGCACATGACAAGCTGCTCAACATCACTAATTATTAGAGAAATGCAAATCAAAACTACAATGAGGTAAGACCTCACACCTGTTAGAATCGGCATCATCAGATAATCTACAAACAACAAATTCTGTGGAGGGTGTGGACAAAAGGAACCCTCTTCCGCTATTGGTGGGAATGTAAATTGATACAGTCACTATGGAGAACAGTATGGAGGGTCCTTTAAAAAACTAAAAAGAGAATTACCATAGGATCCAGCAATCCCACTTCTGGGCATTTACCCACAGAAAACCATAAATCACAGAGACACATTCACCACAATGTTCATTGCAGCACTATTTACAATAGCCAGGTAATGGAAGCAACCTAAATGGCCACAGACAGACGAATGGATAAAGATGTGGTATATATATAAAATGGAATATTACTCAGCCATAAAAAGGAATGAAACTGGGTCATTTGTAGAGAAGTTGACGGATCTCGAGACTGTCATACAGACTGAAGTAAGTCAGAAAGAGAAAAACAAATATTGTATATTAATGCCTATATGTGGAACCTAGAAAAATGCTACAGATGAACTGGTTTGCAGGGCAGAGATAGAGACACAGAGGTAGAGAACAAACGTATGGACACAAAGTGGGGGAAGCCATGGGGTGGTGGTGGTGGGATGAGTTGGGAGATTGGGATTGACCTGTATACATGTCTATGCATAAAATAGATAACTAATAATAACCTACTGTATAAAAAAATAAATAAAATTAAATTTCAAAATTTTTAAAAATAAAATGTAAAAATAAAACAGAAAAAAAGTTCTTCCATTCACACTGATGTATTTATAAGAATGAATTATTTCCATGCTTATATCCATAAATACATAAAAGAGGAATAAAATCTAACTTGAACCAAAAAAGAAAAAAAAAGCTGAACCTAACAGTTATACAGAGGGAAACACAACCAAGGCACTTGCTCCAGTGGTAAACAATTCTGAAATTGGTCAGAGGTGGGGAATCATCCCCCATACAGCCAGCAGCCCCGCCCGCCCACGCAAGGAGCGTCCTTATTGCAAAGGTGTGGGACCGTGCCGAGGCCTCTGTGAGTAAACGTGAGCTGAGTCCCAGGCCAGCTGCTGCTGAACTGTTCCCACCCTTCCCAGGTGAAACACCTGAATATGTACAAGGGCTTGAAAGCCTAGAGGAAGGGCCGTGGAGCCACACCAGCGACAGCACGCAGGCCAATTTGGTGCCTGCAGGTCAGCCAGGATGGTCCTGGCCATGGGCGCTCTTCTGGAAGCTTTCCATTGCCCTGCCTGAGATACCCCTCCAGTCCCGGCCCCAACTCCTTTTTTTCCTTCCTCACCTCAGCCCGGAGAGATATTCCAGTGGAAGTTATGGGTGACACATCCTCTTCTTTACAGGTGGCAGCCTGGCAACACCTGCAAAAAGTCCAGCAGAGCCCCACTCACACCGGGCCACCCACAAAGCCGTGGACCCTCACACCCTCCCACCAGCACAGCCCCGAGACTGCTGATGGGGCAGAGAATATGGAGTCAGGCACAGCTGCAGGGGCTATAGCTGCCTGGAGTGCTGTTTATATTGACCTCAACCCAGGCACACCTGGGGAGGGCTTGCCGGCAGGGTCAGGCTGCCCAGGTCAGCTAATCCTCAGCCCTCAGGGAATCACATTGCAGAAAATGGACCTCGCTAAGACAGAATATTCGCCAAGGAAAAAAAGGACACAATGCCATTTGCAGCACCGTAGATGAGTCTAGAGGTAATCACGTGACTTGGAGTAAGTCAGAAAGTGAAAGACACATATCATATCATATCACTTATAGGTGTTACGTATAAATTGATACCAGGGCAGATATTTCCACGGAGAAGGGCAATCACAGATTCATTAAACAAACTTATGGTTCACCAAAGGAAAGGTGTGAGCATTGAATTCATTACGATATTGGGGTTAACAGACATATACAAACACAGTAGACGTATATAATCACCAAAGACCTACGGAGTACCAAGAGAAGACTACTCAACATTCTGTCATAACGTACATGGGAAAAGGATCCCAGGAAGAACAGACATATGTATATGTGTAAAAGAACCACCTCTTGCACACCTACAACAAGCTAAACGTTGTACTCAAACTTGCTGTAATAAAAAATAAAAAATTAAATTAAAAACACGAACAAGAAGTAGTGAGACAAACTTGAGGGGCTTTCTCCTGGCACATTCCGTTCTACATTCCAATCTAGAACGTGACTTCCATTGAGGCTCTGCTGCCCTAGTAACCAGATTTGGTAAGGGAGAACTGCTGCCACCTTGTGGCCGTTTCACACAACAGCAGCTTTAATCCCAGCGCTAATGGTCAGTGGATATTCCAAATCATTACAGGCCTGTAAAAGACACCTGCCCTGAAAACAAATCCTGGGGTCATATATCGACCAAAAAATTCAAAAGACGTCCATATTTCAAAACGACAGTTTCAAGAGGCATATTTCACGCACATTAGTGTTCTGCTTCTTTTGCTTGCTTGCTTTCTTTGTAAAAAAACGGGAATGGAAAAAGGCAACCCTCAGAATGGGCGAAAACGTTCACAAACGAAACAATGGACAAAGGTTTAATCTGCAATATATAAAAACAGCTCATGCAGCTTAATATTAATAAAACAAACAACCCAATACAAAAATGGGCAGAAGATCTAAATAGACGTTTCTTCAAAGAAGACACAGAGATGGCCAAGACGCACATGACAAGCTGCTCAACATCACTAATTATTAGAGAAATGCAAATCAAAACTACAATGAGGTAAGACCTCACACCTGTTAGAATCGGCATCATCAGATAATCTACAAACAACAAATTCTGGGGAGGGTGTGGACAAAAGGAACCCTCTTCCGCTATTGGTGGGAATGTAAATTGATACAGTCACTATGGAGAAAAGTATGGAGGTTCCTTTAAAAAACTAAAAAGGGAATAACCATAGGATCCAGCAATCCCACTTCTGGGCATTTACCCAGAGAAAACCATAAATCACAGAGACACATTCACCACAATGTTCATTGCAGCACTATTTACAATAGCCAGGTAATGGAAGCAACCTAAATGGCCACAGACAGACGAATGGATAAAGATGTGGTACATATATAAAATGGAATATTACTCAGCCATAAAAAGGAATGAAACTGGGTCATTTGTAGAGAAGTTGACGGATCTAGAGACTGTCATACAGAGTGAAGTAAGTCAGAAAGAGAAAAACAAATATTGTATATTAATGCCTATATGTGGAACCTAGAAAAATGGTACAGATAAACTGGTTTGCAGGGCAGAGATAGAGACACAGAGGTAGAGAACAAACGTATGGACACAAAGTGGGGGAAGCCATGGGGTGGTGGTGGTGGGATGAGTTGGGAGATTGGGATTGACCTGTATACGTGTCTATGCATAAAATAGATAACTAATAATAACCTACTGTATAAAAAAATAAATAAAATTAAATTTCAAAATTTTTAAAAATAAAATGTAAAAATAAAACAGAAAAAAAAGTTCTTACATTCACACTGATGTATTTATAAGAATGAATTATTTCCATGCTTATATCCATAAATACATAAAAGAGGAATAAAATCTAACTTGAACCAAAAAAGAAAAAAAAAAGCTGAACCTAACAGTTATACAGAGGGAAACACAACCAAGGCACTTGCTCCAGTGGTAAATAATTCTGAAATTGGTCAGAGGTGGGGAATCATCCCCGATACAGCCAGCAGCACCGCCCGCCCACTCAAGGAGCGTCCTTATTGCAAACCTGTGGGACCGTGCCGAGGACTCTGTGAGTAAACGTGAGCTGAGCCCCAGGCCACCTGCTGCTGAACTGTTCCCACCCTTCCCAGGTGAAACACCTGAATATGTACAAGGGCTTGAAAGCCTAGAGGAAGGGCCGTGGAGCCACACCAGCGACAGCACGCAGGCCAACTTGGTGCCTGCAGGTCAGCCAGGATGGTCCTGGCCACGGGCGCTCTTCTGGAAGCTTTCCATTGCCCTGCCTGAGATACCCCTCCTGTCCCGGCCCCCACTCCTTTTTTTTCCTTCCTCACCTCAGCCCGGAGAGATATTCCAGTGGAAGTTATGGGTGACACATCCTCTTCTTTACAGGTGGCAGCCTGGCAACTCCTGCAGAAAGTCCAGCAGAGCCCCACTCACACCGGGCCGCCCACAAAGCCGTGGACCCTCACACCCTCCCACCAGCACAGCCCCGAGACTGCTGACGGGGCAGAGGATATGGAGTCAGGCACAGCTGCAGGGGCTATTGCTGTCTGGAGTGCTGTTTATATTGACCTCAACCCAAGCACACCTGGGAAGGGCTTGCCGGCAGCGTCAGGCTGCCCATGTCAGCTAATCCTCAGCCCTCAGGGAATCACATTGCAGAAAATGGACCTCGCTAAGACAGAATATTCGCCAAGGAAAAAAAGGACACAATGCCATTTGCAGCACCGTAGATGAGTCTAGAGGTAATCACGTGACTTGGAGTAAGTCAGAAAGTGAAAGATATCATATCATATCACTTATAGGTGTCACGTATAAATTGATACCAGGGCAGATATTTCCACGGAGAAGGGCAATCACAGATTCATTAAACAGACTTATGGTTCACCAAAGGAAAGGTGTGAGCATTGAATTCATTACGATATTGGGGTTAACAGACATATACAAACACAGTAGACGTATATAATCACCAAAGACCTACGGAGTACCAAGAGAAGACTACTCAACATTCTGTCATAACGTACATGGGAAAAGGATCCCAGGAAGAACAGACATATGTATATGTGTAAAAGAACCACCTCTTGCACACCTACAACAAGCTAAACGTTGTACTCAAACTTGCTGTAATAAAAAATAAAAAATTAAATTAAAAACACGAACAAGAAGTAGTGAGACAAACTTGAGGGGCTTTCTCCTGGCACATTCCGTTCTACATTCCAATCTAGAAGGCGACTTCCATTGAGGCTCTGCTGCCCTAGTAACCAGATTTGGTAAGGGAGAACTGCTGCCACCTTGTGGCCATTTCACACAACAGCAGCTTTAATCCCAGCGCTAATGGTCAGTGGATATTCCAAATCATTACAGGCCTGTAAATGACACCTGCCCTGAAAACAAATCCTGGGGTCATATATCGACCAAAAAATTCAAAAGACGTCCATATTTCAAAACGACAGTTTCAAGAGGCATATTTCACGCACATTAGTGTTCTGCTTCTTTTGCTTGCTTGCTTTCTTTGTTAAAAAAACGGGAATGGAAAAAGGCAACCCTCAGAATGGGCGAAAACGTTCACAAACGAATCAATGGACAAAGGTTTAATCTGCAATATATATAAACAGCTCATGCAGCTTAATATTAATAAAACAAACAACCCAATACAAAAATGGGCAGAAGATCTAAATAGACGTTTCTTCAAAGAAGACACAGAGATGGCCAAGACGCACATGACAAGCTGCTCAACATCACTAATTATTAGAGAAATGCAAATCAAAACTACAATGAGGTAAGACCTCACACCTGTTAGAATCGGCATCATCAGATAATCTACAAACAACAAATTCTGGGGAGAGTGTGGACAAAAGGAACCCTCTTCCGCTATTGGTGGGAATGTAAATTGATACAGTCACTATGGAGAAAAGTATGGAGGTTCCTTTAAAAAACTAAAAAGAGAATTACCATAGGATACAGCAATGCCACTTCTCGGCATTTACCCAGAGAAAACCATAAATCACAGAGACACATTCACCACAATGTTCATTGCAGAAGTATTTACAATAGCCAGGTAATGGAAGCAACCTAAATGGCCCCAGACAGACGAATGGATAAAGATATGGTACATATATAAAATGGAATATTACTCAGCCATAAAAAGGAATGAAACTGGGTCATTTGTAGAGAAGTTGACGGATCTAGAGACTGTCATACAGACTGAAGTAAGTCAGAAAGAGAAAAACAAATAGTGTATATTAATGCCTATATGTGGAACCTAGAAAAATGGTACAGATGAACTGGTTTGCAGGGCAGAGATAGAGACACAGAGGTAGAGAACAAACGTATGGACACAAAGTGGGGGAAGCCATGGGGTGGTGGTGGTGGGATGAGTTGGGAGATTGGGATTGACCTGTATACATGTCTATGCATAAAATAGATAACTAATAATAACCTACTGTATAAAAAAATAAATAAAATTAAATTTCAAAATTTTTAAAAATAAAATGTAAAAATAAAACTGAAAAAAAGTTCTTCCATTCACACTGATGTATTTATAAGAATGAATTATTTCCATGCTTATATCCATAAATACATAAAAGAGGAATAAAATCTAACTTGAACCAAAAAAGAAAAAAAAAAGCTGAACCTAACAGTTATACAGAGGGAAACACAACCAAGGCACTTGCTCCAGTGGTAAACAATTCTGAAATTGGTCAGAGGTGGGGAATCATCCCCCATACAGCCAGCAGCCCCGCCCGCCCACACAAGGAGCGTCCTTATTGCAAAGCTGTGGGACCGTGCCGAGGCCTCTGTGAGTAAACGTGAGCTGAGCCCCAGGCCAGCTGCTGCTGAACTGTTCCCACCCTTCCCAGGTGAAACACCTGAATATGTACAAGGGCTTGAAAGCCTAGAGGAAGGGCCGTGGAGCCACACCAGCGACAGCACGCAGGCCAACTTGGTGCCTACAGGTCAGCCAGGATGGTCCTGGACACGGGCGCTCTGCTGGAAGCTTTCCATTGCCCTGCCTGAGATACCCCTCCTGTCCCGGCCCCCACTCCTTTTTTTCCTTCCTCACCTCAGCCCGGAGAGATATTCCAGTGGAAGTTATGGGTGACACATCCTCTTCTTTACAGGTGGCAGCCTGGCAACTCCTGCAGAAAGGCCAGCAGAGCCCCACTCACACCGGGCCGCCCACAAAGCCGTGGACCCTCACACCCTCCCAGCAGCACAGCCCCGAGACTGCCGACGGGGCAGAGAATATGGAGTCAGGCACAGCTGCAGGGGCTATTGCTGCCTGGAGTGCAGTTTATATTGACCTCAACCCAGGCAAACCTGTGGAGGGCAAGCCGGCAGGGTCAGGCTGCCCAGGTCAGCTAATCCTCAGCCCTCAGGGAATCACATTGCAGAAAATGGACCTCGCTAAGACAGAATATTCGCCAAGGGAAAAAATGACACAATGCCATTTGCAGCACCGTAGATGAGTCTAGAGGTAATCACCTGACTTGGAGTACGTCAGAAAGTGAAAGACACATATCATATCATATCACATATAGGTGTTACGTATAAATTGATACCAGGGCAGATATTTCCACGGAGAAGGGCAATCACAGATTCATTAAACAAACTTATGGTTCACCAAAGGAAAGGTGTGAGCATTGAATTCATTACGATATTGGGGTTAACAGACATATACAAACACAGTAGACGTATATAATCACCAAAGACCTACGGAGTACCAAGAGAAGACTACTCAACATTCTGTCATAACGTACATGGGAAAAGGATCCCAGGAAGAACAGACATATGTATATGTGTAAAAGAACCACCTCTTGCACACCTACAACAAGCTAAACGTTGTACTCAAACTTGCTGTAATAAAAAATAAAAAATTAAATTAAAAACACGAACAAGAAGTAGTGAGACAAACTTGAGGGGCTTTCTCCTGGCACATTCCGTTCTACATTCCAATCTAGAAGGCGACTTCCATTGAGGCTCTGCTGCCCTAGTAACCAGATTTGGTAAGGGAGAACTGCTGCCACCTTGTGGCCGTTTCACACAACAGCAGCTTTAATCCCAGCGCTAATGGTCAGTGGATATTCCAAATCATTACAGGCCTGTAAATGACACCTGCCCTGAAAACAAATCCTGGGGTCATATATCGACCAAAAAATTCAAAAGACGTCCATATTTCAAAACGACAGTTTCAAGAGGCATATTTCACGCACATTAGTGTTCTGCTTCTTTTGCTTGCTTGCTTTCTTTGTTAAAAAAACGGGAATGGAAAAAGGCAACCCTCAGAATGGGCGAAAACGTTCACAAACGAATCAATGGACAAAGGTTTAATCTGCAATATATATAAACAGCTCATGCAGCTTAATATTAATAAAACAAACAACCCAATACAAAAATGGGCAGAAGATCTAAATAGACGTTTCTTCAAAGAAGACACAGAGATGGCCAAGACGCACATTACAAGCTGCTCAACATCACTAATTATTAGAGAAATGCAAATCAAAACTACAATGAGGTAAGACCTCACACCTGTTAGAATCGGCATCATCAGATAATCTACAAACAACAAATTCTGGGGAGAGTGTGGACAAAAGGAACCCTCTTCCGCTATTGGTGGGAATGTAAATTGATACAGTCACTATGGAGAAAAGTATGGAGGTTCCTTTAAAAAACTAAAAAGAGAATTACCATAGGATACAGCAATGCCACTTCTCGGCATTTACCCAGAGAAAACCATAAATCACAGAGACACATTCACCACAATGTTCATTGCAGAAGTATTTACAATAGCCAGGTAATGGAAGCAACCTAAATGGCCCCAGACAGACGAATGGATAAAGATATGGTACATATATAAAATGGAATATTACTCAGCCATAAAAAGGAATGAAACTGGGTCATTTGTAGAGAAGTTGACGGATCTAGAGACTGTCATACAGACTGAAGTAAGTCAGAAAGAGAAAAACAAATAGTGTATATTAATGCCTATATGTGGAACCTAGAAAAATGGTACAGATGAACTGGTTTGCAGGGCAGAGATAGAGACACAGAGGTAGAGAACAAACGTATGGACACAAAGTGGGGGAAGCCATGGGGTGGTGGTGGTGGGATGAGTTGGGAGATTGGGATTGACCTGTATACATGTCTATGCATAAAATAGATAACTAATAATAACCTACTGTATAAAAAAATAAATAAAATTAAATTTCAAAATTTTTAAAAATAAAATGTAAAAATAAAACTGAAAAAAAGTTCTTCCATTCACACTGATGTATTTATAAGAATGAATTATTTCCATGCTTATATCCATAAATACATAAAAGGGGAATAAAATCTAACTTGAACCAAAAAAGAAAAAAGAAAGCTGAACCTAACAGTTATACAGAGGGAAACACAACCAAGGCACTTGCTCCAGTGGTAAACAATTCTGAAATTGGTCAGAGGTGGTGAATCATCCCCCATACAGCCAGCAGCCCCGCCCGCCCACGCAAGGAGCGTCCTTATTGCAAAGCTGTGGGACCGTGCCGAGGCCTCTGTGAGTAAACGTGAGCTGAGCCCCAGGCCAGCTGCTGCTGAACTGTTCCCACCCTTCCCAGGTGAAACACCTGAATATGTACAAGGGCTTGAAAGCCTAGAGGAAGGGCCGTGGAGCCACACCAGCGACAGCACGCAGGCCAACTTGGTGCCTACAGGTCAGCCAGGATGGTCCTGGACACGGGCGCTCTTCTGGAAGCTTTCCATTGCCCTGCCTGAGATACCCCTCCTGTCCCGGCCCCCACTCCTTTTTTTTCCTTCCTCACCTCAGCCCGGAGAGATATTCCAGTGGAAGTTATGGGTGACACATCCTCTTCTTTACAGGGGGCAGCCTGGCAACTCCTGCAGAAAGTCCAGCAGAGCCCCACTCACACCGGGCCGCCCACAATGCCGTGGACCCACACACCCTCCCACCAGCACAGCCCCGAGACTGCTGACGGGGCAGAGAATATGGAGTCAGGCACAGCTGCAGGGGCTATTGCTGCCTGGAGTGCTGTTTATATTGACCTCAACCCAGGCACACCTGGGGAGGGCTTGCCGGCAGGGTCAGGCTGCCCAGGTCAGCTAATCCTCAGCCCTCAGGGAATCACATTGCAGAAAATGGACCTCGCTAAGACAGATTATTCGCCAAGGGAAAAAAGGACACAATGCCATTTGCAGCACCGTAGATGAGTCTAGAGGTAATCACGTGACTTGGAGTAAGTCAGAAAGTGAAAGACACATATCATATCATATCACATATAGGTGTTACGTGAAAATTGATACCAGGGCAGATATTTCCACGGAGAAGGGCAATCACAGATTCATTAAACAAACTTATGGTTCACCAAAGGAAAGGTGTGAGCATTGAATTCATTACGATATTGGGGTTAACAGACATATACAAACACAGTAGACGTATATAATCACCAAAGACCTACGGAGTACCAAGAGAAGACTACTCAACATTCTGTCATAACGTACATGGGAAAAGGATCCCAGGAAGGACAGACATATGTATATGTGTAAAAGAACCACCTCTTGCACACCTACAACAAGCTAAACGTTGTACTCAAACTTGCTGTAATAAAAAATAAAAAATTAAATTAAAAACACGAACAAGAAGTAGTGAGACAAACTTGAGGGGCTTTCTCCTGGCACATTCCGTTCTACATTCCAATCTAGAAGGCGACTTCCATTGAGGCTCTGCTGCCCTAGTAACCAGATTTGGTAAGGGAGAACTGCTGCCACCTTGTGGCCGTTTCACACAACAGCAGCTTTAATCCCAGCGCTAATGGTCAGTGGATATTCCAAATCATTACAGGCCTGTAAATGACACCTGCCCTGAAAACAAATCCTGGGGTCATATATCGACCAAAAAATTCAAAAGACGTCCATATTTCAAAACGACAGTTTCAAGAGGCATATTTCACGCACATTAGTGTTCTGCTTCTTTTGCTTGCTTGCTTTCTTTGTTAAAAAAACGGGAATGGAAAAAGGCAACCCTCAGAATGGGCGAAAACGTTCACAAACGAATCAATGGACCAAGGTTTAATCTGCAATATATATAAACAGCTCATGCAGCTTAATATTAATAAAACAAACAACCCAATACAAAAATGGGCAGAAGATCTAAATAGACGTTTCTTCAAAGAAGACACAGAGATGGCCAAGACGCACATGACAAGCTGCTCAACATCACTAATTATTAGAGAAATGCAAATCAAAACTACAATGAGGTAAGACCTCACACCTGTTAGAATCGGCATCATCAGATAATCTACAAACAAAAAATTCTGGGGAGGGTGTGGACAAAAGGAACCCTCTTCCGCTATTGGTGGGAATGTAAATTGATACAGTCACTATGGAGAACAGTATGGAGGATCCTTTAAAAAACCAAAAAGAGAATTACCATAGGATCCAGCAATCCCACTTCTGGGCATTTACCCAGAGAAAACCATAAATCACAGAGACACATTCACCACAATGTTCATTGCAGCACTATTTACAATAGCCAGGTAATGGAAGCAACCTAAATGGCCCCAGACAGACGAATGGATAAAGATGTGGTACATATATAAAATGGAATATTACTCAGCCATAAAAAGGAATGAAACTGGGTCATTTGTAGAGAAGTTGACGGATCTAGAGACTGTCATACAGACTGAAGTAAGTCAGAAAGAGAAAAACAAATATTGTATATTAATGCCTATATGTGGAACCTAGAAAAATGGTACAGATGAACTGGTTTGCAGGGCAGAGATAGAGACACAGAGGTAGAGAACAAACGTATGGACACAAAGTGGGGGAAGCCATGGGGTGGTGGTGGTGGGATGAGTTGGGAGATTGGGATTGACCTGTATACATGTCTATGCATAAAATAGATAACTAATAATAACCTACTGTATAAAAAAATAAATAAAATTAAATTTCAAAAATTTTAAAAATAAAATGTAAAAATAAAACAGAAAAAAAGTTCTTCCATTCACACTGATGTATTTATAAGAATGAATTATTTCCATGCTTATATCCATAAATACATAAAAGGGGAATAAAATCTAACTTGAACCAAAAAAGAAAAAAGAAAACTGAACCTAACAGTTATACAGAGGAAAACACTACCAAGGCACTTGCTCCAGTGGTAAACAATTCTGAAATTGGTCAGAGGTGGGGAATCATCCCCCATACAGCCAGCAGCCCCGCCCGTCCACGCAAGGAGCGTCCTTATTGCAAAGCTGTGGGACCGTGCCGAGGCCTCTGTGAGTAAACGTGAGCTGAGCCCCAGGCCAGCTGCTGCTGAACTGTTCCCACCCTTCCCAGGTGAAACACCTGAATATGTACAAGGGCTTGAAAGCCTAGAGGAAGGGCCGTGGAGCCACACCAGCGACAGCACGCAGGCCAACTTGGTGCCTACAGGTCAGCCAGGATGGTCTTGGACACGGGCGCTCTTCTGGAAGATTTCCATTGCCCTGCCTGAGATACCCCTCCTGTCCCGGCCCCCACTCCTTTTTTTCCTTCCTCACCTCAGCCCGGAGAGATATTCCAGTGGAAGTTATGGGTGACACATCCTCTTCTTTACAGGTGGCAGCCTGGCAACTCCTGCAGAAAGTCCAGCAGAGCCCCACTCACACCGGGCCGCCCACAAAGCCGTGGACCCTCACACCCTCCCACCAGCACAGCCCCGAGACTGCTGACGGGGCAGAGAATAAGGAGTCAGGCACAGCTGCAGGGGCTATTGCTGCCTGGAGTGCAGTTTATATTGACCTCAACCCAGGCACACCTGTGGAGGGCTTGCCGGCAGGTCAGGCTGCCCAGGTCAGCTAATCCTCAGCCCTCAGGGAATCACATTGCAGAAAATGGACCTCGCTAAGACAGAATATTCGCCAAGGGAAAAAAGGACACACTGCCATTTGCAGCACCGTAGATGAGTCTAGAGGTAATCACGTGACTTGGAGTAAGTCAGAAAGTGAAAGACACATATCATATCATATCACATATAGGTGTTACGTATAAATTGATACCAGGGCAGATATTTCCACGGAGAAGGGCAATCACAGATTCATTAAACAAACTTATGGTTCACCAAAGGAAAGGTGTGAGGATTGAATTCATTACGATATTGGGGTTAACAGACATATACAAACACAGTAGACATATATATTCACCAAAGACGTACGGAGTACCAAGAGAAGACTACTCAACATTCTGTCATAACGTACATGGGAAAAGGATCCCAGGAAGAACAGACATATGTATATGTGTAAAAGAACCACCTCTTGCACACCTACAACAAGCTAAACGTTGTACTCAAACTTGCTGTAATAAAAAATAAATATTAAATTAAAAACACGAACAAGAAGTAGTGAGACAAACTTGAGGGGCTTTCTCCTGGCACATTCCGTTCTACATTCCAATCTAGAATGCGACTTCCATTGAGGCTCTGCTGCCCTAGTAACCAGATTTGGTAAGGGAGAACTGCTGCCACCTTGTGGCCGTTTCACACAACAGCAGCTTTAATCCCAGCGCTAATGGTCAGTGGATATTCCAAATCATTACAGGCCTGTAAATGACACCTGCCCTGAAAACAAATCCTGGGGTCATATATCGACCAAAAAATTCAAAAGACGTCCATATTTCAAAACGACAGTTTCAAGAGGCATATTTCACGCACATTAGTGTTCTGATTCTTTTGCTTGCTTGCTTTCTTTGTTAAAAAAACGGGAATGGAAAAAGGCAACCCTCAGAATGGGCGAAAACTTTCACAAACGAATCAATGGACCAAGGTTTAATCTCCAATATATATAAACAGCTCATGCAGCTTAATATTAATAAAACAAACAACCCAATACAAAAATGGGCAGAAGATCTAAATAGACGTTTCTTCAAAGAAGACACAGAGATGGCCAAGACGCAGATGAAAAGCTGCTCAACATCACTAATTATTAGAGAAATGCAAATCAAAACTACAATGAGGTAAGACCTCACACCTGTTAGAATCGGCATGATCAGATAATCTACAAACAACAAATTCTGGGGAGGGTGTGGACAAAAGGAACCCTCTTCCGCTATTGGTGGGAATGTAAATTGATACAGTCACTATGGAGAACAGTATGGAGGTTCCTTTAAAAAACTAAAAAGAGAATTACCATAGGATCCAGCAATCCCACTTCTGGGCATATACCCAGAGAAAACCATAAATCACAAAGACACATTCACCACAATGTTCATTGCAGCACTATTTACAATAGCCAGGTAATGGAAGCAACCTAAATGCCCACAGACAGACGAATGGATAAAGATGTGGTACATATATAAAATGGAATATTAGTCAGCCATAAAAAGGAATGAAACTGGGTCATTTGTAGAGAAGTTGATGGATCTAGAGACTGTCATACAGAGTGAAGTAAGTCAGAAAGAGAAAAACAAATATTGTATATTAATGCCTATATGTGGAACCTAGAAAAATGCTACAGATGAACTGGTTTGCAGGGCAGAAATAGAGACACAGAGGTAGAGAACAAACGTATGGACACAAAGTGGGGGAAGCCATGGGGTGGTGGTGGTGGGATGAGTTGGGAGATTGGGATTGACCTGTATACATGTCTATGCATAAAATAGATAACTAATAATAACCTACTGTATAAAAAAAATAAATAAAATTAAATTTCAAAAATTTTAAAAATAAAATGTAAAAATAAAACAGAAAAAATGTTCTTCCATTCACACTGATGTATTTATAAGAATGAATTATTTCCATGCTTATATCCATAAATACATAAAAGAGGAATAAAATCTAACTTGAACCAAAAAAGAAAAAAGAAAACTGAACCTAACAGTTATACAGAGGAAAACACTACCAAGGCACTTGCTCCAGTGGTAAACAATTCTGAAATTGGTCAGAGGTGGGGAATCATCTCACATAGAGCCAGCAGCCACGCCCGCCCACGCAAGGAGCGTTCTTATTGCAAAGCTGGGGGACCGTGCCGAGGCCTCTGTGTGTAAACGTGAGCTGAGCCCCAGGCCAGCTGCTGCTGAACTGTTCCCACCCTTCCCAGGTGAAACACCTGAATATGTACAAGGGCTTGAAAGCCTAGAGGAAGGGCCGTGGAGCCACACCAGCGACAGCACGCAGGCCACCTTGGTGCCTGCAGGTCAGCCAGGATGGTCCTGGCCACAGGCGCTCTTCTGGAAGCTTTCCATTGCCCGGCCTGAGATACCCCTCCTGTCCCGGCCCCCACTCCTTTTTTTCCTTACTCACCTCAGCCCGGAGAGATATTCCAGTGGAAGTTATGGGTGACACATCCTCTTCTTTACAGGTGGCAGCCTGGCAACTCCTGCAGAAAGTCCAGCAGAGCCCCACTCACACCGGGCCACCCACAAAGCCGTGGACCCTCACACCCTCCCACCAGCACAGCCCCGAGACTGCTGACGGGGCAGAGAATATGGAGTCAGGCACAGCTGCAGGGGCTATTGCTGCCTGGAGTGCTGTTTATATTGACCTCAACCCAGGCACACCTGGAGAGGGCTTGCCGGCAGGGTCAGGCTGCCCAGGTTAGCTAATCCTCAGCCCTCAGGGAATCACATTGCAGAAAATGGACCTCGCTAAGACAGAATATTCGCCAAGGAAAAGAAGCACACAATGCCATTTGCAGCACCGTAGATGAGTCTAGAGGTAATCACGTGACTTGGAGTAAGTCAGAAAGTGAAAGACACATATCATATCATATCACTTATAGGTGTTACCTATAAATTGATACCAGGGCAGATATTTCCACGGAGAAGGGCAATCACAGATTCATTAAACAAACTTATGGTTCACCAAAGGAAAGGTGTGAGGATTGAATTCATTACGATATTGGGGTTAACAGACATATACAAACACAGTAGACGTATATAATCACCAAAGACCTACGGAGTACCAAGAGAAGACTACTCAACATTCTGTCATAACGTACATGGGAAAAGGATCCCAGGAAGAACAGACATATGTATATGTGTAAAAGAACCACCTCTTGCACACCTACAACAAGCTAAACGTTGTACTCAAACTTGCTGTAATAAAAAATAAATATTAAATTAAAAACACGAACAAGAAGTAGTGAGACAAACTTGAGGGGCTTTCTCCTGGCACATTCCGTTCTACATTCCAATCTAGAACGCGACTTCCATTGAGGCTCTGCTGCCCTAGTAACCAGATTTGGTAAGGAAGAACTGCTGCCACCTTGTGGCCGTTTCACACAACAGCAGCTTTAATCCCAGCGCTAAAGGTCAGTGGATATTCCAAATCATTACAGGCCTGTAAATGACACCTGCCCTGAAAACAAATCCTGGGGTCATATATCGACCAAAAAATTCAAAAGACGTCCATATTTCAAAACGACAGTTTCAAGAGGCATATTTCACGCACATTAGTGTTCTGATTCTTTTGCTTTCTTTCTTTCTTTGTTAAAAAAACGGGAATGGAAAAAGGCAACCCTCAGAATGGGCGAAAACTTTCACAAACGAATCAATGGACCAAGGTTTAATCTCCAATATATATAAACAGCTCATGCAGCTTAATATTAATAAAACAAACAACCCAATACAAAAATGGGCAGAAGATCTAAATAGACGTTTCTTCAAAGAAGACACAGAGATGGCCAAGACGCAGATGAAAAGCTGCTCAACATCACTAATTATTAGAGAAATGCAAATCAAAACTACAATGAGGTAAGACCTCACACCTGTTAGAATCGGCATCATCAGATAATCTACAAACAACAAATTCTGGGGAGGGTGTGGACAAAAGGAACCCTCTTCCGCTATTGGTGGGAATGTAAATTGATACAGTCACTATGGAGAACAGTATGGAGGTTCCTTTAAAAAACTAAAAACAGAATTACAATAGGATCCAGCAATCCCACTTCTGGGCATATACCCAGAGAAAACCATAAATCACAGAGACACATTCACCACAATGTTCATTGCAGCACTATTTACAATAGCCAGGTAATGGAAGCAACCTTAATGCCCACAGACAGACGAATGGATAAAGATGTGGTACATATATAAAATGGAATATTACTCAGCCATAAAAAGGAATGAAACTGGGTCATTTGTAGAGAAGTTGATGGATCTAGAGACTGTCATACAGAGTGAAGTAAGTCAGAAAGAGAAAAACAAATATTGTATATTAATGCCTATATGTGGAACCTAGAAAAATGCTACACATGAACTGGTTTGCAGGGCAGAAATAGAGACACAGAGGTAGAGAACAAACGTATGGACACAAAGTGGGGGAAGCCATGGGGTGGTGGTGGTGGGATGAGTTGGGAGATTGGGATTGACCTGTATACATGTCTATGCATAAAATAGATAACTAATAATAACCTACTGTATAAAAAAATAAATAAAATTAAATTTCAAAAATTTTAAAAATAAAATGTAAAAATAAAACAGAAAAAATGTTCTTCCATTCACACTGATGTATTTATAAGAATGAATTATTTCCATGCTTATATCCATAAATACATAAAAGAGGAATAAAATCTAACTTGAACCAAAAAAGAAAAAAGAAAACTGAACCTAACAGTTATACAGAGGAAAACACTACCAAGGCACTTGCTCCAGTGGTAAACAATTCTGAAATTGGTCAGAGGTGGGGAATCATCTCCCATACAGCCAGCAGCCCCGCCCACCCACGCAAGGAGCGTCCTTATTGCAAAGCTGGGGGACCGTGCCGAGGCCTCTGTGAGTAAACGTGAGCTGAGCCCCAGGCCAGCTGCTGCTGAACTGTTCCCACCCTTCCCAGGTGAAACACCTGAATATGTACAAGGGCTTGAAAGCCTAGAGGAAGGGCCGTGGAGCCACACCAGCGACAGCACGCAGGCCACCTTGGTGCCTGCAGGTCAGCCAGGATGGTCCTGGCCACGGGCGCTCCTCTGGAAGTTTTCCATTGCCCTGCCTGAGATACCCCTCCTGTCCCGGCCCACACTACTTTTTTTCCTTCCTCACCTCAGCCCGGAGAGATATTCCAGTGGAAGTTATGGGTGACACATCCTCTTCTTTACAGGTGGCAGCCTGGCAACTCCTGCAGAAAGTCCAGCAGAGCCCCACTCACACCGGGCCACCCACAAAGCCGTGGACCCTCACACCCTCCCACCAGCACAGCCCCGAGACTGCTGACGGGGCAGAGAATATGGAGTCAGGCACAGCTGCAGGGGCTATTGCTGCCTGGAGTGCTGTTTATATTGACCTCAACCCAGGCACACCTGGAGAGGGCTTGCCGGCAGGGTCAGGCTGCCCAGGTCAGCTAATCCTCAGCCCTCAGGGAATCACATTGCAGAAAATGGACCTCGCTAAGACAGAATATTCGCCAAGGAAAAGAAGCACACACTGCCATTTGCAGCACCGTAGATGAGTCTAGAGGTAATCACGTGACTTGGAGTAAGTCAGAAAGTGAAAGACATATATCATATCATATCACTTATAGGTGTTACCTATAAATTGATACCAGGGCAGATATTTCCACGGAGAAGGGCAATCACAGATTCATTAAACAAACTTATGGTTCACCAAAGGAAAGGTGTGAGGATTGAATTCATTACGATATTGGGGTTAACAGACATATACAAACACAGTAGACGTATATAATCACCAAAGACCTACGGAGTACCAAGAGAAGACTACTCAACATTCTGTCATAACGTACATGGGAAAAGGATCCCAGGAAGAACAGACATATGTATATGTGTAAAAGAACCACCTCTTGCACACCTACAACAAGCTAAACGTTGTACTCAAACTTGCTGTAATAAAAAATAAATATTAAATTAAAAACACGAACAAGAAGTAGTGAGACAAACTTGAGGGGCTTTCTCCTGGCACATTCCGTTCTACATTCCAATCTAGAACGCGACTTCCATTGAGGCTCTGCTGCCCTAGTAACCAGATTTGGTAAGGAAGAACTGCTGCCACCTTGTGGCCGTTTCACACAACAGCAGCTTTAATCCCAGCGCTAAAGGTCAGTGGATATTCCAAATCATTACAGGCCTGTAAATGACACCTGCCCTGAAAACAAATCCTGGGGTCATATATCGACCAAAAAATTCAAAAGACGTCCATATTTCAAAACGACAGTTTCAAGAGGCATATTTCACGCACATTAGTGTTCTGATTCTTTTGCTTTCTTTCTTTCTTTGTTAAAAAAACGGGAATGGAAAAAGGCAACCCTCAGAATGGGCGAAAACTTTCACAAACGAATCAATGGACCAAGGTTTAATCTCCAATATATATAAACAGCTCATGCAGCTTAATATTAATAAAACAAACAACCCAATACAAAAATGGGCAGAAGATCTAAATAGACGTTTCTTCAAAGAAGACACAGAGATGGCCAAGACGCAGATGAAAAGCTGCTCAACATCACTAATTATTAGAGAAATGCAAATCAAAACTACAATGAGGTAAGACCTCACACCTGTTAGAATCGGCATCATCAGATAATCTACAAACAACAAATTCTGGGGAGGGTGTGGACAAAAGGAACCCTCTTCCGCTATTGGTGGGAATGTAAATTGATACAGTCACTATGGAGAACAGTATGGAGGTTCCTTTAAAAAACTAAAAACAGAATTACAATAGGATCCAGCAATCCCACTTCTGGGCATATACCCAGAGAAAACCATAAATCACAGAGACACATTCACCACAATGTTCATTGCAGCACTATTTACAATAGCCAGGTAATGGAAGCAACCTTAATGCCCACAGACAGACGAATGGATAAAGATGTGGTACATATATAAAATGGAATATTACTCAGCCATAAAAAGGAATGAAACTGGGTCATTTGTAGAGAAGTTGATGGATCTAGAGACTGTCATACAGAGTGAAGTAAGTCAGAAAGAGAAAAACAAATATTGTATATTAATGCCTATATGTGGAACCTAGAAAAATGCTACACATGAACTGGTTTGCAGGGCAGAAATAGAGACACAGAGGTAGAGAACAAACGTATGGACACAAAGTGGGGGAAGCCATGGGGTGGTGGTGGTGGGATGAGTTGGGAGATTGGGATTGACCTGTATACATGTCTATGCATAAAATAGATAACTAATAATAACCTACTGTATAAAAAAATAAATAAAATTAAATTTCAAAAATTTTAAAAATAAAATGTAAAAATAAAACAGAAAAAATGTTCTTCCATTCACACTGATGTATTTATAAGAATGAATTATTTCCATGCTTATATCCATAAATACATAAAAGAGGAATAAAATCTAACTTGAACCAAAAAAGAAAAAAGAAAACTGAACCTAACAGTTATACAGAGGAAAACACTACCAAGGCACTTGCTCCAGTGGTAAACAATTCTGAAATTGGTCAGAGGTGGGGAATCATCTCCCATACAGCCAGCAGCCCCGCCCACCCACGCAAGGAGCGTCCTTATTGCAAAGCTGGGGGACCGTGCCGAGGCCTCTGTGAGTAAACGTGAGCTGAGCCCCAGGCCAGCTGCTGCTGAACTGTTCCCACCCTTCCCAGGTGAAACACCTGAATATGTACAAGGGCTTGAAAGCCTAGAGGAAGGGCCGTGGAGCCACACCAGCGACAGCACGCAGGCCACCTTGGTGCCTGCAGGTCAGCCAGGATGGTCCTGGCCACGGGCGCTCCTCTGGAAGTTTTCCATTGCCCTGCCTGAGATACCCCTCCTGTCCCGGCCCACACTACTTTTTTTCCTTCCTCACCTCAGCCCGGAGAGATATTCCAGTGGAAGTTATGGGTGACACATCCTCTTCTTTACAGGTGGCAGCCTGGCAACTCCTGCAGAAAGTCCAGCAGAGCCCCACTCACACCGGGCCACCCACAAAGCCGTGGACCCTCACACCCTCCCACCAGCACAGCCCCGAGACTGCTGACGGGGCAGAGAATATGGAGTCAGGCACAGCTGCAGGGGCTATTGCTGCCTGGAGTGCTGTTTATATTGACCTCAACCCAGGCACACCTGGAGAGGGCTTGCCGGCAGGGTCAGGCTGCCCAGGTCAGCTAATCCTCAGCCCTCAGGGAATCACATTGCAGAAAATGGACCTCGCTAAGACAGAATATTCGCCAAGGAAAAGAAGCACACACTGCCATTTGCAGCACCGTAGATGAGTCTAGAGGTAATCACGTGACTTGGAGTAAGTCAGAAAGTGAAAGACATATATCATATCATATCACTTATAGGTGTTACCTATAAATTGATACCAGGGCAGATATTTCCACGGAGAAGGGCAATCACAGATTCATTAAACAAACTTATGGTTCACCAAAGGAAAGGTGTGAGGATTGAATTCATTACGATATTGGGGTTAACAGACATATACAAACACAGTAGACGTATATAATCACCAAAGACCTACGGAGTACCAAGAGAAGACTACTCAACATTCTGTCATAACGTACATGGGAAAAGGATCGCAGGAAGAACAGACATATGTATATGTGTAAAAGAACCACCTCTTGCACACCTACAACAAGCTAAACGTTGTACTCAAACTTGCTGTAATAAAAAATAAATATTAAATTAAAAACACGAACAAGAAGTAGTGAGACAAACTTGAGGGGCTTTCTCCTGGCACATTCCGTTCTACATTCCAATCTAGAACGCGACTTCCATTGAGGCTCTGCTGCCCTAGTAACCAGATTTGGTAAGGGAGAACTGCTGCCCCCTTGTGGCCATTTCACACAACAGCAGCTTTAATCCCAGCGCTAAAGGTCAGTGGATATTCCAAATCATTACAGGCCTGTAAATGACACCTGCCCTGAAAACAAATCCTGTGGTCATATATCGACCAAAAAATTCAAAAGACGTCCATATTTCAAAACGACAGTTTCAAGAGGCATATTTCACGCACATTAGTGTTCTGATTCTTTTGCTTTCTTTCTTTCTTTGTTAAAAAAACGGGAATGGAAAAAGGCAACCCTCAGAATGGGCGAAAACTTTCACAAATGAATCAATAGACCAAGGTTTAATCTCCAATATATATAAACAGCTCATGCAGCTTAATATTAATAAAACAAACAACCCAATACAAAAATGGGCAGAAGATCTAAATAGACGTTTCTTCAAAGAAGACACAGAGATGGCCAAGACGCAGATGAAAAGCTGCTCAACATCACTAATTATTAGAGAAATGCAAATCAAAACTACAATGAGGTAAGACCTCACACCTGTTAGAATCGGCATGATCAGATAATCTACAAACAACAAATTCTGGGGAGGGTGTGGACAAAAGGAACCCTCTTCTGCTATTGGTGGGAATGTAAATTGATACAGTCACTATGGAGAACAGTATGGAGGTTCCTTTAAAAAACTAAAAAGAGAATTACCATAGGATCCAGCAATCCCACTTCTGGGCATATACCCAGAGAAAACCATAAATCACAAAGACACATTCACCACTATGTTCATTGCAGCACTATTTACAATAGCCAGGTAATGGAAGCAACCTAAATGCCCACAGACAGACGGATGGATAAAGATGTGGTACATATATAAAATGGAATATTACTCAGCCATAAAAAGGAATGAAACTGGGTCATTTGTAGAGAAGTTGATGGATCTAGAGACTGTCATACAGAGTGAAGTAAGTCCGAAAGAGAAAAACAAATATTGTATATTAATGCCTATATGTGGAACCTAGAAAAATGGTACAGATGAACTGGTTTGCAGGGCAGAAATAGAGACACAGAGGTAGAGAACAAACGTATGGACACAAAGTGGGGGAAGCCATGGGGTGGTGGTGGTGGGATGAGTTGGTACATTGGGATTGACCTGTATACATGTCTATGCATAAAATAGATAACTAATAATAACCTACTGAATAAAAAAAAATAAATAAAATTAAATTTCAAAAATTTTAAAAATAAAATGTAAAAATAAAACAGAAAAAATGTTCTTCCATTCACACTGATGTATTTATAAGAATGAATTATTTCCATGCTTATATCCATAAATACATAAAAGAGGAATAAAATCTAACTTGAACCAAAAAAGAAAAAAGAAAACTGAACCTAACAGTTATACAGAGGAAAACACTACCAAGGCACTTGCTCCAGTGGTAAACAATTCTGAAATTGGTCAGAGGTGGGGAATCATCTCCCATAGAGCCAGCAGCCCCGCCCGCCCACGCAAGGAGCGTCCTTATTGCAAAGCTGGGGGACCGTGCCGAGGCCTCTGTGAGTAAACGTGAGCTGAGCCCCAGGCCAGCTGCTGCTGAACTGTTCCCACCCTTCCCAGGTGAAACACCTGAATATGTACAAGGGCTTGAAAGCCTAGAGGAAGGGCCGTGGAGCCACACCAGTGACAGCACGCAGGCCACCTTGGTGCCTGCAGGTCAGCCAGGATGGTCCTGGCCACGGGCGCTCTTCTGGAAGCTTTCCATTGCCCTGCCTGAGATACCCCTCCTGTCCCGGCCCCCACTCCTTTTTTTCCTTCCTCACCTCAGCCCGCAGAGATATTCCAATGGAAATTATGGGTGAGACATCCTGTTCTTTACAGGTGGCAGCCTGGCAACTCCTGCAGAAAGTCCAGCAGAGCCCCACTCACACCGGGCCACCCACAAAGCCGTGGACCCTCACACCCTCCCACCAGCACAGCCCCGAGACTGCTGATGGGGCAGAGAATATGGAGTCAGGCACAGCTGCAGGGGCTATTGCTGCCTGGAGTGCTGTTTATATTGACCTCAACCCAGGCACACCTGGGGAGGGCTTGCCGGCAGGGTCAGGCTGCCCAGGTCAGCTAATCCTCAGCCCTCAGGGAATCACATTGCAGAAAATGGACCTCGCTAAGACAGAATATTCGCCAAGGAAAAGAAGCACACAATGCCATTTGCAGCACCGCAGATGAGTCTAGAGGTAATCACGTGACTTGGAGTAAGTCAGAAAGTGAAAGACACATATCATATCATATCACTTATAGGTGTTACCTATAAATTGATACCAGGGCAGATATTTCCACGGAGAAGGGCAATCACAGATTCATTAAACAAACTTATGGTTCACCAAAGGAAAGGTGTGAGGATTGAATTCATTACGATATTGGGGTTAACAGACATATACAAACACAGTAGACGTATATAATCACCAAAGACCTACGGAGTACCAAGAGAAGACTACTCAACATTCTGTCATAACGAACATGGGAAAAGGATCCCAGGAAGAACAGACATATGTATATGTGTAAAAGAACCACCTCTTGCACACCTACAACAAGCTAAACGTTGTACTCAAACTTGCTGTAATAAAAAATAAAAAATTAAATTAAAAACACGAACAAGAATTAGTGAGAAAAACTTGAGGGGCTTTCTCCTGGTACATTCCGTTCTACATTCCAATCTAGAACGCGACTTCCATTGAGGCTCTGCTGCCCTAGTAACCAGATTTGGTAAGGGAGAACTGCTGCCACCTTGTGGCCGTTTCACACAACAGCAGCTTTAATCCCAGCGCTAATGGTCAGTGGATATTCCAAATCATTACAGGCCTGTAAATGACACCGGCCCTGAAAACAAATCCTGGGGTCATATATCGACCAAAAAATTCAAAAGACGTCCATATTTCAAAACGACAGTTTCAAGAGGCATATTTCACGCACATTAGTGTTCTGATTCTTTTGCTTTCTTTCTTTCTTTGTTAAAAAAACGGGAATGGAAAAAGGCAACCCTCAGAATGGGCGAAAACTTTCACAAACGAATCAATGGACCAAGGTTTAATCTCCAATATATATAAACAGCTCATGCAGCTTAATATTAATAAAACAAACAACCCAATACAAAAATGGGCAGAAGATCTAAATAGACGTTTCTTCAAAGAAGACACAGAGATGGCCAAGACGCAGATGAAAAGCTGCTCAACATCACTAATTATTAGAGAAATGCAAATCAAAACTACAATGAGGTAAGACCTCACACCTGTTAGAATCGGCATCATCAGATAATCTACAAACAACAAATTCTGGGGAGGGTGTGGACAAAAGGAACCCTCTTCCGCTATTGGTGGGAATGTAAATTGATACAGTCACTATGGAGAACAGTATGGAGGTTCCTTTAAAAAACTAAAAAGAGAATTACCATAGGATCCAGCAATCCCACTTCTGGGCATATACCCAGAGAAAACCATAAATCACAAAGACACATTCACCACAATGTTCATTGCAGCACTATTTACAATAGCCAGGTAATGGAAGCAACCTAAATGCCCACAGACAGACGAATGGATAAAGATGTGGTACATATATAAAATGGAATATTACTCAGCCATAAAAAGGAATGAAACTGGGTCATTTGTAGAGAAGTTGATGGATCTAGAGACTGTCATACAGAGTGAAGTAAGTCAGAAAGAGAAAAACAAATATTGTATATTAATGCCTATATGTGGAACCTAGAAAAATGCTACAGATGAACTGGTTTGCAGGGCAGAAATAGAGACACAGAGGTAGAGAACAAACGTATGGACACAAAGTGGGGGAAGCCATGGGGTGGTGGTGGTGGGATGAGTTGGTACATTGGGATTGACCTGTATACATGTCTATGCATAAAATAGATAACTAATAATAACCTACTGAATAAAAAAAAATAAATAAAATTAAATTTCAAAAATTTTAAAAATAAAATGTAAAAATAAAACAGAAAAAATGTTCTTCCATTCACACTGATGTATTTATAAGAATGAATTATTTCCATGCTTATATCCATAAATACATAAAAGAGGAATAAAATCTAACTTGAACCAAAAAAGAAAAAAGAAAACTGAACCTAACAGTTATACAGAGGAAAACACTACCAAGGCACTTGCTCCAGTGGTAAACAATTCTGAAATTGGTCAGAGGTGGGGAATCATCTCCCATACAGCCAGCAGCCCCGCCCGCCCACGCAAGGAGCGTCCTTATTGCAAAGCTGGGGGACCGTGCCGAGGCCTCTGTGAGTAAACGTGAGCTGAGCCCCAGGCCAGCTGCTGCTGAACTGTTCCCACCCTTCCCAGGTGAAACACCTGAATATGTACAAGGGCTTGAAAGCCTAGAGGAAGGGCCGTGGAGCCACACCAGCGACAGCACGCAGGCCACCTTGGTGCCTGCAGGTCAGCCAGGATGGTCCTGGCCACGGGTGCTCTTCTGGAAGCTTTCCATTGCCCTGCCTGAGATACCCCTCCTGTCCCGGCCCCCACTCCTTTTTTTCCTTCCTCACCTCAGCCCGCAGAGATATTCCAGTGGAAGTTATGGGTGACACATCCTCTTCTTTACAGGTGGCAGCCTGGCAACTCCTGCAGAAAGTCCAGCAGAGCCCCACTCACACCGGGCCACCCACAAAGCCGTGGACCCTCACACCCTCCCACCAGCACAGCCCCGAGACTGCTGATGGGGCAGAGAATATGGAGTCAGGCACAGCTGCAGGGGCTATTGCTGCCTGGAGTGCTGTTTATATTGACATCAACCCAGGCACAGCTGGGGAGGGCTTGCCGGCAGGGTCAGGCTGCCCAGGTCAGCTAATCCTCAGCCCTCAGGGAATCACATTGCAGAAAATGGACCTCGCTAAGACAGAATATTCGCCAAGGAAAAGAAGCACACAATGCCATTTGCAGCACCGCAGATGAGTCTAGAGGTAATCACGTGACTTGGAGTAAGTCAGAAAGTGAAAGACACATATCATATCATATCATATCACTTATAGGTGTTACCTATAAATTGATACCAGGGCAGATATTTCCACGGAGAAGGGCAATCACAGATTCATTAAACAAACTTATGGTTCACCAAAGGAAAGGTGTGAGGATTGAATTCATTACGATATTGGGGTTAACAGACATATACAAACACAGTAGACGTATATAATCACCAAAGACCTACGGAGTACCAAGAGAAGACTACTCAACATTCTGTCATAACGAACATGGGAAAAGGATCCCAGGAAGAACAGACATATGTATATGTGTAAAAGAACCACCTCTTGCACACCTACAACAAGCTAAACGTTGTACTCAAACTTGCTGTAATAAAAAATAAAAAATTAAATTAAAAACACGAACAAGAATTAGTGAGAAAAACTTGAGGGGCTTTCTCCTGGTACATTCCGTTCTACATTCCAATCTAGAACGCGACTTCCATTGAGGCTCTGCTGCCCTAGTAACCAGATTTGGTAAGGGAGAACTGCTGCCACCTTGTGGCCGTTTCACACAACAGCAGCTTTAATCCCAGCGCTAATGGTCAGTGGATATTCCAAATCATTACAGGCCTGTAAATGACACCGGCCCTGAAAACAAATCCTGGGGTCATATATCGACCAAAAAATTCAAAAGACGTCCATATTTCAAAACGACAGTTTCAAGAGGCATATTTCACGCACATTAGTGTTCTGATTCTTTTGCTTTCTTTCTTTCTTTGTTAAAAAAACGGGAATGGAAAAAGGCAACCCTCAGAATGGGCGAAAACTTTCACAAACGAATCAATGGACCAAGGTTTAATCTCCGATATATATAAACAGCTCATGCAGCTTAATATTAATAAAACAAACAACCCAATACAAAAATGGGCAGAAGATCTAAATAGACGTTTCTTCAAAGAAGACACAGAGATGGCCAAGACGCAGATGAAAAGCTGCTCAACATCACTAATTATTAGAGAAATGCAAATCAAAACTACAATGAGGTAAGACCTCACACCTGTTAGAATCGGCATCATCAGATAATCTACAAACAACAAATTCTGGGGAGGGTGTGGACAAAAGGAACCCTCTTCCGCTATTGGTGGGAATGTAAATTGATACAGTCACTATGGAGAACAGTATGGAGGTTCCTTTAAAAAACTAAAAAGAGAATTACCATAGGATCCAGCAATCCCACTTCTGGGCATATACCCAGAGAAAACCATAAATCACAAAGACACATTCACCACAATGTTCATTGCAGCACTATTTACAATAGCCAGGTAATGGAAGCAACCTAAATGCCCACAGACAGACGAATGGATAAAGATGTGGTACATATATAAAATGGAATATTACTCAGCCATAAAAAGGAATGAAACTGGGTCATTTGTAGAGAAGTTGATGGATCTAGAGACTGTCATACAGAGTGAAGTAAGTCAGAAAGAGAAAAACAAATATTGTATATTAATGCCTATATGTGGAACCTAGAAAAATGCTACACATGAACTGGTTTGCAGGGCAGAAATAGAGACACAGAGGTAGAGAACAAACGTATGGACACAAAGTGGGGGAAGCCATGGGGTGGTGGTGGTGGGATGAGTTGGGAGATTGGGATTGACCTGTATACATGTCTATGCATAAAATAGATAACTAATAATAACCTAGTGTATAAAAAATAAATAAAATTAAATTTCAAAATTTTTAAAAATAAAATGTAAAAATAAAACAGAAAAAAAGTTCTTCCATTCACACTGATGTATTTATAAGAATGAATTATTTCCATGCTTATATCCATAAATACATAAAAGAGGAATAAAATCTAACTTGAACCAAAAAAGAAAAAAAGAAAACTGAACCTAACAGTTATACAGAGGAAAACACTACCAAGGCACTTGCTCCAGTGGTAAACAATTCTGAAATTGGTCAGAGGTGGGGAATCATCTCCCATAGAGCCAGCAGCCCCGCCCGCCCACGCAAGGAGCGTCCTTATTGCAAAGCTGGGGGACCGTGCCGAGGCCTCTGTGAGTAAACGTGAGCTGAGCCCCAGGCCAGCTGCTGCTGCACTGTTCCCACCCTTCCCAGGTGAAACACCTGAATATGTACAAGGTCTTGAAAGCCTAGAGGAAGGGCCGTGGAGCCACACCAGCGACAGCACGCAGGCCACCTTGGTGCCTGCAGGTCAGCCAGGATGGTCCTGGACACGGGCGCTCTTCTGGAAGCTTTCCATTGCCCTGCCTGAGATACCCCTCCTGTCCCGGCCCCCACTCCTTTTTTTCCTTCCTCACCTCAGCCCGGAGAGATATTCCAGTGGAAGTTATGGGTGACACATCCTCTTCTTTACAGGTGGCAGCCTGGCAACTCCTGCCGAAAGTCCAGCAGATCCCCACTCACACCGGGACACCCACAAAGCCGTGGACCCTCACACCCTCCCACCAGCACAGCCCCGAGACTGCTGACGGGACAGACAATATGGAGTCAGGCACAGCTGCAGGGGCTATTGCTGCCTGGAGTGCTGTTTATATTGACCTCAACCCAGGCACACCTGGGGAGGGCTTGCCGGCAGGGTCAGGCTGCCCAGGTCAGCTAATCCTCAGCCCTCAGGGAATCACATTGCAGAAAATGGACCTCGCTAAGACAGAATATTCGCCAAGGAAAAGAAGCACACAATGCCATTTGCAGCACCGTAGATGAGTCTAGAGGTAATCACGTGACTTGGAGTAAGTCAGAAAGTGAAAGACACATATCATATCATATCACTTATAGGTGTTACCTATAAATTGATACCAGGGCAGATATTTCCACGGAGAAGGGGAATCACAGATTCATTAAACAAACTTATGGTTCACCAAAGGAAAGGTGTGAGGATTGAATTCATTACGATATTGGGGTTAACAGACATATACAAACACAGTAGACATATATAATCACCAAAGACCTACGGAGTACCAAGAGAAGACTACTCAACATTCTGTCATAACGTACATCGGAAAAGGATCCCAGGAAGAACAGACATATGTATATATGTAAAAGAACCACCTCTTGCACACCTACAACAAGCTAAACGTTGTACTCAAACTTGCTGTAATAAAAAATAAATATTAAATTAAAAACACGAACAAGAAGTAGTGAGACAAACTTGAGGGGCTTTCTCCTGGCACATTCCGTTCTACATTCCAATCTAGAACGCGACTTCCATTGAGGCTCTGCTGCCCTAGTAACCAGATTTGGTAAGGGAGAACTGCTGCCACCTTGTGGCCGTTTCACACAACAGCAGCTTTAATCCCAGCGCTAATGGTCAGTGGATATTCCAAATCATTACAGGCCTGTAAATGACACCTGCCCTGAAAACAAATCCTGGGGTCATATATCGACCAAAAAATTCAAAAGACGTCCATATTTCAAAACGACAGTTTCAAGAGGCATATTTCACGCACATTAGTGTTCTGCTTTTGATTTCTTTCTTTCTTTGTTAAAAAAACGGGAATGGAAAAAGGCAACCCTCAGAATGGGCGAAAACTTTCACAAATGAATCAATGGACCAAGGTTTAATCTCCAATATATATAAACAGCTCATGCAGCTTAATATTAATAAAACAAACAACCCAATACAAAAATGGGCAGAAGATCTAAATAGACGTTTCTTCAAAGAAGACACAGAGATGGCCAAGACGCAGATGAAAAGCTGCTCAACATCACTAATTATTAGAGAAATGCAAATCAAAACTACAATGAGGTAAGACCTCACACCTGTTAGAATCGGCATCATCAGATAATCTACAAACAACAAATTCTGGGGAGGGTGTGGACAAAAGGAACCCTCTTCCGCTATTGGTGGGAATGTAAATTGATACAGTCACTATGGAGAACAGTATGGAGGTTCCTTTAAAAAACTAAAAAGAGAATTACCATAGGATCCAGCAATCCCATTTCTGGGCATATACCCAGAGAAAACCATAAATCACAAAGACACATTCACCACAATGTTCATTGCAGCACTATTTACAATAGCCAGGTAATGGAAGCAACCTAAATGCCCACAGACAGACGAATGGATAAAGATGTGGTACATATATAAAATGGAATATTACTCAGCCATAAAAAGGAATGAAACTGGGTCATTTGTAGAGAAGTTGATGGATCTAGAGACTGTCATACAGAGTGAAGTAAGTCCGAAAGAGAAAAACAAATATTGTATATTAATGCCTATAAGTGGAACCTAGAAAAATGCTACAGATGAACTGGTTTGCAGGGCAGAAATAGAGACACAGAGCTAGAGAACAAACGTATGGACACAAAGTGGGGGAAGCCATGGGGTGGTGGTGGTGGGATGAGTTGGGAGATTGGGATTGACCTGTGTACATGTCTATGCATAAAATAGATAACTAATAATAACCTAGTGTATAAAAAAATAAATAAAATTAAATTTCAAAATTTTTAAAAATAAAATGTAAAAATAAAACAGAAAAAAAGTTCTTCCATTCACACTGATGTATTTATAAGAATGAATTATTTCCATGCTTATATCCATAAATACATAAAAGAGGAATAAAATCTAACTTGAACCAAAAAAGAAAAAAAAAACTGAACCTAACAGTTATACAGAGGAAAACACTACCAAGGCACTTGCTCCAGTGGTAAACAATTCTGAAAATGGTCAGAGTTGGGGAATCATCTCCCATACAGCCAGCAGCCCCACCCGCCTACGCAAGGAGCGTCCTTATTGCAAAGTTGGGGGACCGTGCCGAGGCCTCTGTGAGTAAACGTGAGCTGAGCCCCAGGCCAGCTGCTGCTGAACTGTTCCCACCCTTCCCAGGTGAAACACCTGAATATGTACAAGGCCTTGAAAGCCTAGATGAAGGGCCCATGAGCCACACCAGCGACAGCACGCAGGCCACCTTGTTGCCTGCAGGTCAGCCAGGATGGTCCTGGCCACGGGCGCTCTTCTGGAAGCTTTCCATTGCCCTGCCTGAGATACCCCTCCTGTCCCGGCCCCCACTCCTTTTTTTCCTTCCTCACCTCAGCCCGGAGAGATACTCCAGTGGAAGTTATGGGTGACACATCCTCTTCTTTACAGGTGGCAGCCTGGCAACTCCTGCAGAAAGTCCAGCAGAGCCCCACTCACACCGGGCCACCCACAAAGCCGTGGACCCTCACACCCTCCCACCAGCACAGCCCCGAGACTGCTGATGGGGCAGAGAATATGGAGTCAGGCACAGCTGCAGGGGCTATTGCTGCCTGGAGTGCTGTTTATATTGACCTCAACCCAGGCACACCTGGGGAGGGCTTGCCGGCAGGGTCAGGCTGCCCAGGTCAGCTAATCCTCAGCCCTCAGGGAATCACATTGCAGAAAATGGACCTCGCTAAGACAGAATATTCGCCAAGGAAAAGAAGCACACAATGCCATTTGCAGCACCGCAGATGAGTCTAGAGGTAATCACGTGACTTGGAGTAAGTTAGAAAGTGAAAGACACATATCATATCATATCACTTATAGGTGTTACCTATAAATTGATACCAGGGCAGATATTTCCACGGAGAAGGGCAATCACAGATTCATTAAACAAACTTATGGTTCACCAAAGGAAAGGTGTGAGGATTGAATTCATTACGATATTGGGGTTAACAGACATATACAAACACAGTAGACGTATATAATCACCAAAGACCTACGGAGTACCAAGAGAAGACTACTCAACATTCTGTCATAACGAACATGGGAAAAGGATCCCAGGAAGAACAGACATATGTATATGTGTAAAAGAACCACCTCTTGCACACCTACAACAAGCTAAACGTTGTACTCAAACTTGCTGTAATAAAAAATAAAAAATTAAATTAAAAACACGAACAAGAATTAGTGAGAAAAACTTGAGGGGCTTTCTCCTGATACATTCCGTTCTACATTCCAATCTAGAACGCGACTTCCATTGAGGCTCTGCTGCCCTAGTAACCAGATTTGGTAAGGGAGAACTGCTGCCACCTTGTGGCCGTTTCACACAACAGCAGCTTTAATCCCAGCGCTAATGGTCAGTGGATATTCCAAATCATTACAGGCCTGTAAATGACACCGGCCCTGAAAACAAATCCTGGGGTCATATATGGACCAAAAAATTCAAAAGACGTCCATATTTCAAAACGACAGTTTCAAGAGGCATATTTCACGCACATTAGTGTTCTGATTCTTTTGCTTTCTTTCTTTCTTTGTTAAAAAAACGGGAATGGAAAAAGGCAACCCTCAGAATGGGCGAAAACTTTCACAAACGAATCAATGGACCAAGGTTTAATCTCCAATATATATAAACAGCTCATGCAGCTTAATATTAATAAAACAAACAACCCAATACAAAAATGGGCAGAAGATCTAAATAGACGTTTCTTCAAAGAAGACACAGAGATGGCCAAGACGCAGATGAAAAGCTGCTCAACATCACTAATTATTAGAGAAATGCAAATCAAAACTACAATGAGGTAAGACCTCACACCTGTTAGAATCGGCATCATCAGATAATCTACAAACAACAAATTCTGGGGAGGGTTTGGACAAAAGGAACCCTCTTCCGCTATTGGTGGGAATGTAAATTGATACAGTCACTATGGAGAACAGTATGGAGGTTCCTTTAAAAAACTAAAAAGAGAATTACCATAGGATCCAGCAATCCCACTTCTGGGCATATACCCAGAGAAAACCATAAATCACAAAGACACATTCACCACAATGTTCATTGCAGCACTATTTACAATAGCCAGGTAATGGAAGCAACCTAAATGCCCACAGACAGACGAATGGATAAAGATGTGGTACATATATAAAATGGAATATTACTCAGCCATAAAATGGAATGAAACTGGGTCATTTGTAGAGAAGTTGATGGATCTAGAGACTGTCATACAGAGTGAAGTAAGTCAGAAAGAGAAAAACAAATGTATATTAATGCCTATATGTGGAACCTAGAAAAATGCTACAGATGAACTGGTTTGCAGGGCAGAAATAGAGACACAGAGGTAGAGAACAAACGTATGGACACAAAGTGGGGGAAGCCATGGGGTGGTGGTGGTGGGATGAGTTGGGACATTGGGATTGACCTGTATACATGTCTATGCATAAAATAGATAACTAATAATAACCTACTGTATAAAAAAAATAAATAAAATTAAATTTCAAAAATTTTAAAAATAAAATGTAAAAATAAAACAGAAAAAATGTTCTTCCATTCACACTGATGTATTTATAAGAATGAATTATTTCCATGCTTATATCTATAAATACATAAAAGAGGAATAAAATCTAACTTGAACCAAAAAAGTAAAAAAAAAAAAACTGAACCTATCAGTTATACAGAGGAAAACACTACCAAGGCACTTGTTCCAGTGGTAAACAATTCTGAAATTGGTCAGAGTTGGGGAATCATCTCCCATACAGCCAGCAGCCCCACCCGCCCACGCAAGGAGCGTCCTTATTGCAAAGCTGGGGGACCGTGCCGAGGCCTCTGTGAGTAAACGTGAGCTGAGCCCCAGGCCAGCTGCTGCTGAACTGTTCCCACCCTTCCCAGGTGAAACACCTGAATATGTACAAGGGCTTGAAAGCCTAGAGGAAGGGCCGTGGAGCCACACCAGCGAAAGCACGCAGGCCAACTTGGTGCCTGCAGGTCAGCCAGGATGGTCCTGGCCACGGGCGCTCTTCTGGAAGCTTTCCATTGCCCTGCCTGAGATACCCCTCCTGTCCCGGCCCCCACTCCTTTTTTTTCCTTCCTCACCTCAGCCCGGAGAGATACTCCAGTGGAAGTTATGGGTGACACATCCTCTTCTTTACAGGTGGCAGCCTGGCAACTCCTGCAGAAAGTCCAGGAGAGCCCCACTCACACCGGGCCATCCACAAAGCCGTGGACCCTCACACCCTCCCACCAGCACAGCCCCGAGACTGCTGATGGGGCAGAGAATAAGGAGTCAGGCACAGCTGCAGGGGCTATTGCTGCCTGGAGTGCTGTTTATATTGACCTCAACCCAGGCACACCTGGAGAGGGCTTGCCGGCAGGGTCAGGCTGCCCAGGTCAGCTAATCCTCAGCCCTCAGGGAATCACATTGCAGAAAATGGACCTCGCTAAGACAGAATATTCGCCAAGGAAAAGAAGCACACAATGCCATTTGCAGCACCGCAGATGAGTCTAGAGGTAATCACGTGACTTGGAGTAAGTCAGAAAGTGAAAGACACATATCATATCATATCACTTATAGGTGTTACCTATAAATTGATACCAGGGCAGATATTTCCACGGAGAAGGGCAATCACAGATTCATTAAACAAACTTATGGTTCACCAAAGGAAAGGTGTGAGGATTGAATTCATTACGATATTGGGGTTAACAGACATATACAAACACAGTAGACGTATATAATCACCAAAGACCTACGGAGTACCAAGAGAAGACTACTCAACATTCTGTCATAACGAACATGGGAAAAGGATCCCAGGAAGAACAGACATATGTATATGTGTAAAAGAACCACCTCTTGCACACCTACAACAAGCTAAACGTTGTACTCAAACTTGCTGTAATAAAAAATAAAAAATTAAATTAAAAACACGAACAAGAATTAGTGAGAAAAACTTGAGGGGCTTTCTCCTGGTACATTCCGTTCTACATTCCAATCTAGAACGCGACTTCCATTGAGGCTCTGCCTCCCTAGTAACCAGATTTGGTAAGGGAGAACTGCTGCCCCCTTGTGGCCGTTTCACACAACAGCAGCTTTAATCCCAGCGCTAATGGTCAGTGGATATTCCAAATCATTACAGGCCTGTAAATGACACCTGCCCTGAAAACAAATCCTGGGGTCATATATCGACCAAAAAATTCAAAACACGTCCATATTTCAAAACGACAGTTTCAAGAGGCATATTTCACGCACATTAGTGTTCTGATTCTTTTGCTTTCTTTCTTTCTTTGTTAAAAAAACGGGAATGGAAAAAGGCAACCCTCAGAATGGGCGAAAACTTTCACAAACGAATCAATGGACCAAGGTTTAATCTCCAATATATATAAACAGCTCATGCAGCTTAATATTAATAAAACAAACAACCCAATACAAAAATGGGCAGAAGATCTAAATAGACGTTTCTTCAAAGAAGACACAGAGATGGCCAAGACGCAGATGAAAAGCTGCTCAACATCACTAATTATTAGAGAAATGCAAATCAAAACTACAATGAGGTAAGACCTCACACCTGTTAGAATTGGCATCATCAGATAATCTACAAACAACAAATTCTGTGGAGGGTGTGGACAAAAGGAACCCTCTTCCGCTATTGGTGGGAATGTAAATTGATACAGTCACTATGGAGAACAGTATGGAGGTTCCTTTAAAAAACTAAAAAGAGAATTACCATAGGATCCAGCAATCCCACTTCTGGGCATATACCCAGAGAAAACCATAAATCACAGAGACACATTCACCACAATGTTCATTGCAGCACTATTTACAATAGCCAGGTAATGGAAGCAACCTAAATGCCCACAGACAGACGAATGGATAAAGATGTGGTACATATATAAAATGGAATATTACTCAGCCATAAAAAGGAATGAAACTGGGTCATTTGTAGAGAAGTTGATGGATCTAGAGACTGTCATACAGAGTGAAGTAAGTCAGAAAGAGAAAAACAAATATTGTATATTAATGCCTATAAGTGGAACCTAGAAAAATGCTACAGATGAACTGGTTTGCAGGGCAGAAATAGAGACACAGAGCTAGAGAACAAACGTATGGACACAAAGTGGGGGAAGCCATGGGGTGGTGGTGGTGGGATGAGTTGGGACATTGGGATTGACCTGTGTACATGTCTATGCATAAAATAGATAACTAATAATAACCTAGTGTATAAAAAAATAAATAAAATTAAATTTCAAAATTTTTAAAAATAAAATGTAAAAATAAAACAGAAAAAAAGTTCTTCCATTCACACTGATGTATTTATAAGAATGAATTATTTCCATGCTTATATCCATAAATACATAAAAGAGGAATAAAATCTAACTTGAACCAAAAAAGAAAAAAGAAAACTGAACCTAACAGTTATACAGAGGAAAACACTACCAAGGCACTTGCTCCAGTGGTAAAGAATTCTGAAATTGGTCAGAGGTGGGGAATCATCTCCCATAGAGCCAGCAGCCCCGCCCGCCCACGCAAGGAGCGTCCTTATTGCAAAGCTGGGGGACCGTGCCGAGGCCTCTGTGAGTAAACGTGAGCTGAGCCCCAGGCCAGCTGCTGCTGAACTGTTCCCACCCTTCCCAGGTGAAACACCTGAATATGTACAAGGCCTTGAAAGCCTAGATGAAGGGCCCATGAGCCACACCAGCGACAGCACGCAGGCCACCTTGTTGCCTGCAGGTCAGCCAGGATGGTCCTGGCCACGGGCGCTCTTCTGGAAGCTTTCCATTGCCCTGCCTGAGATACCCCTCCTGTCCCGGCCCCCACTCCTTTTTTTCCTTCCTCACCTCAGCCCGGAGAGATACTCCAGTGGAAGTTATGGGTGACACATCCTCTTCTTTACAGGTGGCAGCCTGGCAACTCCTGCAGAAAGTCCAGCAGAGCCCCACTCACACCGGGCCACCCACAAAGCCGTGGACCCTCACACCCTCCCACCAGCACAGCCCCGAGACTGCTGATGGGGCAGAGAATATGGAGTCAGGCACAGCTGCAGGGGCTATTGCTGCCTGGAGTGCTGTTTATATTGACCTCAACCCAGGCACACCTGGGGAGGGCTTGCCGGCAGGGTCAGGCTGCCCAGGTCAGCTAATCCTCAGCCCTCAGGGAATCACATTGCAGAAAATGGACCTCGCTAAGACAGAATATTCGCCAAGGAAAAGAAGCACACAATGCCATTTGCAGCACCGCAGATGAGTCTAGAGGTAATCACGTGACTTGGAGTAAGTCAGAAAGTGAAAGACACATATCATATCATATCACTTATAGGTGTTACCTATAAATTGATACCAGGGCAGATATTTCCACGGAGAAGGGCAATCACAGATTCATTAAACAAACTTATGGTTCACCAAAGGAAAGGTGTGAGGATTGAATTCATTACGATATTGGGGTTAACAGACATATACAAACACAGTAGACGTATATAATCACCAAAGACCTACGGAGTACCAAGAGAAGACTACTCAACATTCTGTCATAACGAACATGGGAATAGGATCCCAGGAAGAACAGACATATGTATATGTGTAAAAGAACCACCTCTTGCACACCTACAACAAGCTAAACGTTGTACTCAAACTTGCTGTAATAAAAAATAAAAAATTAAATTAAAAACACGAACAAGAATTAGTGAGAAAAACTTGTGGGGCTTTCTCCTGGTACATTCCGTTCTACATTCCAATCTAGAACGCGACTTCCATTGAGGCTCTGCTGCCCTAGTAACCAGATTTGGTAAGGGAGAACTGCTGCCACCTTGTGGCCGTTTCACACAACAGCAGCTTTAATCCCAGCGCTAATGGTCAGTGGATATTCCAAATCATTACAGGCCTGTAAATGACACCGGCCCTGAAAACAAATCCTGGGGTCATATATCGACCAAAAAATTCAAAAGACGTCCATATTTCAAAACGACAGTTTCAAGAGGCATATTTCCGCACATTAGTGTTCTGATTCTTTTGCTTTCTTTCTTTCTTTGTTAAAAAAACGGGAATGGAAAAAGGCAACCCTCAGAATGGGCGAAAACTTTCACAAACGAATCAATGGACCAAGGTTTAATCTCCAATATATATAAACAGCTCATGCACCTTAATATTAATAAAACAAACAACCCAATACAAAAATGGGCAGAAGATCTAAATAGACGTTTCTTCAAAGAAGACACAGAGATGGCCAAGACGCAGATGAAAAGCTGCTCAACATCACTAATTATTAGAGAAATGCAAATCAAAACTACAATGAGGTAAGACCTCACACCTGTTAGAATCGGCATCATCAGATAATCTACAAACAACAAATTCTGTGGAGGGTGTGGACAAAAGGAACCCTCTTCCGCTATTGGTGGGAATGTAAATTGATACAGTCACTATGGAGAACAGTATGGAGGTTCCTTTAAAAAACTAAAAAGAGAATTACCATAGGATCCAGCAATCCCACTTCTGGGCATATACCCAGAGAAAACCATAAATCACAAAGACACATTCACCACAATGTTCATTGCAGCACTATTTACAATAGCCAGGTAATGGAAGCAACCTAAATGCCCACAGACAGACGAATGGATAAAGATGTGGTACATATATAAAATGGAATATTACTCAGCCATAAAAAGGAATGAAACTGGGTCATTTGTAGAGAAGTTGATGGATCTAGAGACTGTCATACAGAGTGAAGTAAGTCAGAAAGAGAAAAACAAATATTGTATATTAATGCCTATATGTGGAACCTAGAAAAATGCTACAGATGAACTGGTTTGCAGGGCAGAAATAGAGACACAGAGGTAGAGAACAAACGTATGGACACAAAGTGGGGGAAGCCATGGGGTGGTGGTGGTGGGATGAGTTGGTACATTGGGATTGACCTGTATACATGTCTATGCATAAAATAGATAACTAATAATAACCTAATGTATAAAAAAAAATAAATAAAATTAAATTTCAAAAATTTTAAAAATAAAATGTAAAAATAAAACAGAAAAAATGTTCTTCCATTCACACTGATGTATTTATAAGAATGAATTATTTCCATGCTTATATCCATAAATACATAAAAGAGGAATAAAATCTAACTTGAACCAAAAAAGAAAAAAGAAAACTGAACCTAACAGTTATACAGAGGAAAACACTACCAAGGCACTTGCTCCAGTGGTAAACAATTCTGAAATTGGTCAGAGGTGCGGAATCATCTCCCATAGAGCCAGCAGCCCCGCCCGCCCACGCAAGGAGCGTCCTTATTGCAAAGCTGGGGGACCGTGCCGAGGCCTCTGTGAGTAAACGTGAGCTGAGCCCCAGGCCAGCTGCTGCTGAACTGTTCCCACCCTTCCCAGGTGAAACACCTGAATATGTACAAGGGCTTGAAAGCCTAGAGGAAGGGCCGTGGAGCCACACCAGCGACAGCACGCAGGCCACCTTGGTGCCTGCAGGTCAGCCAGGATGGTCCTGGCCACGGGCGCTCTTCTGGAAGCTTTCCATTGCCCTGCCTGAGATACGCCTCCTGTCCCGGCCCCCACTCCTTTTTTTCCTTCCTCACCTCAGCCCGGAGAGATATTCCAGTGGAAGTTATGGGTGACACATCCTCTTCTTTACAGGTGGCAGCCTGGCAACTCCTGCAGAAAGTCCAGCAGAGCCCCACTCACACCGGGCCACCCACAAAGCCGTGGACCCTCACACCCTCCCACCAGCACAGCCCCGAGACTGCTGATGGGGCAGAGAATATGGAGTCAGGCACAGCTGCAGGGGCTATTGCTGCCTGGGGTGCTGTTTATATTGACCTCAACCCAGGCACACCTGGGGAGGTCTTGCCGGCAGGGTCAGGCTGCCCAGGTCAGCTAATCCTCAGCCCTCAGGGAATCACATTGCAGAAAATGGACCTCGCTAAGACAGAATATTCGCCAATGAAAAGAAGCACACAATGCCATTTGCAGCACCGCAGATGAGTCTAGAGGTAATCACGTGACTTGGAGTAAGTTAGAAAGTGAAAGACACATATCATATCATATCACTTATAGGTGTTACCTATAAATTGATACCAGGGCAGATATTTCCACGGAGAAGGGCAATCACAGATTCATTAAACAAACTTATGGTTCACCAAAGGAAAGGTGTGAGGATTGAATTCATTACGATATTGGGGTTAACAGACATATACAAACACAGTAGACGTATATAATCACCAAAGACCTACGGAGTACCAAGAGAAGACTACTCAACATTCTGTCATAACGAACATGGGAAAAGGATCCCAGGAAGAACAGACATATGTATATGTGTAAAAGAACCACCTCTTGCACACCTACAACAAGCTAAACGTTGTACTCAAACTTGCTGTAATAAAAAATAAATATTAAATTAAAAACACGAACAAGAAGTAGTGAGACAAACTTGAGGGGCTTTCTCCTGGCACATTCCGTTCTACATTCCAATCTAGAACGCGACTTCCTTTGAGGCTCTGCTGCCCTAGTAACCAGATTTGGTAAGGGAGAACTGCTGCCACCTTGTGGCCGTTTCACACAATAGCAGCTTTAATCCCAGCGCTAATGGTCCGTGGATATTCCAAATCATTACAGGCCTGTAAATGACACCAGCCCTGAATACAAATCCTGGGGTCATATATCGACCAAAAAATTCAAAAGACGTCCATATTTCAAAACGACAGTTTCAAGAGGCATATTTCACGCACATTAGTGTTCTGATTCTTTTGCTTTCTTTCTTTCTTTGTTAAAAAAACGGGAATGGAAAAAGGCAACCCTCAGAATGGGCGAAAACTTTCACAAACGAATCAATGGACCAAGGTTTAATCTCCAATATATATAAACAGCTCATGCAGCTTAATATTAATAAAACAAACAACCCAATACAAAAATGGGCAGAAGATCTAAATAGACGTTTCTTCAAAGAAGACACAGAGATGGCCAAGACGCAGATGAAAAGCTGCTCAACATCACTAATTATTAGAGAAATGCAAATCAAAACTACAATGAGGTAAGACCTCACACCTGTTAGAATTGGCATCATCAGATAATCTACAAACAACAAATTCTGTGGAGGGTGTGGACAAAAGGAACCCTCTTCCGCTATTGGTGGGAATGTAAATTGATACAGTCACTATGGAGAACAGTATGGAGGTTCCTTTAAAAAACTAAAAAGAGAATTACCATAGGATCCAGCAATCCCACTTCTGGGCATATACCCAGAGAAAACCATAAATCACAGAGACACATTCACCACAATGTTCATTGCAGCACTATTTACAATAGCCAGGTAATGGAAGCAACCTAAATGCCCACAGACAGACGAATGGATAAAGATGTGGTACATATATAAAATGGAATATTACTCAGCCATAAAAAGGAATGAAACTGGGTCATTTGTAGAGAAGTTGATGGATCTAGAGACTGTCATACAGAGTGAAGTAAGTCAGAAAGAGAAAAACAAATATTGTATATTAATGCCTATATGTGGAACCTAGAAAAATGCTACAGATGAACTGGTTTGCAGGGCAGAAATAGAGACACAGAGGTAGAGAACAAACGTATGGACACAAAGTGGGGGAAGCCATGGGGTGGTGGTGGTGGGATGAGTTGGGAGATTGGGATTGACCTGTATACATGTCTATGCATAAAATAGATAACTAATAATAACCTACTGTATAAAAAAAATAAATAAAATTAAATTTCAAAAATTTTAAAAATAAAATGTAAAAATAAAACAGAAAAAATGTTCTTCCATTCACACTGATGTATTTATAAGAATGAATTATTTCCATGCTTATATCCATAAATACATAAAAGAGGAATAAAATCTAACTTGAACCAAAAAAGAAAAAAGAAAACTGAACCTAACAGTTATACAGAGGAAAACACTACCAAGGCACTTGCTCCAGTGGTAAAGAATTCTGAAATTGGTCAGAGGTGGGGAATCATCTCCCATAGAGCCAGCAGCCCCGCCCGCCCACGCAAGGAGCGTCCTTATTGCAAAGCTGGGGGACCGTGCCGAGGCCTCTGTGAGTAAACGTGAGCTGAGCCCCAGGCCAGCTGCTGCTGAACTGTTCCCACCCTTCCCAGGTGAAACACCTGAATATGTACAAGGGCTTGAAAGCCTAGAGGAAGGGCCGTGGAGCCACACCAGCGACAGCACGCAGGCCACCTTGGTGCCTGCAGGTCAGCCAGGATGGTCCTGGCCACGGGCGCTCTTCTGGAAGCTTTCCATTGCCCTGCCTGAGATACCCCTCCTGTCCCGGCCCCCACTCCTTTTTTTCCTTCCTCACCTCAGCCCGGAGAGTTATTCCAGTGGAAGTTATGGGTGACACATCCTCTTCTTTACAGGTGGCAGCCTGGCAACTCCTGCAGAAAGTCCAGCAGAGCCCCACTCACACCGGGCCACCCACAAAGCCGTGGACCCTCACACCCTCCCACCAGCACAGCCCCGAGACTGCTGATGGGGCAGAGAATATGGAGTCAGGCACAGCTGCAGGGGCTATTGCTGCCTGGAGTGCTGTTTATATTGACCTCAACCCAGGCACACCTGGTGAGGGCTTGCCGGCAGGGTCAGGCTGCCCAGGTCAGCTAATCCTCAGCCCTCAGGGAATCACATTGCAGAAAATGGACCTCGCTAAGACAGAATATTCGCCAAGGAAAAGAAGCACACAATGCCATTTGCAGCACCGCAGATGAGTCTAGAGGTAATCACGTGACTTGGAGTAAGTCAGAAAGTGAAAGACACATATCATATCATATCACTTATAGGTGTTACCTATAAATTGATACCAGGGCAGATATTTCCACGGAGAAGGGCAATCACAGATTCATTAAACAAACATATGGTTCACCAAAGGAAAGGTGTGAGGATTGAATTCATTATGATATTGGGGTTAACAGACATATACAAACACAGTAGACGTATATAATCACCAAAGACCTACGGAGTACCAAGAGAAGACTACTCAACATTCTGTCATAACGAACATGGGAATAGGATCCCAGGAAGAACAGACATATGTATATGTGTAAAAGAACCACCTCTTGCACACCTACAACAAGCTAAACGTTGTACTCAAACTTGCTGTAATAAAAAATAAAAAATTAAATTAAAAACACGAACAAGAATTAGTGAGAAAAACTTGTGGGGCTTTCTCCTGGTACATTCCGTTCTACATTCCAATCTAGAACGCGACTTCCATTGAGGCTCTGCTGCCCTAGTAACCAGATTTGGTAAGGGAGAACTGCTGCCACCTTGTGGCCGTTTCACACAACAGCAGCTTTAATCCCAGCGCTAATGGTCAGTGGATATTCCAAATCATTACAGGCCTGTAAATGACACCGGCCCTGAAAACAAATCCTGGGGTCATATATCGACCAAAAAATTCAAAAGACGTCCATATTTCAAAACGACAGTTTCAAGAGGCATATTTCCGCACATTAGTGTTCTGATTCTTTTGCTTTCTTTCTTTCTTTGTTAAAAAAACGGGAATGGAAAAAGGCAACCCTCAGAATGGGCGAAAACTTTCACAAACGAATCAATGGACCAAGGTTTAATCTCCAATATATATAAACAGCTCATGCAGCTTAATATTAATAAAACAAACAACCCAATACAAAAATGGGCAGAAGATCTAAATAGACGTTTCTTCAAAGAAGACACAGAGATGGCCAAGACGCAGATGAAAAGCTGCTCAACATCACTAATTATTAGAGAAATGCAAATCAAAACTACAATGAGGTAAGACCTCACACCTGTTAGAATCGGCATCATCAGATAATCTACAAACAACAAATTCTGTGGAGGGTGTGGACAAAAGGAACCCTCTTCCGCTATTGGTGGGAATGTAAATTGATACAGTCACTATGGAGAACAGTATGGAGGTTCCTTTAAAAAACTAAAAAGAGAATTACCATAGGATCCAGCAATCCCACTTCTGGGCATATACCCAGAGAAAACCATAAATCACAAAGACACATTCACCACAATGTTCATTGCAGCACTATTTACAATAGCCAGGTAATGGAAGCAACCTAAATGCCCACAGACAGACGAATGGATAAAGATGTGGTACATATATAAAATGGAATATTACTCAGCCATAAAAAGGAATGAAACTGGGTCATTTGTAGAGAAGTTGATGGATCTAGAGACTGTCATACAGAGTGAAGTAAGTCAGAAAGAGAAAAACAAATATTGTATATTAATGCCTATATGTGGAACCTAGAAAAATGCTACAGATGAACTGGTTTGCACGGCAGAAATAGAGACACAGAGGTAGAGAACAAACGTATGGACACAAAGTGGGGGAAGCCATGGGGTGGTGGTGGTGGGATGAGTTGGGACATTGGGATTGACCTGTATACATGTCTATGCATAAAATAGATAACTAATAATAACCTAATGTATAAAAAAAAATAAATAAAATTAAATTTCAAAAATTTTAAAAATAAAATGTAAAAATAAAACAGAAAAAATGTTCTTCCATTCACACTGATGTATTTATAAGAATGAATTATTTCCATGCTTATATCCATAAATACATAAAAGAGGAATAAAATCTAACTTGAACCAAAAAAGAAAAAAGAAAACTGAACCTAACAGTTATACAGAGGAAAACACTACCAAGGCACTTGCTCCAGTGGTAAACAATTCTGAAATTGGTCAGAGGTGCGGAATCATCTCCCATAGAGCCAGCAGCCCCGCCCGCCCACGCAAGGAGCGTCCTTATTGCAAAGCTGGGGGACCGTGCCGAGGCCTCTGTGAGTAAACGTGAGCTGAGCCCCAGGCCAGCTGCTGCTGAACTGTTCCCACCCTTCCCAGGTGAAACACCTGAATATGTACAAGGGCTTGAAAGCCTAGAGGAAGGGCCGTGGAGCCACACCAGCGACAGCACGCAGGCCACCTTGGTGCCTGCAGGTCAGCCAGGATGGTCCTGGCCACGGGCGCTCTTCTGGAAGCTTTCCATTGCCCTGCCTGAGATACCCCTCCTGTCCCGGCCCCCACTCCTTTTTTTCCTTCCTCACCTCAGCCCGGAGAGATATTCCAGTGGAAGTTATGGGTGACACATCCTCTTCTTTACAGGTGGCAGCCTGGCAACTCCTGCAGAAAGTCCAGCAGAGCCCCACTCACACCGGGCCACCCACAAAGCCGTGGACCCTCACACCCTCCCACCAGCACAGCCCCGAGACTGCTGATGGGGCAGAGAATATGGAGTCAGGCACAGCTGCAGGGGCTATTGCTGCCTGGGGTGCTGTTTATATTGACCTCAACCCAGGCACACCTGGGGAGGTCTTGCCGGCAGGGTCAGGCTGCCCAGGTCAGCTAATCCTCAGCCCTCAGGGAATCACATTGCAGAAAATGGACCTCGCTAAGACAGAATATTCGCCAATGAAAAGAAGCACACAATGCCATTTGCAGCACCGCAGATGAGTCTAGAGGTAATCACGTGACTTGGAGTAAGTTAGAAAGTGAAAGACACATATCATATCATATCACTTATAGGTGTTACCTATAAATTGATACCAGGGCAGATATTTCCACGGAGAAGGGCAATCACAGATTCATTAAACAAACTTATGGTTCACCAAAGGAAAGGTGTGAGGATTGAATTCATTACGATATTGGGGTTAACAGACATATACAAACACAGTAGACGTATATAATCACCAAAGACCTACGGAGTACCAAGAGAAGACTACTCAACATTCTGTCATAACGAACATGGGAAAAGGATCCCAGGAAGAACAGACATATGTATATGTGTAAAAGAACCACCTCTTGCACACCTACAACAAGCTAAACGTTGTACTCAAACTTGCTGTAATAAAAAATAAATATTAAATTAAAAACACGAACAAGAAGTAGTGAGACAAACTTGAGGGGCTTTCTCCTGGCACATTCCGTTCTACATTCCAATCTAGAACGCGACTTCCTTTGAGGCTCTGCTGCCCTAGTAACCAGATTTGGTAAGGGAGAACTGCTGCCACCTTGTGGCCGTTTCACACAACAGCAGCTTTAATCCCAGCGCTAATGGTCCGTGGATATTCCAAATCATTACAGGCCTGTAAATGACACCAGCCCTGAATACAAATCCTGGGGTCATATATCGACCAAAAAATTCAAAAGACGTCCATATTTCAAAACGACAGTTTCAAGAGGCATATTTCACGCACATTAGTGTTCTGATTCTTTTGCTTTCTTTCTTTCTTTGTTAAAAAAACGGGAATGGAAAAAGGCAACCCTCAGAATGGGCGAAAACTTTCACAAACGAATTAATGGACCAAGGTTTAATCTCCAATATATATAAACAGCTCATGCAGCTTAATATTAATAAAACAAACAACCCAATACAAAAATGGGCAGAAGATCTAAATAGACGTTTCTTCAAAGAAGACACAGAGATGGCCAAGACGCAGATGAAAAGCTGCTCAACATCACTAATTATTAGAGAAATGCAAATCAAAACTACAATGAGGTAAGACCTCACACCTGTTAGAATCGGCATCATCAGATAATCTACAAACAACAAATTCTGGGGAGGGTGTGGACAAAAGGAACCCTCTTCCGCTATTGGTGGGAATGTAAATTGATACAGTCACTATGGAGAACAGTATGGAGGTTCCTTTAAAAAACTAAAAAGAGAATTACCATAGGATCCAGCAATCCCACTTCTGGGCATATACCCAGAGAAAACCATAAATCACAGAGACACATTCACCACAATGTTCATTGCAGCACTATTTACAATAGCCAGGTAATGGAAGCAACCTAAATGCCCACAGACAGACGAATGGATAAAGATGTGGTACATATATAAAATGGAATATTACTCAGCCATAAAAAGGAATGAAACTGGGTCATTTGTAGAGAAGTTGATGGATCTAGAGACTGTCATACAGAGTGAAGTAAGTCAGAGAGAGAAAAACAAATATTGTATATTAATGCCTATATGTGGAACCTAGAAAAATGCTACAGATGAACTGGTTTGCAGGGCAGAAATAGAGACACAGAGGTAGAGAACAAACGTATGGACACAAAGTTGGGGAAGCCATGGGGTGGTGGTGGTTGGATGAGTTGGGACATTGGGATTGACCTGTATACATGTCTATGCATAAAATAGATAACTAATAATAACCTACTGTATAAAAACAATAAATAAAATTAAATTTCAAAAATTTTAAAAATAAAATGTAAAAATAAAACAGAAAAAATGTTCTTCCATTCACACTGATGTATTTATAAGAATGAATTATTTCCATGCTTATATCCATAAATACATAAAAGAGGAATAAAATCTAACTTGAACCAAAAAAGAAAAAAGAAAACTGAACCTAACAGTTATACAGAGGAAAACACTACCAAGGCACTTGCTCCAGTGGTAAACAATTCTGAAATTGGTCAGAGGTGGGGAATCATCTCCCATAGAGCCAGCAGCCCCGCCCGCCCATGCAAGGAGCGTCCTTATTGCAAAGCTGGGGGACCGTGCCGAGGCCTCTGTGAGTAAACGTGAGCTGAGCCCCAGGCCAGCTGCTGCTGAACTGTTCCCACCCTTCCCAGGTGAAACACCTGAATATGTACAAGGGCTTGAAAGCCTAGAGGAAGGGTCGTGGAGCCACACCAGCGACAGCACGCAGGCCACCTTGGTGCCTGCAGGTCAGCCAGGATGGTCCTGGCCACGGGCGCTCTTCTGGAAGCTTTCCATTGCCCTGCCTGAGATACCCCTCCTGTCCCGGCCCCCACTCCTTTTTTTCCTTCCTCACCTCAGCCCGGAGAGATATTCCAGTGGAAGTTATGGGTGACACATCCTCTTCTTTACAGGTGGCAGCCTGGCAACTCCTGCAGAAAGTCCAGCAGAGCCCCACTCACACCGGGCCACCCACAAAGCCGTGGACCCTCACACCCTCCCACCAGCACAGCCCCGAGACTGCTGATGGGGCAGAGAATATGGAGTCAGGCACAGCTGCAGGGGCTATTGCTGCCTGGAGTGCTGTTTATATTGACCTCAACCCAGGCACACCTGGGGAGGGCTTGCCGGCAGGGTCAGGCTGCCCAGGTCAGCTAATCCTCAGCCCTCAGGGAATCACATTGCAGAAAATGGACCTCGCTAAGACAGAATATTCGCCAAGGAAAAGAAGCACACAATGCCATTTGCAGCACCGCAGATGAGTCTAGAGGTAATCACGTGACTTGGAGTAAGTCAGAAAGTGAAAGACACATATCATATCATATCACTTATAGGTGTTACCTATAAATTGATACCAGGGCAGATATTTCCACGGAGAAGGGCAATCACAGATTCATTAAACAAACTTATGGTTCACCAAAGGAAAGGTGTGAGGATTGAATTCATTACGATATTGGGGTTAACAGACATATACAAACACAGTAGACGTATATAATCACCAAAGACCTACGGAGTACCAAGAGAAGACTACTCAACATTCTGTCATAACGAACATGGGAAAAGGATCCCAGGAAGAACAGACATATGTATATGTGTAAAAGAACCACCTCTTGCACACCTACAACAAGCTAAACGTTGTACTCAAACTTGCTGTAATAAAAAATAAAAAATTAAATTAAAAACACGAACAAGAATTAGTGAGAAAAACTTGAGGGGCTTTCTCCTGGTACATTCCGTTCTACATTCCAATCTAGAACGCGACTTCCATTGAGGCTCTGCTGCCCTAGTAACCAGATTTGGTAAGGGAGAACTGCTGCCACCTTGTGGCCGTTTCACACAACAGCAGCTTTAATCCCAGCGCTAATGGTCAGTGGATATTCCAAATCATTACAGGCCTGTAAATGACACCGGCCCTGAAAACAAATCCTGGGGTCATATATCGACCAAAAAATTCAAAAGACGTCCATATTTCAAAACGACAGTTTCAAGAGGCATATTTCACGCACATTAGTGTTCTGATTCTTTTGCTTTCTTTCTTTCTTTGTTAAAAAAACGGGAATGGAAAAAGGCAACCCTCAGAATGGGCGAAAACTTTCACAAACGAATCAATGGACCAAGGTTTAATCTCCAATATATATAAACAGCTCATGCAGCTTAATATTAATAAAACAAACAACCCAATACAAAAATGGGCAGAAGATCTAAATAGACGTTTCTTCAAAGAAGACACAGAGATGGCCAAGACGCAGATGAAAAGCTGCTCAACATCACTAATTATTAGAGAAATGCAAATCAAAACTACAATGAGGTAAGACCTCACACCTGTTAGAATCGGCATCATCAGATAATCTACAAACAACAAATTCTGGGGAGGGTGTGGACAAAAGGAACCCTCTTCCGCTATTGGTGGGAATGTAAATTGATACAGTCACTATGGAGAACAGTATGGAGGTTCCTTTAAAAAACTAAAAACAGAATTACAATAGGATCCAGCAATCCCACTTCTGGGCATATACCCAGAGAAAACCATAAATCACAGAGACACATTCACCACAATGTTCATTGCAGCACTATTTACAATAGCCAGGTAATGGAAGCAACCTAAATGCCCACAGACAGACGAATGGATAAAGATGTGGTACATATATAAAATGGAATATTACTCAGCCATAAAAAGGAATGAAACTGGGTCATTTGTAGAGAAGTTGATGGACCTAGAGACTGTCATACAGAGTGAAGTAACTCAGAAAGAGAAAAACAAATATTGTATATTAATGCCTATATGTGGAACCTAGAAAAATGCTACAGATGAACTGGTTTGCAGGGCAGAAATAGAGACACAGAGGTAGAGAACAAACGTATGGACACAAAGTGGGGGAAGCCATGGGGTGGTGGTGGTGGGATGAGTTGGGAGATTTGGATTGACCTGTATACATGTCTATGCATAAAATAGATAACTAATAATAACCTACTGTATAAAAAAAATAAATAAAATTAAATTTCAAAAATTTTAAAAATAAAATGTAAAAATAAAACAGAAAAAATGTTCTTCCATTCACACTGATGTATTTATAAGAATGAATTATTTCCATGCTTATATCCATAAATACATAAAAGAGGAATAAAATCTAACTTGAACCAAAAAAGAAAAAAGAAAACTGAACCTAACAGTTATACAGAGGAAAACACTACCAAGGCACTTGCTCCAGTGGTAAACAGTTCTGAAATTGGTCAGAGGTGCGGAATCATCTCCCATAGAGCCAGCAGCCCCGCCTGCCCACGCAAGGAGCGTCCTTATTGCAAAGCTGGGGGACCGTGCCAAGGCCTCTGTGAGTAAACGTGAGCTGAGCCCCAGGCCAGCTGCTGCTGAACTGTTCCCACCCTTCCCAGGTGAAACACCTGAATATGTACAAGGGCTTGAAAGCCTAGAGGAAGGGCCGTGGAGCCACACCAGCGACAGCACGCAGGCCACCTTGGTGCCTGCAGGTCAGCCAGGATGGTCCTGGCCACGGGCGCTCTTCTGGAAGCTTTCCATTGCCCTGCCTGAGATACCCCTCCTGTCCCGGCCCCCACTCCTTTTTTTCCTTCCTCACCTCAGCCCGGAGAGATATTCCAGTGGAAGTTATGGGTGACACATCCTCTTCTTTACAGGTGGCAGCCTGGCAACTCCTGCAGAAAGTCCAGCAGAGCCCCACTCACACCGGGCCACCCACAAAGCCGTGGACCCTCACACCCTCCCACCAGCACAGCCCCGAGACTGCTGATGGGGCAGAGAATATGGAGACAGGCACAGCTGCAGGGGCTATTGCTGCCTGGGGTGCTGTTTATATTGACCTCAACCCAGGCACACCTGGGGAGGTCTTGCCGGCAGGGTCAGGCTGCCCAGGTCAGCTAATCCTCAGCCCTCAGGGAATCACATTGCAGAAAATGGACCTCGCTAAGACAGAATATTCGCCAATGAAAAGAAGCACACAATGCCATTTGCAGCACCGCAGATGAGTCTAGAGGTAATCACGTGACTTGGAGTAAGTTAGAAAGTGAAAGACACATATCATATCATATCACTTATAGGTGTTACCTATAAATTGATACCAGGGCAGATATTTCCACGGAGAAGGGCAATCACAGATTCATTAAACAAACTTATGGTTCACCAAAGGAAAGGTGTGAGGATTGAATTCATTACGATATTGGGGTTAACAGACATATACAAACACAGTAGACGTATATAATCACCAAAGACCTACGGAGTACCAAGAGAAGACTACTAAACATTCTGTCATAACGAACATGGGAAAAGGATCCTAGGAAGAACAGACATATGTATATGTGTAAAAGAACCACCTCTTGCACACCTACAACAAGCTAAACGTTGTACTCAAACTTGCTGTAATAAAAAATAAATATTAAATTAAAAACACGAACAAGAAGTAGTGAGACAAACTTGAGGGGCTTTCTCCTGGCACATTCCGTTCTACATTCCAATCTAGAACGCGACTTCCATTGAGGCTCTGCTGCCCTAGTAACCAGATTTGGTAAGGGAGAACTGCTGCCACCTTGTGGCCGTTTCACACAACAGCAGCTTTAATCCCAGCGCTAATGATCAGTGGATATTCCAAATCATTACAGGCCTGTAAATGACACCAGCCCTGAATACAAATCCTGGGGTCATATATCGACCAAAAAATTCAAAAGACGTCCATATTTCAAAACGACAGTTTCAAGAGGCATATTTCACGCACATTAGTGTTCTGATTCTTTTGCTTTCTTTCTTTCTTTGTTAAAAAAACGGGAATGGAAAAAGGCAACCCTCAGAATGGGCGAAAACTTTCACAAACGAATTAATGGACCAAGGTTTAATCTCCAATATATATAAACAGCTCATGCAGCTTAATATTAATAAAACAAACAACCCAATACAAAAATGGGCAGAAGATCTAAATAGACGTTTCTTCAAAGAAGACACAGAGATGGCCAAGACGCAGATGAAAAGCTGCTCAACATCACTAATTATTAGAGAAATGCAAATCAAAACTACAATGAGGTAAGACCTCACACCTGTTAGAATCGGCATCATCAGAATCTACAAACAACAAATTCTGGGGAGGGTGTGGACAAAAGGAACCCTCTTCCGCTATTGGTGGGAATGTAAATTGATACAGTCACTATGGAGAACAGTATGGAGGTTCCTTTAAAAAACTAAAAAGAGAATTACCATAGGATCCAGCAATCCCACTTCTGGGCATATACCCAGAGAAAACCATAAATCACAGAGACACATTCACCACAATGTTCATTGCAGCACTATTTACAATAGCCAGGTAATGGAAGCAACCTAAATGCCCACAGACAGACGAATGGATAAAGATGTGGTACATATATAAAATGGAATATTACTCAGCCATAAAAAGGAATGAAACTGGGTCATTTGTAGAGAAGTTGATGGATCTAGAGACTGTCATACAGAGTGAAGTAAGTCAGAGAGAGAAAAACAAATATTGTATATGAATGCCTATATGAGGAACCTAGAAAAATGCTACAGATGAACTGGTTTGCAGGGCAGAAATAGAGACACAGAGGTAGAGAACAAACGTATGGACACAAAATTGGGGAAGCCATGGGGTGGTGGTGGTGGGATGAGTTGGGACATTGGGATTGACCTGTATACATGTCTATGCATAAAATAGATAACTAATAATAACCTACTGTATAAAAAAAATAAATAAAATTAAATTTCAAAAATTTTAACAATAAAATGTAAAAATAAAACAGAAAAAATGTTCTTCCATTCACACTGATGTATTTATAAGAATGAATTATTTCCATGCTTATATCCATAAATACATAAAAGAGGAATAAAATCTAACTTGAACCAAAAAAGAAAAAAGAAAACTGAACCTAACAGTTATACAGAGGAAAACACTACCAAGGCACTTGCTCCAGTGGTAAACAATTCTGAAATTGGTCAGAGGTGGGGAATCATCTCCCATAGAGCCAGCAGCCCCGCCCGCCCACGCAAGGAGCGTCCTTATTGCAAAGCTGGGGGACCGTGCCGAGGCCTCTGTGAGTAAACGTGAGCTGAGCCCCAGGCCAGCTGCTGCTGAACTGTTCCCACCCTTCCCAGGTGAAACACCTGAATATGTACAAGGGCTTGAAAGCCTAGAGGAAGGGCCGTGGAGCCACACCAGCGACAGCACGCAGGCCACCTTGGTGCCTGCAGGTCAGCCAGGATGGTCCTGGCCACGGGCGCTCTTCTGGAAGCTTTCCATTGCCCTGCCTGAGATACCCCTCCTGTCCCGGCCCTCACTCCTTTTTTTCCTTCCTCACCTCAGCCCGGAGAGATATTCCAGTGGAAGTTATGGGTGACACATCCTCTTCTTTACAGGTGGCAGCCTGGCAACTCCTGCAGAAAGTCCAGCAGAGCCCCACTCACACCGGGCCACCCACAAAGCCGTGGACCCTCACACCCTCCCACCAGCACAGCCCCGAAACTGCTGATGGGGCAGAGAATATGGAGTCAGGCACAGCTGCAGGGGCTATTGCTGCCTGGAGTGCTGTTTATATTGACCTCAACACAGGCACACCTGGGGAGGGCTTGCCGGCAGGGTCAGGCTGCCCAGGTCAGCTAATCCTCAGCCCTGAGGGAATCACATTGCAGAAAATGGACCTCGCTAAGACAGAATATTCGCCAAGGAAAAGAAGCACACAATGCCATTTGCAGCACCGCAGATGAGTCTAGAGGTAATCACGTGACTTGGAGTAAGTCAGAAAGTGAAAGACACATATCATATCATATCACTTATAGGTGTTACCTATAAATTGATACCAGGGCAGATATTTCCACGGAGAAGGGCAATCACAGATTCATTAAACAAACTTATGGTTCACCAAAGGAAAGGTGTGAGCATTGAATTCATTACGATATTGGGGTTAACAGACATATACAAACACAGTAGACGTATATAATCACCAAAGACCTACGGAGTACCAAGAGAAGACTACTCAACATTCTGTCATAACGAACATGGGAAAAGGATCCCAGGAAGAACAGACATATGTATATGTGTAAAAGAACCACCTCTTGCACACCTACAACAAGCTAAACGTTGTACTCAAACTTGCTGTAATAAAAAATAAATATTAAATTAAAAACACGAACAAGAAGTAGTGAGACAAACTTGAGGGGCTTTCTCCTGGCACATTCCGTTCTACATTCCAATCTAGAACGCGACTTCCATTGAGGCTCTGCTGCCCTAGTAACCAGATTTGGTAAGGGAGAACTGCTGCCCCCTTGTGGCCGTTTCACACAACAGCAGCTTTAATCCCAGCGCTAATGGTCAGTGGATATTCCAAATCATTACAGGCCTGTAAATGACACCTGCCCTGAAAACAAATCCTGGGGTCATATATCGACCAAAAAATTCAAAAGACGTCCATATTTCAAAACGACAGTTTCAAGAGGCATATTTCACGCACATTAGTGTTCTGATTCTTTTGCTTTCTTTCTTTCTTTGTTAAAAAAACGGGAATGGAAAAAGGCAACCCTCAGAATGGGCGAAAACGTTCACAAACGAATCAATGGACCAAGGTTTAATCTCCAATATATATAAACAGCTCATGCAGCTTAATATTAATAAAACAAACAACCCAATACAAAAATGGGCAGAAGATCTAAATAGACGTTTCTTCAAAGAAGACACAGAGATGGCCAAGACGCACATGAAAAGCTGCTCAACATCACTAATTATTAGAGAAATGCAAATCAAAACTACAATGAGGTAAGACCTCACACCTGTTAGAATCGGCATCATCAGATAATCTACAAACAACAAATTCTGGGGAGGGTGTGGACAAAAGGAACCCTCTTCCGCTATTGGTGGGAATGTAAATTGATACAGTCACTATGGAGAACAGTATGGAGGTTCCTTTAAAAAACTAAAAAGAGAATTACCATAGGATCCAGCAATCCCACTTCTGGGCATATACCCAGAGAAAACCATAAATCACAAAGACACATTCACCACAATGTTCATTGCAGCACTATTTACAATAGCCAGGTAATGGAAGCAACCTAAATGCCCACAGACAGACGAATGGATAAAGATGTGGTACATATATAAAATGGAATATTACTCAGCCATAAAAAGGAATGAAACTGGGTCATTTGTAGAGAAGTTGATGGATCTAGAGACTGTCATACAGAGTGAAGTAAGTCAGAAAGAGAAAAACAAATATTGTATATTAATGCCTATATGTGGAACGTAGAAAAATGCTACAGATGAACTGGTTTGCAGGGCAGAAATAGAGACACAGAGGTAGAGAACAAACGTATGGACACAAAGTGGGGGAAGCCATGGGGTGGTGGTGGTGGGATGAGTTGGGACATTGGGATTGACCTGTATACATGTCTATGCATAAAATAGATAACTAATAATAACCTACTGTATAAAAAAAATAAATAAAATTAAATTTCAAAAATTTTAAAAATAAAATGTAAAAATAAAACAGAAAAAATGTTCTTCCATTCACACTGATGTATTTATAAGAATGAATTATTTCCATGCTTATATCCATAAATACATAAAAGAGGAATAAAATCTAACTTGAACCAAAAAAGAAAAAAGAAAACTGAACCTAACAGTTATACAGAGGAAAACACTACCAAGGCACTTGCTCCAGTGGTAAACAATTCTGAAATTGGTCAGAGGTGGGGAATCATCTCCCATAGAGCCAGCAGCCCCGCCCGCCCACGCAAGGAGCGTCCTTATTGCAAAGCTGGGGGACCGTGCCGAGGCCTCTGTGAGTAAACGTGAGCTGAGCCCCAGGCCAGCTGCTGCTGAACTGTTCCCACCCTTCCCAGGTGAAACACCTGAATATGTACAAGGGCTTGAAAGCCTAGAGGAAGGGCCGTGGAGCCACACCAGCGACAGCACGCAGGCCACCTTGGTGCCTGCAGGTCAGCCAGGATGTTCCTGGCCACGGGCGCTCTTCTGGAAGCTTTCCATTGCCCTGCCTGAGATACCCCTCCTGTCCCGGCCCCCACTCCTTTTTTTCCTTCCTCACCTCAGCCCGGAGAGATATTCCAGTGGAAGTTATGGGTGACACATCCTCTTCTTTACAGGTGGCAGCCTGGCAACTCCTGCAGAAAGTCCAGCAGAGCCCCACTCACACCGGGCCACCCACAAAGCCGTGGACCCTCACACCCTCCCACCAGCACAACCCCGAAACTGCTGATGGGGCAGAGAATATGGAGTCAGGCACAGCTGCAGGGGCTATTGCTGCCTGGAGTGCTGTTTATATTGACCTCAACCCAGGCACACCTGGGGAGGGCTTGCCGGCAGGGTCAGGCTGCCCAGGTCAGCTAATCCTCAGCCCTCAGGGAATCACATTGCAGAAAATGGACCTCGCTAAGACAGAATATTCGCCAAGGAAAAGAAGCACACAATGCCATTTGCAGCACCGCAGATGAGTCTAGAGGTAATCACGTGACTTGGAGTAAGTCAGAAAGTGAAAGACACATATCATATCATATCACTTATAGGTGTTACCTATAAATTGATACCAGGGCAGATATTTCCACGGAGAAGGGCAATCACAGATTCATTAAACAAACATATGGTTCACCAAAGGAAAGGTGTGAGGATTGAATTCATTACGATATTGGGGTTAACAGACATATACAAACACAGTAGACGTATATAATCACCAAAGACCTACGGAGTACCAAGAGAAGACTACTCAACATTCTGTCATAACGAACATGGGAAAAGGATCCCAGGAAGAACAGACATATGTATATGTGTAAAAGAACCACCTCTTGCACACCTACAACAAGCTAAACGTTGTACTCAAACTTGCTGTAATAAAAAATAAAAAATTAAATTAAAAACACGAACAAGAATTAGTGAGAAAAACTTGAGGGGCTTTCTCCTGGTACATTCCGTTCTACATTCCAATCTAGAACGCGACTTCCATTGAGGCTCTGCTGCCCTAGTAACCAGATTTGGTAAGGGAGAACTGCTGCCACCTTGTGGCCGTTTCACACAACAGCAGCTTTAATCCCAGCGCTAATGGTCAGTGGATATTCCAAATCATTACAGGCCTGTAAATGACACCGGCCCTGAAAACAAATCCTGGGGTCATATATCGACCAAAAAATTCAAAAGACGTCCATATTTCAAAACGACAGTTTCAAGAGGCATATTTCCGCACATTAGTGTTCTGATTCTTTTGCTTTCTTTCTTTCTTTGTTAAAAAAACGGGAATGGAAAAAGGCAACCCTCAGAATGGGCGAAAACTTTCACAAACGAATCAATGGACCAAGGTTTAATCTCCAATATATATAAACAGCTCATGCACCTTAATATTAATAAAACAAACAACCCAATACAAAAATGGGCAGAAGATCTAAATAGACGTTTCTTCAAAGAAGACACAGAGATGGCCAAGACGCAGATGAAAAGCTGCTCAACATCACTAATTATTAGAGAAATGCAAATCAAAACTACAATGAGGTAAGACCTCACACCTGTTAGAATCGGCATCATCAGATAATCTACAAACAACAAATTCTGTGGAGGGTGTGGACAAAAGGAACCCTCTTCCGCTATTGGTGGGAATGTAAATTGATACAGTCACTATGGAGAACAGTATGGAGGTTCCTTTAAAAAACTAAAAAGAGAATTACCATAGGATCCAGCAATCCCACTTCTGGGCATATACCCAGAGAAAACCATAAATCACAAAGACACATTCACCACAATGTTCATTGCAGCACTATTTACAATAGCCAGGTAATGGAAGCAACCTAAATGCCCACAGACAGACGAATGGATAAAGATGTGGTACATATATAAAATGGAATATTACTCAGCCATAAAAAGGAATGAAACTGGGTCATTTGTAGAGAAGTTGATGGATCTAGAGACTGTCATACAGAGTGAAGTAAGTCAGAAAGAGAAAAACAAATATTGTATATTAATGCCTATATGTGGAACGTAGAAAAATGCTACAGATGAACTGGTTTGCAGGGCAGAAATAGAGACACAGAGGTAGAGAACAAACGTATGGACAGAAAGTGGGGGAAGCCATGGGGTGGTGGTGGTGGGATGAGTTGGGACATTGGGATTGACCTGTATACATGTCTATGCATAAAATAGATAACTAATAATAACCTACTGTATAAAAAAAATAAATAAAATGAAATTTCAAAAATTTTAAAAATAAAATGTAAAAATAAAACAGAAAAAATGTTCTTCCATTCACACTGATGTATTTATAAGAATGAATTATTTCCATGCTTATATCCATAAATACATAAAAGAGGAATAAAATCTAACTTGAACCAAAAAAGAAAAAAGAAAACTGAACCTAACAGTTATACAGAGGAAAACACTACCAAGGCACTTGCTCCAGTGGTAAACAATTCTGAAATTGGTCAGAGGTGCGGAATCATCTCCCATAGAGCCAGCAGCCCCGCCCGCCCACGCAAGGAGCGTCCTTATTGCAAAGCTGGGGGACCGTGCCGAGGCCTCTGTGAGTAAACGTGAGCTGAGCCCCAGGCCAGCTGCTGCTGAACTGTTCCCACCCTTCCCAGGTGAAACACCTGAATATGTACAAGGGCTTGAAAGCCTAGAGGAAGGGCCGTGGAGCCACACCAGCGACAGCACGCAGGCCACCTTGGTGCCTGCAGGTCAGCCAGGATGGTCCTGGCCACGGGCGCTCTTCTGGAAGCTTTCCATTGCCCTGCCTGAGATACCCCTCCTGTCCCGGCCCCCACTCCTTTTTTTCCTTCCTCACCTCAGCCCGGAGAGATATTCCAGTGGAAGTTATGGGTGACACATCCTCTTCTTTACAGGTGGCAGCCTGGCAACTCCTGCAGAAAGTCCAGCAGAGCCCCACTCACACCGGGCCACCCACAAAGCCGTGGACCCTCACACCCTCCCACCAGCACAGCCCCGAGACTGCTGATGGGGCAGAGAATATGGAGTCAGGCACAGCTGCAGGGGCTATTGCTGCCTGGGGTGCTGTTTATATTGACCTCAACCCAGGCACACCTGGGGAGGTCTTGCCGGCAGGGTCAGGCTGCCCAGGTCAGCTAATCCTCAGCCCTCAGGGAATCACATTGCAGAAAATGGACCTCGCTAAGACAGAATATTCGCCAATGAAAAGAAGCACACAATGCCATTTGCAGCACCGCAGATGAGTCTAGAGGTAATCACGTGACTTGGAGTAAGTTAGAAAGTGAAAGACACATATCATATCATATCACTTATAGGTGTTACCTATAAATTGATACCAGGGCAGATATTTCCACGGAGAAGGGCAATCACAGATTCATTAAACAAACTTATGGTTCACCAAAGGAAAGGTGTGAGGATTGAATTCATTACGATATTGGGGTTAACAGACATATACAAACACAGTAGACGTATATAATCACCAAAGACCTACGGAGTACCAAGAGAAGACTACTCAACATTCTGTCATAACGAACATGGGAAAAGGATCCCAGGAAGAACAGACATATGTATATGTGTAAAAGAACCACCTCTTGCACACCTACAACAAGCTAAACGTTGTACTCAAACTTGCTGTAATAAAAAATAAATATTAAATTAAAAACACGAACAAGAAGTAGTGAGACAAACTTGAGGGGCTTTCTCCTGGCACATTCCGTTCTACATTCCAATCTAGAACGCGACTTCCATTGAGGCTCTGCTGCCCTAGTAACCAGATTTGGTAAGGGAGAACTGCTGCCACCTTGTGGCCGTTTCACACAACAGCAGCTTTAATCCCAGCGCTAATGGTCCGTGGATATTCCAAATCATTACAGGCCTGTAAATGACACCAGCCCTGAATACAAATCCTGGGGTCATATATCGACCAAAAAATTCAAAAGACGTCCATATTTCAAAACGACAGTTTCAAGAGGCATATTTCACGCACATTAGTGTTCTGATTCTTTTGCTTTCTTTCTTTCTTTGTTAAAAAAACGGGAATGGAAAAAGGCAACCCTCAGAATGGGCGAAAACTTTCACAAACGAATTAATGGACCAAGGTTTAATCTCCAATATATATAAACAGCTCATGCAGCTTAATATTAATAAAACAAACAACCCAATACAAAAATGGGCAGAAGATCTAAATAGACGTTTCTTCAAAGAAGACACAGAGATGGCCAAGACGCAGATGAAAAGCTGCTCAACATCACTAATTATTAGAGAAATGCAAATCAAAACTACAATGAGGTAAGACCTCACACCTGTTAGAATCGGCATCATCAGATAATCTACAAACAACAAATTCTGGGGAGGGTGTGGACAAAAGGAACCCTCTTCCGCTATTGGTGGGAATGTAAATTGATACAGTCACTATGGAGAACAGTATGGAGGTTCCTTTAAAAAACTAAAAAGAGAATTACCATAGGATCCAGCAATCCCACTTCTGGGCATATACCCAGAGAAAACCATAAATCACAGAGACACATTCACCACAATGTTCATTGCAGCACTATTTACAATAGCCAGGTAATGGAAGCAACCTAAATGCCCACAGACAGACGAATGGATAAAGATGTGGTACATATATAAAATGGAATATTACTCAGCCATAAAAAGGAATGAAACTGGGTCATTTGTAGAGAAGTTGATGGATCTAGAGACTGTCATACAGAGTGAAGTAAGTCAGAGAGAGAAAAACAAATATTGTATATTAATGCCTATATGTGGAACCTAGAAAAATGCTACAGATGAACTGGTTTGCAGGGCAGAAATAGAGACACAGAGGTAGAGAACAAACGTATGGACACAAAGTGGGGGAAGCCATGGGGTGGTGGTGGTGGGATGAGTTGGTACATTGGGATTGACCTGTATACATGTCTATGCATAAAATAGATAACTAATAATAACCTACTGTATAAAAAAAATAAATAAAATTAAATTTCAAAAATTTTAAAAATAAAATGTAAAAATAAAACAGAAAAAATGTTCTTCCATTCACACTGATGTATTTATAAGAATGAATTATTTCCATGCTTATATCCATAAATACATAAAAGAGGAATAAAATCTAACTTGAACCAAAAAAGAAAAAAGAAAACTGAACCTAACAGTTATACAGAGGAAAACACTACCAAGGCACTTGCTCCAGTGGTAAACAATTCTGAAATTGGTCAGAGGTGGGGAATCATCTCCCATAGAGCCAGCAGCCCCGCCCGCCCACGCAAGGAGCGTCCTTATTGCAAAGCTGGGGGACCGTGCCGAGGCCTCTGTGAGTAAACGTGAGCTGAGCCCCAGGCCAGCTGCTGCTGAACTGTTCCCACCCTTCCCAGGTGAAACACCTGAATATGTACAAGGGCTTGAAAGCCTAGAGGAAGGGCCGTGGAGCCACACCAGCGACAGCACGCAGGCCACCTTGGTGCCTGCAGGTCAGCCAGGATGTTCCTGGCCACGGGCGCTCTTCTGGAAGCTTTCCATTGCCCTGCCTGAGATACCCCTCCTGTCCCGGCCCCCACTCCTTTTTTTCCTTCCTCACCTCAGCCCGGAGAGATATTCCAGTGGAAGTTATGGGTGACACATCCTCTTCTTTACAGGTGGCAGCCTGGCAACTCCTGCAGAAAGTCCAGCAGAGCCCCACTCACACCGGGCCACCCACAAAGCCGTGGACCCTCACACCCTCCCACCAGCACAACCCCGAAACTGCTGATGGGGCAGAGAATATGGAGTCAGGCACAGCTGCAGGGGCTATTGCTGCCTGGAGTGCTGTTTATATTGACCTCAACCCAGGCACACCTGGGGAGGGCTTGCCGGCAGGGTCAGGCTGCCCAGGTCAGCTAATCCTCAGCCCTGAGGGAATCACATTGCAGAAAATGGACCTCGCTAAGACAGAATATTCGCCAAGGAAAAGAAGCACACAATGCCATTTGCAGCACCGCAGATGAGTCTAGAGGTAATCACGTGACTTGGAGTAAGTCAGAAAGTGAAAGACACATATCATATCATATCACTTATAGGTGTTACCTATAAATTGATACCAGGGCAGATATTTCCACGGAGAAGGGCAATCACAGATTCATTAAACAAACTTATGGTTCACCAAAGGAAAGGTGTGAGCATTGAATTCATTACGATATTGGGGTTAACAGACATATACAAACACAGTAGACGTATATAATCACCAAAGAACTACGGAGTACCAAGAGAAGACTACTCAACATTCTGTCATAACGAACATGGGAAAAGGATCCCAGGAAGAACAGACATATGTATATGTGTAAAAGAACCACCTCTTGCACACCTACAACAAGCTAAACGTTGTACTCAAACTTGCTGTAATAAAAAATAAATATTAAATTAAAAACACGAACAAGAAGTAGTGAGACAAACTTGAGGGGCTTTCTCCTGGCACATTCCGTTCTACATTCCAATCTAGAACGCGACTTCCATTGAGGCTCTGCTGCCCTAGTAACCAGATTTGGTAAGGGAGAACTGCTGCCCCCTTGTGGCCGTTTCACACAACAGCAGCTTTAATCCCAGCGCTAATGGTCAGTGGATATTCCAAATCATTACAGGCCTGTAAATGACACCTGCCCTGAAAACAAATCCTGGGGTCATATATCGACCAAAAAATTCAAAAGACGTCCATATTTCAAAACGACAGTTTCAAGAGGCATATTTCACGCACATTAGTGTTCTGATTCTTTTGCTTTCTTTCTTTCTTTGTTAAAAAAACGGGAATGGAAAAAGGCAACCCTCAGAATGGGCGAAAACTTTCACAAACGAATCAATGGACCAAGGTTTAATCTCCAATATATATAAACAGCTCATGGAGCTTAATATTAATAAAACAAACAACCCAATACAAAAATGGGCAGAAGATCTAAATAGACGTTTCTTCAAAGAAGACACAGAGATGGCCAAGACGCAGATGAAAAGCTGCTCAACATCACTAATTATTAGAGAAATGCAAATCAAAACTACAATGAGGTAAGACCTCACACCTGTTAGAATCGGCATCATCAGATAATCTACAAACAACAAATTCTGGGGAGGGTTTGGACAAAAGGAACCCTCTTCCGCTATTGGTGGGAATGTAAATTGATACAGTCACTATGGAGAACAGTATGGAGGTTCCTTTAAAAAACTAAAAAGAGAATTACCATAGGATCCAGCAATCCCACTTCTGGGCATATACCCAGAGAAAACCATAAATCACAAAGACACATTCACCACAATGTTCATTGCAGCACTATTTACAATAGCCAGGTAATGGAAGCAACCTAAATGCCCACAGACAGACGAATGGATAAAGATGTGGTACATATATAAAATGGAATATTACTCAGCCATAAAAAGGAATGAAACTGGGTCATTTGTAGAGAAGTTGATGGATCTAGAGACTGTCATACAGAGTGAAGTAAGTCAGAAAGAGAAAAACAAATATTGTATATTAATGCCTATATGTGGAACGTAGAAAAATGCTACAGATGAACTGGTTTGCAGGGCAGAAATAGAGACACAGAGGTAGAGAACAAACGTATGGACACAAAGTGGGGGAAGCCATGGGGTGGTGGTGGTGGGATGAGTTGGGACATTGGGATTGACCTGTATACATGTCTATGCATAAAATAGATAACTAATAATAACCTACTGTATAAAAAAAATAAATAAAATTAAATTTCAAAAATTTTAAAAATAAAATGTAAAAATAAAACAGAAAAAATGTTCTTCCATTCACACTGATGTATTTATAAGAATGAATTATTTCCATGCTTATATCCATAAATACATAAAAGAGGAATAAAATCTAACTTGAACCAAAAAAGAAAAAAGAAAACTGAACCTAACAGTTATACAGAGGAAAACACTACCAAGGCACTTGCTCCAGTGGTAAACAATTCTGAAATTGGTCAGAGGTGCGGAATCATCTCCCATAGAGCCAGCAGCCCCGCCCGCCCACGCAAGGAGCGTCCTTATTGCAAAGCTGGGGGACCGTGCCGAGGCCTCTGTGAGTAAACGTGAGCTGAGCCCCAGGCCAGCTGCTGCTGAACTGTTCCCACCCTTCCCAGGTGAAACACCTGAATATGTACAAGGGCTTGAAAGCCTAGAGGAAGGGCCGTGGAGCCACACCAGCGACAGCACGCAGGCCACCTTGGTGCCTGCAGGTCAGCCAGGATGGTCCTGGCCACGGGCGCTCTTCTGGAAGCTTTCCATTGCCCTGCCTGAGATACCCCTCCTGTCCCGGCCCCCACTCCTTTTTTTCCTTCCTCACCTCAGCCCGGAGAGATATTCCAGTGGAAGTTATGGGTGACACATCCTCTTCTTTACAGGTGGCAGCCTGGCAACTCCTGCAGAAAGTCCAGCAGAGCCCCACTCACACCGGGCCACCCACAAAGCCGTGGACCCTCACACCCTCCCACCAGCACAGCCCCGAGACTGCTGATGGGGCAGAGAATATGGAGTCAGGCACAGCTGCAGGGGCTATTGCTGCCTGGGGTGCTGTTTATATTGACCTCAACCCAGGCACACCTGGGGAGGTCTTGCCGGCAGGGTCAGGCTGCCCAGGTCAGCTAATCCTCAGCCCTCAGGGAATCACATTGCAGAAAATGGACCTCGCTAAGACAGAATATTCGCCAATGAAAAGAAGCACACAATGCCATTTGCAGCACCGCAGATGAGTCTAGAGTTAATCACGTGACTTGGAGTAAGTTAGAAAGTGAAAGACACATATCATATCATATCACTTATAGGTGTTACCTATAAATTGATACCAGGGCAGATATTTCCACGGAGAAGGGCAATCACAGATTCATTAAACAAACTTATGGTTCACCAAAGGAAAGGTGTGAGGATTGAATTCATTACGATATTGGGGTTAACAGACATATACAAACACAGTAGACGTATATAATCACCAAAGACCTACGGAGTACCAAGAGAAGACTACTCAACATTCTGTCATAACGAACATGGGAAAAGGATCCCAGGAAGAACAGACATATGTATATGTGTAAAAGAACCACCTCTTGCACACCTACAACAAGCTAAACGTTGTACTCAAACTTGCTGTAATAAAAAATAAATATTAAATTAAAAACACGAACAAGAAGTAGTGAGACAAACTTGAGGGGCTTTCTCCTGGCACATTCCGTTCTACATTCCAATCTAGAACGCGACTTCCATTGAGGCTCTGCTGCCCTAGTAACCAGATTTGGTAAGGGAGAACTGCTGCCACCTTGTGGCCGTTTCACACAACAGCAGCTTTAATCCCAGCGCTAATGGTCCGTGGATATTCCAAATCATTACAGGCCTGTAAATGACACCAGCCCTGAATACAAATCCTGGGGTCATATATCGACCAAAAAATTCAAAAGACGTCCATATTTCAAAACGACAGTTTCAAGAGGCATATTTCACGCACATTAGTGTTCTGATTCTTTTGCTTTCTTTCTTTCTTTGTTAAAAAAACGGGAATGGAAAAAGGCAACCCTCAGAATGGGCGAAAACTTTCACAAACGAATTAATGGACCAAGGTTTAATCTCCAATATATATAAACAGCTCATGCAGCTTAATATTAATAAAACAAACAACCCAATACAAAAATGGGCAGAAGATCTAAATAGACGTTTCTTCAAAGAAGACACAGAGATGGCCAAGACGCAGATGAAAAGCTGCTCAACATCACTAATTATTAGAGAAATGCAAATCAAAACTACAATGAGGTAAGACCTCACACCTGTTAGAATCGGCATCATTAGATAATCTACAAACAACAAATTCTGGGGAGGGTGTGGACAAAAGGAACCCTCTTCCGCTATTGGTGGGAATGTAAATTGATACAGTCACTATGGAGAACAGTATGGAGGTTCCTTTAAAAAACTAAAAAGAGAATTACCATAGGATCCAGCAATCCCACTTCTGGGCATATACCCAGAGAAAACCATAAATCACAGAGACACATTCACCACAATGTTCATTGCAGCACTATTTACAATAGCCAGGTAATGGAAGCAACCTAAATGCCCACAGACAGACGAATGGATAAAGATGTGGTACATATATAAAATGGAATATTACTCAGCCATAAAAAGGAATGAAACTGGGTCATTTGTAGAGAAGTTGATGGATCTAGAGACTGTCATACAGAGTGAAGTAAGTCAGAGAGAGAAAAACAAATATTGTATATTAATGCCTATATGTGGAACCTAGAAAAATGCTACAGATGAACTGGTTTGCAGGGCAGAAATAGAGACACAGAGGTAGAGAACAAACGTATGGACACAAAGTGGGGGAAGCCATGGGGTGGTGGTGGTGGGATGAGTTGGGACATTGGGATTGACCTGTATACATGTCTATGCATAAAATAGATAACTAATAATAACCTACTGTATAAAAAAAATAAATAAAATTAAATTTCAAAAATTTTAAAAATAAAATGTAAAAATAAAACAGAAAAAATGTTCTTCCATTCACACTGATGTATTTATAAGAATGAATTATTTCCATGCTTATATCCATAAATACATAAAAGAGGAATAAAATCTAACTTGAACCAAAAAAGAAAAAAGAAAACTGAACCTAACAGTTATACAGAGGAAAACACTACCAAGGCACTTGCTCCAGTGGTAAACAATTCTGAAATTGGTCAGAGGTGGGGAATCATCTCCCATAGAGCCAGCAGCCCCGCCCGCCCACGCAAGGAGCGTCCTTATTGCAAACCTGGGGGACCGTGCCGAGGCCTCTGTGAGTAAACGTGAGCTGAGCCCCAGGCCAGCTGCTGCTGAACTGTTCCCACCCTTCCCAGGTGAAACACCTGAATATGTACAAGGGCTTGAAAGCCTAGAGGAAGGGCCGTGGAGCCACACCAGCGACAGCACGCAGGCCACCTTGGTGCCTGCAGGTCAGCCAGGATGGTCCTGGCCACGGGCGCTCTTCTGGAAGCTTTCCATTGCCCTGCCTGAGATACCCCTCCTGTCCCGGCCCCCACTCCTTTTTTTCCTTCCTCACCTCAGCCCGGAGAGATATTCCAGTGGAAGTTATGGGTGACACATCCTCTTCTTTACAGGTGGCAGCCTGGCAACTCCTGCAGAAAGTCCAGCAGAGCCCCACTCACACCGGGCCACCCACAAAGCCGTGGACCCTCACACCCTCCCACCAGCACAGCCCCGAAACTGCTGATGGGGCAGAGAATATGGAGTCAGGCACAGCTGCAGGGGCTATTGCTGCCTGGAGTGCTGTTTATATTGACCTCAACCCAGGCACACCTGGGGAGGGCTTGCCGGCAGGGTCAGGCTGCCCAGGTCAGCTAATCCTCAGCCCTGAGGGAATCACATTGCAGAAAATGGACCTCGCTAAGACAGAATATTCGCCAAGGAAAAGAAGCACACAATGCCATTTGCAGCACCGCAGATGAGTCTAGAGGTAATCACGTGACTTGGAGTAAGTCAGAAAGTGAAAGACACATATCATATCATATCACTTATAGGTGTTACCTATAAATTGATACCAGGGCAGATATTTCCACGGAGAAGGGCAATCACAGATTCATTAAACAAACTTATGGTTCACCAAAGGAAAGGTGTGAGCATTGAATTCATTACGATATTGGGGTTAACAGACATATACAAACACAGTAGACGTATATAATCACCAAAGAACTACGGAGTACCAAGAGAAGACTACTCAACATTCTGTCATAACGAACATGGGAAAAGGATCCCAGGAAGAACAGACATATGTATATGTGTAAAAGAACCACCTCTTGCACACCTACAACAAGCTAAACGTTGTACTCAAACTTGCTGTAATAAAAAATAAATATTAAATTAAAAACACGAACAAGAAGTAGTGAGACAAACTTGAGGGGCTTTCTCCTGGCACATTCCGTTCTACATTCCAATCTAGAACGCGACTTCCATTGAGGCTCTGCTGCCCTAGTAACCAGATTTGGTAAGGGAGAACTGCTGCCCCCTTGTGGCCGTTTCACACAACAGCAGCTTTAATCCCAGCGCTAATGGTCAGTGGATATTCCAAATCATTACAGGCCTGTAAATGACACCTGCCCTGAAAACAAATCCTGGGGTCATATATCGACCAAAAAATTCAAAAGACGTCCATATTTCAAAACGACAGTTTCAAGAGGCATATTTCACGCACATTAGTGTTCTGATTCTTTTGCTTTCTTTCTTTCTTTGTTAAAAAAACGGGAATGGAAAAAGGCAACCCTCAGAATGGGCGAAAACTTTCACAAACGAATCAATGGACCAAGGTTTAATCTCCAATATATATAAACAGCTCATGGAGCTTAATATTAATAAAACAAACAACCCAATACAAAAATGGGCAGAAGATCTAAATAGACGTTTCTTCAAAGAAGACACAGAGATGGCCAAGACGCAGATGAAAAGCTGCTCAACATCACTAATTATTAGAGAAATGCAAATCAAAACTACAATGAGGTAAGACCTCACACCTGTTAGAATCGGCATCATCAGATAATCTACAAACAACAAATTCTGGGGAGGGTTTGGACAAAAGGAACCCTCTTCCGCTATTGGTGGGAATGTAAATTGATACAGTCACTTGGAGAACAGTATGGAGGTTCCTTTAAAAAACTAAAAAGAGAATTACCATAGGATCCAGCAATCCCACTTCTGGGCATATACCCAGAGAAAACCATAAATCACAAAGACACATTCACCACAATGTTCATTGCAGCACTATTTACAATAGCCAGGTAATGGAAGCAACCTAAATGCCCAGAGACAGACGAATGGATAAAGATGTGGTACATATATAAAATGGAATATTACTCAGCCATAAAAAGGAATGAAACTGGGTCATTTGTAGAGAAGTTGATGGATCTAGAGACTGTCATACAGAGTGAAGTAAGTCAGAAAGAGAAAAACAAATATTGTATATTAATGCCTATATGTGGAACCTAGAAAAAGGCTACAGATGAACTGGTTTGCAGGGCAGAAATAGAGACACAGAGGTAGAGAACAAACGTATGGACACAAAGTGGGGGAAGCCATGGGGTGGTGGTGGTGGGATGAGTTGGGACATTGGGATTGACCTGTATACATGTCTATGCATAAAATAGATAACTAATAATAACCTAGTGTATAAAAAAATAAATAAAATTAAATTTCAAAATTTTTAAAAATAAAATGTAAAAATAAAACAGAAAAAAAGTTCTTCCATTCACACTGATGTATTTATAAGAATGAATTATTTCCATGCTTATATCTATAAATACATAAAAGAGGAATAAAATCTAACTTGAACCAAAAAAGAAAAAAAAAAAACTGAACCTAACAGTTATACAGAGGAAAACACTACAAGGCACTTGCTCCAGTGGTAAACAATTCTGAAATTGGTCAGAGTTGGGGAATCATCTCCCATACAGCCAGCAGCCCCACCCGCCCACGCAAGGAGCGTCCTTATTGCAAAGCTGGGGGACCGTGCCGAGGCCTCTGTGAGTAAACGTGAGCTGAGCCCCAGGCCAGCTGCTGCTGAACTGTTCCCACCCTTCCCAGGTGAAACACCTGAATATGTACAAGGGCTTGAAAGCCTAGAGGAAGGGCCGTGGAGCCACACCAGCGAAAGCACGCAGGCCAACTTGGTGCCTGCTGGTCAGCCAGGATGGTCCTGGCCACGGGCGCTCTTCTGGAAGCTTTCCATTGCCCTGCCTGAGATACCCCTCCTCTCCCGGCCCCCACTCCTTTTTTTCCTTCCTCACCTCAGCCCGCAGAGATACTCCAGTGGAAGTTATGGGTGACACATCCTCTTCTTTACAGGTGGCAGCCTGGCAACTCCTGCAGAAAGTCCAGCAGAGCCCCACTCACACCGGGCCACCCACAAAGCCGTGGACCCTCACACCCTCCCACCAGCACAGCCCCGAAACTGCTGATGGGGCAGAGAATATGGAGTCAGGCACAGCTGCAGGGGCTATTGCTGCCTGGAGTGCTGTTTATATTGACCTCAACCCAGGCACACCTGGGGAGGGCTTGCCGGCAGGGTCAGGCTGCCCAGGTCAGCTAATCCTCAGCCCTCAGGGAATCACATTGCAGAAAATGGACCTCGCTAAGACAGAATATTCGCCAAGGAAAAGAAGCACACAATGCCATTTGCAGCACCGCAGATGAGTCTAGAGGTAATCACGTGACTTGGAGTAAGTCAGAAAGTGAAAGACACATATCATATCATATCACTTATAGGTGTTACCTATAAATTGATACCAGGGCAGATATTTCCACGGAGAAGGGCAATCACAGATTCATTAAACAAACTTATGGTTCACCAAAGGAAAGGTGTGAGCATTGAATTCATTACGATATTGGGGTTAACAGACATATACAAACACAGTAGACGTATATAATCACCAAAGAACTACGGAGTACCAAGAGAAGACTACTCAACATTCTGTCATAACGAACATGGGAAAAGGATCCCAGGAAGAACAGACATATGTATATGTGTAAAAGAACCACCTCTTGCACACCTACAACAAGCTAAACGTTGTACTCAAACTTGCTGTAATAAAAAATAAAAAATTAAATTAAAAACACGAACAAGAATTAGTGAGAAAAACTTGAGGGGCTTTCTCCTGGTACATTCCGTTCTACATTCCAATCTAGAACGCGACTTCCATTGAGGCTCTGCTGCCCTAGTAACCAGATTTGGTAAGGGAGAACTGCTGCCACCTTGTGGCCGTTTCACACAACAGCAGCTTTAATCCCAGCGCTAATG